>NC_064853.1:86032503-86352086 GCF_024139225.1 Suncus etruscus | reverse complement strand
TGGCAGAACTCCTGGCTGACTTTTGCTAGTCTAAAACCCCAGGGAAAGTGAGGTGGACCCAGAAGGGAAGTAGCACTTTCTGCTTGGAAGCTACTGTCTCTCTGAATTTCTCACATCTCCCAGACATCACTGCTAACCAACTTTCCATCCACAGTCCAAGACACCTCTGCCCTTTGTCCCCTTTACTTCAGTCAAATTTCCAAAACAAGAAGTTAGTTGTTGTGTGGTTTTGCTCACTTATGCAGAACTTGGAAAGTTGACATCCTTTCCTAGCAAGGATGACACTAAGCAGTGTCTAAAAGGGACTGAGGTAAAGGTCAGAGGGCAGACAAGCAAGAGAACTGAGGAGCAAACAGTTTGGGCCATCTACTCCTCTCTAAGGAGCTGAGGGCAAGCACTAAGTAAATGGCACCCAGCTTGGTGGTAAGCTTCCGCCACATCTCCCAATAGCAACCTCAAATTCCACAGACCAAACAACTACTGAATCTTCTACAATGTGTTTCTGGGGCTGATCAGCAGGTTGCACTCGGAAAGGAAGGACAAGGGAGGGAGGGAGGGGGACCCAGGGGATTTAAAATCCCAAGGCAAATTTGGGAGTAGGGGAGGCTGGGTTGAGGGGATTTTAGACGTGCAAGACCAATGGGGGAGTTTTTCCTCCAGTCGAGACCATCTGGAGGGAAGTGGTCAAAATCTATTAATGGTTCTCCTATGAAATGACCAAATAACTCACAGGGAAATCATTACATTGTTGAGCGGCATGGCGGCTTTACTTCCTCCTGGGGAGCTCTGAAAACTGTTTGCTATCAAGGAGTGTTTACTCCTTACCTGAGGTAAGGGGAGATGAAAACAGGCCAATGCAAAATTGCTCTCTTCTTGCAATTTTAGGCTTTAGTTACTTTTTTCTGGCTATGTAAAACATGATGTTGGTTTTATAGCTTTGATTAAAAGATTCACCATTTTATATAAATGAGGAAGGCCTTTGTCTATAGCCAGCCTGACGGAAGAGACCAGGTTTGGTACGATTCAGAGTTGGAGCATTTTAACTGTTTGTTAGAGAACAAAAATACAGTCATCTTCTCAATATGTGTTTGCCCTGCATGAGGTTTAAAAAAAAAAACACAGCAACCAAACCACCCACTCCAGCCCTGGAGGGTAAGAGAAAAAGATCTAGTCACCATGATGGTGATTACATAATGGAGAATTACACACACACACACACACACACACACACACACACACACACACACACACACACACACACACACCCCTCCAAAAAAAGACTCAGCCTTTGGCTGCCTGTCATAAAAGATGCTTTTTATTTTTCTTGCTTTGGTAAAGCTCACTAAA
This sequence comes from Suncus etruscus, assembly GCF_024139225.1. Taxonomy (NCBI): domain Eukaryota; kingdom Metazoa; phylum Chordata; class Mammalia; order Eulipotyphla; family Soricidae; genus Suncus; species Suncus etruscus. The sequence continues at coordinate 86,350,739 of NC_064853.1, read as the reverse complement.
AATGTTTTTTAAAGTCCGAGTGGATGGATGGATGGATGGATGGATGGATGGATGGATGGATGGATGGATGGATGGATGGATGGATGGATGTCTTTGGCAGAAATAGAGGTCACTTAAGAATGATTTAGAAAGGCACCCCCGAGCCAAAATGCAGCCTGTATCGATAGCTAAAGTGCAACTGCATTTAGGACAGCCGAGGCTTCCTAAACGGTTTGGAATCGGTGCCCTGCTTAAGGCTCCCACCGCGGAGGAAAAAAAAAAAAAAAAAGGCCTGCTTTGGGGAAGGGAGCCCAGCCTCCTCCTCCACCCTATCTGGGCCTATGTGGGGCACGGGGAGTGCTCCTCTCTTAGAGAGTGGCAGGTACTCTGGAAAGTAGCCGTGTAATAATACACAAACCCCTGATGATGTCAGCGTGTTATTGACTTTCCAAGTCTGAATGACTGAGCAGAGGAGCGGGGGTGGGGCGCGAGCCATCCGGCGGCGCGGGGGACCGGCCGAGCGAAAATGAGCTCGCGGGGGAGGGGCGGCTGCTCGGCGCTAGGGCTCCGGCTCCGGCTCCGGCGCGGCGGCAGTGGCGGCGGCAGCGGGGTCGCTTGCAGCCGGGCCCAGGCGTGCACGGCTCTTAGGCTCCCTTTCTTTGAGGCCGATCTCCAGCCCGGCCCTGGAGCTTTTAGGCCCCGGGGCCCAGTCGGGTAGCCCTGGCAAGGATTTGGGGAGGGGGGGACCCACTCAAGGACCCGCCCAGCATCCTATCCCACCCACCCACCCACATCCTGGCTGGAGCTGGCTTTTGGAGCTGCAGACTTGGCAGCTCCCCGGGGTCGTTTGGCAGAAGTGGGGCAGAGGGGGAAGGGCTAGTCGAGCGTTGCAGGGTGCAGGGGATCCTCTTGGAAAAGGCATCTGCACGGTGGGGACATTTTAGGGGACATCCAGCAGTGGTTGGCTCGCTTGATGGGGCGCAGGTGCCTCTTCAGGCTTCTCTTTCTAACCTTTCAGACGGGCATCCAGGCCTCTCCCCAGCTAGGTGCGAGGCGGACCGGGCTGCCCTTAAATGGAATGGCAGCTCGAGGCTGCAATCTGGAGGGAAACTCGCCCCGCCGGGCGTGGCCTCGAGCCCTGGGCCTGGGCCTGGGCCTGGGCCTCAGTTGCAGCCCCGCAGCTCTCTCCCGCCCTCCCAGCCCCCCTCCGGCTGGCTTTGCAGGCTTTGCAAGCTGGGGGAGGAAGGCCCTGCAGCTCGGGGGAGGGGAACCCCCTTGGCCTAGCCCTGCCAGACCAGCTCTCCAGTGCTCCCAGGGAATCGAGGCCCTAAGTTTCGAGTGCCCACCCTCTGGAGTGGGCTCCCGAGTCTAACCTCCCTGGAGCTCGTCTGTGGGATTTCCTTGCTAATGTGAAGATGAGATGCAAGCCAGATTTCAGAAGGGATTGTGTGGATGTGTGGATTGGGTCGTGTGTTTTCATTTCACTAGTATGTCGGGGGGGGGGGGAGGGGATTGTGTGTGTGTGTTTTCATTTCACTAATATGTCCCAGTGTGTGTGTGTGTGAATTGTGTGTGTGTGTTTTCTTTCCATTAGTATGTCCCAGTATGTGTGTGTGGATTATGTGTGTGTTTTCTTTCTATTAGTATGTCCCTGTGTGTTGGTGTGTGTGAAGTTTGTGTGTGTTTTCATTTCACTAGTATGTCCCAGTGTGTGTGTGTGATTGTGTGTGTTTTCTTTCCATTAATATGTCCCAGTGTGTGTGTGTGTGTTTTCTTTCCATTAGTGTGTCCCAGTGTGTGTGTGTGTGTGTGTATTATGTGTGTTTTCTATTAGTATGTCCCTGTGTGTTTGTGTGTGTGAATAGGGTTTGTGTGTGTTTTCATTTCACTAGTATGTCCCAGTGTGTGTGGATTGTGTGGTTTCTTTCCATTAATATGTCCCTGTGTGTATGTGTGTGTGTTCTTCGCTGACGTTTACCAGAGTTTCAGTGGTCAGGCCTCGGCCCTGTGGTGGCTTTTGAGAACTGGAGGCGGCTGGCTGCACTCACAGATGGTTTCCCTGCCCCAATGGGCCTCTCTGTCCTTAAACTGGACCTTTCGGCTTCTACCCAAATCCGCACCCCTCCCCTTCCCCGCCCTGCCCTGCCCTGCCCTGCCATGTGGGATTAGCCCAGAAAGGCGGCTCTGTGTTCGACCAATCAGAAGCTTTCTTGGGGAATTTTGAACCTGGAGGTGGAAAAAGTCGAGGCAACACCATCCCCTCCCCCACCCCAAGCCTCCACTCTCTTCTCAAATTAGGAACCTTCCACGGAATGAATGGTGTTTCCGAGAACAGAGAGAGGCCACCCTGAGACAAAGATAGAGAAGGAGAAGGCGTCCAGGCCACAGGGGCCTGATGTTTGGCTGTGCCATCTGCTACAGTTCTGCCTGCCCCAGTTTTCCTTGGGGCACCCGGGGATTGTCTTGCGGCGTTTGTTTTTGCAAGAAATTCTCCCTATTGTTTGATTTTGTTTGCATTTTTAGCTGTGATCCCAACTGCCTCATGAAAGCACCAACATGAAACTTGTTAGTGAACTCAGTATTTCAGTTCAGCACTCCACCCCTTACTGTAAGCCCCAACAAGTCTGGGTTATCTTCTGCCCCTCGTCCTTAGCAGATCTGCCACCGCCTTCTAACAAGGTGCTTCCGAATTGCTCTTCAAATGGAACTGGACCAGGTTTCAGTGGACAGGAAGTGGCTGTGAGGCCCAGAGCCTCCGATGGCTTCATTTAAAGGAGAAACGTCACCTATTACTGCCGCCTCTAGAAGCCCATCTAGTCGGCTCTAGCGATAATTAGAGTTTATTCGTGTAAAGGGAAAGAGAAAAGAGAGGCAATGTGATCCCTTCTAAATTGCATTTAATCAAAATCTGGGTGGAAATGAGTGAATTGTCAGGCTTAATATTCGCCCCTGGGTTTTGTTGGAGAGAGGCTGAAGACTTCAACATTTCTAGGACACAGATCCACATTTTATCTGAGAATAAAATGCTGTAGTGGCCTAACCTCCTCCCATTTGTTTCCAAAAGGGTTTTTTTCCAGTCCATGAGTCACTTCCAGCCAGATCCAAAGACAAAAAGCCAGTTAATTGTGTGTCAGTGAGTCAAGGTTCCCACCCAGGCCTTGCTTTATCTCCAACACCCTTTCTGCTCTAAGAACACAGCTGCTTTTCTGCCTCTGAGGGAGGCCTCTCAGAGGCCTATGGCTACTGGGTCCAGCTTCTTAGGGAGAAGTACTGGGTTCTACTATCTCCACAAACATCTCAGCGGCTCACCATTCAACTAATAGCACCTCAGGGTGCCTTCAGCCCAGGGTTATTTTCAATCAGGAATTCTTCATACCTGTTAAGGCCCCCTGCTGAGCTCAGGTGTCTAAAGGTGACTATAAAAGGAGCTTCAAAACCTCTAGCAATTTGTCAAATAATGGAGAAAGGCTGAAAAGAATCCACATTAGACAAGCTCTCGAGGAGGACGTGTTGAGACTAATGATTTCCCATCCCTTACTCTCTCAGCAACATTTTTACGTGGTTGACTGTTTGCATCTTCTTTTTTTTGTTTGTTTGTTGTTGTTGTTGTTGTTGTTTTTGGGCCACACCCAGCAGTGCTCAGGGGTTACTCCTGGCTGTCTGCTCAGAAATAGCTCCTGGCAGGCATGGGGGACCATATGGGACACCGGGATTCGAACCAACCACCTTTGGTCCTGGATCGGCTGCTTGCAAGGCAAACGCTGCTGTGCTATCTCTCCGGGCCCTGTTTGCATCTTCTTGAAACACTTTCTGTCGAGACTACCTTGAGTCGTCATGGTTTTTCTGAGATGTTCTCTACACACACACACACACAAACACACACACACACACACACACATTCACACAGTATCTCTCAGCCCTCCTCTTCTAGGGACCTTTCCTACATTCTGTCACAGGCTCCTGACTATCACAACAAAGATCAATCCTTGACTTTTCTCCCATTTACTACATCTAATCCATCAAGATATCACTAACCATGTATTCATCAACATCATCTCGGCCACTGCTCAAAGTCATCCTTATCTTTCCACATTCCATTCCATTCCCTGCCCCAGCCCCTTCCTTGCCTCTGTGGAACCTTTCATCCATTGACACCAACTTCCCCTACTCCTGAGCACTACTTCCATCACTGAGTTCTTTTTCTTCCACCATCTCACCCCTTCTTACCTTCTGCTTGGAAGTGATGACTGACCTCTCCCTGAAAAAGTTTGCTGTTCCTTCCTGGGATTGGCTCCTGGTTGTCTGTCATCATCTGGAACAGACTGCCATAACAAAAAATACACAGACCGTCTACAGTAAACAACAGAAATTTATTGCTCCAGTTCTAGACACTGGGGAAATCCCAGATCAAGATGCCAGGCACTGTGGTGTCTGGTGAGGCTCACTTCCGGTTTGCAAACATCTATCTCCTTATGAATGTCCCCAAGGTAGAGTGAAATTTCTCTCAGGCCTCTGTTATTAACACTCCACTCTTGTGCCCTATTACTCCCCCAGAGACCCCCAACCCTAAATATCATCACATTAGGAATGGGTTTCTACCTGAGTCTGGGGGAGGAGGAACTCAAACCTTCCATCCACAAGTATGGTGGATGGACGTATCCTGCAAGTTTTAGCTCAGTGACCACTGTACTAAAGAGACCTCTGCGGGCCACCACACCTAGCTTCCTCACATTCGTCCCTTTTACAAACTGAGTAATACTTCTATCAACTTTATGATTAGCTTCTTGCTTTTTTTTAACCTGCTGTTGTAGTCCTTGTTCTCCCCAATGAACTAGAACCTCCAGTAAGGTAGACCTCTTACTAGATTTGTTTACTGTTCATTGACCAGTGCCTGTTTTATGCCAGGTATGCATAGCTTCTTGTTGATGAATGAGTAAACCCCAAACAGTAGAGAGAACTCAACATAAGCACAAGTTAGTAACTCAAGAAAATGTAGGTCATGGAGCTAGAGTGATAGTACAAAGGGTAATATTTTACTTTGCACGAGGCCAATTCTCATTGGCCTCAATTCCTAGCACCCCATATGGTTCCCTAAGACCCATCAGGAGTCATCCCTGAGCACAGAGCCAGGAGTAAGCTCTGAGCACTGCCAGGTGTGACTCGCAAACCAAAAATGAAAAAGAAAAGATAAATTAGATCCCCAAGTATATTTGAGAAGAAAGGCCCAAAGGTATGAGCTTTCATTGTGTTCTTGGGTCTCATTGGATCCTGCTTGCCCCCCTCCCCACAGCTAACTTTACTACTTGGCTCCTTTTGTTGCTATACAATGCCCAGAAGGGTTTTCTTGACTCCTTAGTCTTCTATTTCTCTTCTTCTAAATCTCTCCTACTTACCAGCAAAACATCTACCTTAATCACTGACTAAAGCCATTTTTCTCAGGCAGGAGAATGGTAGGAAGCTTGCCAGAAAGAGTGGGGGAGTACAGGGAGGGCAGAGAAGAGACCATTATGACAATGATATTTGCTGGAAATGATCACTGAGCAAGAGCTGGGTGCTGAAAGGAGATAAAGTGATATGCATGTTACTCCTTCAGTAACAGTATCGCAAACCACAGTGTCTAAAAGAAAAAGAAGAAAAGAGAGAGACAAGAAAAATGTCAGCCCAAAAGGCATTCAGGGAAGTGGGCGGAAGGAGGGTGGAAGGGAAACTCGGGACATTGGTGGTGGGAATTGTGCACTGGTGAAGGGTGTTGCACATTGTATGACTGAAACTCAATCACAAAATATTTTGTAATTGTGTATCTCATGGTATTTCAGTTAAATGTTTTATTTTAAAAAGTTGGGGCCGATGAGGTGGCGCTAGAGGTAGAGTGTCTGCCTTGCAAGCGCTAGCCAAGGAAGGATCGCGGTTCGATCCCCCAGCATCCATATGGTTCCCCCAAGCCAGGGGTGATTTCTGAGTGCTTAGCCAGAAGTAACCCCTGAGCATCAAATGGGTGTGGCCCAAAAAAAAAGGAGAAAAAAAAAGTTATCACTATACTCAACTTAAGTTTTTGGTCTCTTCTCACTGAACTTCTTGTAAGTATCTGATATAGTTTGGCTAAGATCTCTTCCAGAAATACTTCATTTGGTATATTTGGGGTGAGGGCTCTTCTTAATTATGTTGAGAACTGGTCCCCCAGGGCCACACTTGAGAGGTGATTAGGCTTGCTGTACCCAGCCTATGTGGAGAAAGGATAAAGGGAAGTGGGTCTTCTTACTAGTATTGGACTCTGGGTCCCTTGTACAAGTCATCTACTCCACCCTTTTTAACTCGCTCCAGAGGGCCTGTAAGTTCTATTTTTCAAGCAGATCCCTGTGATTGGGAAGATGACTTAAAGAGATGGACACTTTGCATGGGGGTCCTCAAGTCTGATCCCCTGCAACACCTGGTCCCCACAACCATTGGAGTGGAAATTTCACTTCCACACCACTAGGTGTGACCCTGATATATAAAAATAGAAAACAGAGCCCTAACCTGATTGCCTCTTACCACTTCCACTGTTTTTTTTTTCCTATGATCTAAAACATAATACTGTCTTACCTGATTATGACAATAACTTCACAAGTAGTTTCCCACCTTTATATTTCAGGCTGTTGGGAATCACAGCAGTTGGAAGGATCTTTTTATCCTTAATTCAGTCGTGTTACTCACCTGCTCAAAACCCTCCAATGGCTTTCCATTTCACTGACTCAAAGTCACAGTTCTTAAATGTCACTTAATACCCTAGCATATCTGATCCCACCGCCCGCCCCTGCCAACTTTTTTCTGCTCTTGTGTGCTCATTTCATTCTCACATGCCACTTACTTTGTTGTTTCTCATATATCCAAGTCCTATCTCAATACCGCTGTGTTAGCCATTGTCTCTGATTGGAAAACTATCCTCCAAGTTTGCAGGGCTTGCTCTTTGTATGAAATAGTCATTATTACAACTGTGCCTTTACCTTCTCTAAAAGGCCTTTCCTATTCATTCTACATAAACGAAAATGACCACCCCAGCACCAAGACTCCCTTCTGCTCACTTTCCCTTCTTTCTCTACCATTTGGATAATATTGATCATCAGCACCTGAGAGTCACTGATAGTCATGCATTCAATATTTACTAAATAATTATCAAATTTGAAAATAAAAGCTTATGAAATAGAGCCTAGAATTGGGCTGCAGATAAATGGGCAATAATTATAGTGCAACTTAAAAAATAAAAGCAAAAACCATGTTTTTCAGAGGCTTGTCTATTGTTCTTAGTATATGGATATCAGCCTATAGACAGTAAAGAACAGTATAACCTTTTAGGGCATGAGCTATCATGTAAGTGAATGTACCTAATCTCCAGGTACAGCCTGTGCGCAATAGGGAAAACCTGGAAGTCTTAACTGAGTAGCTCATACGAAGAAGCTATACGAAGAGCTGCTGACTTTTATCCTTGACCTACTTGAAAACAACTCCCTATTTATGCCCAAAAGAACTCAAAGTTGGAAATGAGGCGCTTCTAGCCAGGTTTCTTTCAGCTGAGCCTCAAACTCCGAGTATTACTTGAGTGTGTTTTCTTTTTTCTTTTTTTTTTTTTTAGTTTTTGGGCCACACCCGGCGTTGCTCAGGGGTTACTCCTGGCTCTCTGCTCAGAAATAGTTCCTGGCAGGCACGGGGGACCATATGGGACACCGGGATTCGAACCAACCACCTTTGGTCCTGGATTGGCTGCTTGCAAGGCAAACGCCGATGTGCTATCTCTCCGGGCCCTTGAGTGTGTTTTCTAAGTAACCACTTACCTTTATATTGCACCAAAGAATTTATTTCCAACTTTGTTTTCTAAAGCCTTCCAACCCAAAGTATTCTAAGCAGTACGTTACTAAGTCTCTAGTCATTTAACTGAATATGAAAGAAAGAAGGAAAAAAACAAACTCTAAGTCCTGAAATACACTAGGGAATTTTTTTAGTAAATTGCTCACAATATAGCCAAAATACAATACCAAGCATTTCTTTCTTTCTTCTAATAAATGCCACACTGGACCTTAAATTTTCAGAAATTCGGGGTAATATTGTTCAGCCTGATCCCAGAGTTTTCTTAGAACCCATCACAGGACAGTCTTTTCTGCAGTTTAGTTACTTAAATATGTGCACAGATATCATAAAGTCACTAGCAGGTAAAATAGTGCTTTCCCCAATTTGCTTCTGCAGAGTAAGACATAGCCAGCTTCAGCCACTGAGAAAGCATTCAGGCTTATCAGAATATTTATAGAGCAACCAGGAGTTCCCCTTTTGTCCCCCTAATTCTTTGCACACCCATGAATGGTATTGTTTCCACAGAAATAGTTTGTATACACCTTGCATGCCTTCTTCCTTGGCAGAAACCCAACTTGACCACAACTGTATTTGAGTGTTACAGTTTAAGCAATTCATTTATAGAGATAAGCAACCTTTCAACTCTAGAAGCAGCTTTAGAAATATCTAGAAATATCTCTTCATTTTCTGAATGTGAAACAGACTTCTCAAGCTAAGGGAAGGAAAGGGAATAAAAACAGACACTTCCTTATGCCATGCGAGGACCTATTACAGGCAGTACTCCCGACACGATTTCTTATTTTCTTCCTGGGGGGAGAGGGGGAAGAAAAGAAAAGAATAGAAAGTAAAAATCTTTGAGGTCTACGTATTGTTCAAGTTCTCTAGAGAAACAGGAACAATAGGATATGAGTCTGTGTGGAGTGAGAGAGATTTTTTAAGGAGTTGGATCACATGATTATGTTCAAAATCTACTTACTGGTGGACTGTCAAACAGGAAGGAGACTTGGGAAAGATCTGACGATGTCATTCAGGATCCCTGTTTGTTTGGAAAAAGTCAGAGTTTTGTTTGTTTATTTTCTATTCTGAGCACCAACTGATAGCATCAGGCTCACCCACATTTATAGAAGGTAATCTGTGATTAAAATATTCCTTTCAAAACACTCTTACAGAAACATCCCAACTAGATTAGAATATTTGACCAAATAACTGGGCACCATGATCCAGTCAACGTGACAAAATATCCACCAAAACATCTTGGTGAATAATAAAAAAATTATAAATGTAATTTAAAAGCTGGACCAGAAAATTTGAAGGATTTAGTCAAGACTACCAGGTTGATTACTGGGACTAAGAGTTAAAACTTTTGGGCCCGGAGAGATAGCACAGTGGCGTTTGCCTTGCAAGCAGCCAATCCAGAACCAAAGGTGGTTGGTTCAAATCCCGGTGTCCCATATGGTCCCCCGTGCCTGCCAGGAGCTATTTCTGAGCAGACAGCCAGGAGTAACCCCTGAGCACCGTTGGGTGTGGCCCAAAAACAAAAACAAAAAAAAGAGTTAAAACTTTTAAGTCTTCAGGAATCCTCTTTCCACTAATTTAGTTTTACTCACCAAGGAATAGAACAAAAACAGTGTTTTTGAATACCTAATATTTACTTGACTTCCCATTAAATTATTTGCACAAATGCCCATTTTATGGACCCCGATTGTATAAACAAGGAAACAAAATCTTAGAAAGGTTAAATAACAAACCCAAGTAGCAATTAAGTACTAGTAACACTGGCATTTGAAGCTACGTCTATATGATTTTAATACTTCCTGCCATCTGGAATTTTTAATAATATTTTCCCTGCTGCATATCTTTCAATCTGGCAGAAGTTTTTCAATTTGGCAGAAGTTTCTCCCCACAATTTTAATTACCCAGAGTCCTCAACCACTAAGACCATTTCTTCTGTTCAAAGTGAATTTTGAAAGATCAAATGTGAATACAAGATAAGGAGACTGATCTTAAAGAAATACATGAACTTTTCCACATCAAACTGAATGCTAGCCTAAATGAAAAACTACCCCAGGCAAAAATATACTTATTCCATGACTCAAGACTTCTCTGTGTTTCCTCTTTAGAAATTGCCTCCAGGGCCTGTATCACTTGCTTTTCCAAAGTAGTTTTAATGCTAACAAATGTTTGGTGTTTGATTTGATTTTTGGGAAACAGCCCACAGTCATCTGGTGCCAAGTTTGGTGAATGGGGTACATAATCTAGATGAAACAATTTAGATTAAGAGAAAAAAAACAATGAGGTGTGACTATAAGAGAAGGTGGACTTTATATAGTTGGAAGACTGGGTTCAAAGACAACATGGTTTCATTTTGAGCAATGACCATAGAGTTAGAATAATTGCTTCAATTGGAGTAAGCAATCTTTCAAATTACTATAAAGGAAAGACATCTACTAATCTGTCTGTTTTATCCTACTACTTAATGGTCCCTGCATATGTTATTTCAAAATAATCAGTATTTTTAGAAATATTTTGGAATGAGACAAATCACACAAGTACTATTCTAGATCTAGACAACGTCAGGACTTACGTAATACCTTAACAAATGTAGTTAAGGAACACTGAATTTTTTTTCCAATCATGCAAAACACTCAAGGATTTTTCTTGGAAATATCTCATTTTTCAATAAACCCAAATAAAATTAATGAGAAAAAAAGACATATCCCCTAAAAGCAAATTAGAAAACAGAAGTTCTTTGAAAGTTTATCAAAACAAGTTTTCCTGCTGGCATTCTTAATGCACCCTCTTAATATCCCATGCAATCCGTATATGGAACTCCCCTTGGATTCCACACATAATTAACACTTGGCAGAAATCAGGAACTCGAGCCTGAGGCCCTTTTACATTTCATTTAAGGAATTCTAATTTCCATCAGGATGGCTGGGGGTAGGGAGAAAAACTGGCCCCACTTCTCTCACTATATTCCCAGTTGCTAAATTATACATGAATTTATAAAGATGTCCTTGGCCAGTCAAGAGGTATTTTATTGAGCAGCTGCTATATGTAGGGCACTTCCATTGGGTAACAATAAAGGAGCAGCAACAAGGTATGAAACCAACTCCAACTCTTATTTATTCCACCAAAGACAATACAGTTTCTAAACAATATCTAGGTGTTCCGAGGAGAAAAATATGATTGAATAGTTAGAATAAGAGGAAAAGCTTATCAAAATGGGTGAGATCATCCCTCAAGAACTGTACTGAAGAATGTTTAGGATACAGATAGCTAGAACGAAGGGAGGTTGTCGCTAACTTGCCTAAAATATAGTGGACACTATGTAGGCAAGACTTGGAGACCGAACCCAGAAACCACGTGTTAATGCATGGCACCGGGGAGAAAGCAAAACCCTATATTTTAGCATAAATTTAGGGAGTCAACTACTGTGTCAGATATTGTTTTAGACAATGGCTGATTGTGGAAATCTGAATAAAGGCTTCTGATTATGCCCTTTCCTTGTTGAAATTAAAGAGACTATGGATTGGGGAGAAAGTGCTGGGACTAATTAATGATATTGAGTGGAATTGAAGAGTACTGGGAAATGATCTAAAAAGCTGTAGGATGTGAAAAGGAGCGAAGCAACCTCTCTGTGACTCTGTCCACTAGCCATCTCCTTTCACTTTCTGGGAACAGCTATGGTCCGGAAGGCCTCTGAGAAGAATATAAAGGGCAGGTGAAGTTAATTAGAAAAATCAGAAGAATTGTAGTGGCTCCTATCATTTTGATCCTGGGTTGTCTGCTGACATTTTGCCCAGAGCAGCAATTAAGAGAGATTAAACCTGTTCCTGTTTTCATCTTAACAGGATTTTACTTTTCCAGAGATGGCTGTCGTGTCTTTATTCCACTTTTTTATAATATGAAAGCTACTTTGTAGGAACACCCAATACATATTACTCCCTTATGTCACCTTGGGGCCACTGCTCCCAGGATGCCCAGAGCTGGTTTCAGGATATCTCTCTGTCTGAGTGGCATGAAAGGCCTGAGTGCTGGCAGCATGTAGGGGTAAATGGGCTCTTTAGTCTTGTTCTGGCCCTATCAAAGAGGGCTGGGAAAGAAAAAGGAGTTCTCAAGGAATAAGTTAGGGTGATCAAAGCATACATTTCTGGGCCAGAGAAATAACTCAAAGGGCTGGAGCACATGTAGGAGACGTGGGTTCTATCCCTGGTACATCATGGAGGAGGTTGGCTTCTCCCCTAAAAACAAGTATGGGGCTGGAGAGATAGTACACTTGCCTTGCATGCAGTTGGCCTAGGTTGTATCCTCAGGATCCCACGAATCTGGTTCCTCAAGCCCACCAGAAGTGACTCTTGAGTACAGAGCTAGGAGCAAAATGTAGCCTAAAACCCAAATTCCAAAATCAAAGAAAGAATAAATCTTTCTTTATGATGCTAAGGACATACTGGGAAGCCAGAAAAAATGATAAAACATTCTCAAATATATATTTATACCTTACACTTTGACCTTGTCCTTATTAAAGATCACAGGAAGTGCTTGAGAAAAATTATAGAAAGAAGAGATTAGTTGTACTAAGATACTCCCCCTTCCTTCTCTTTTTTTTTCCTCTCTCTGCAATTTCCAACTTAAAAAAAAGAAAATATACATACATTTGTCTTGTCCGGTAATCTACAGAATAAATCCTCTGTAGGTTATTCAATTTTTTTAATTTAAAATAATTGAAAAATACTTCCATTGAAAGAAGAAGTGGTTAAGACAGAGATAAGGCTCTAGACCTGGTCATAACTTTCTATGACTAAAAGTGATAGCTACACTCTGACACAACTCAGAATACACAATTATATATGTGCAGACACATATAAAACCGAAGCACAGGGGGTCAGAATGATTGTACAGCAGGTAATACCTTTGGCAGGTAGCCGACCTAGGTTCGATCTCCAGCACAAGATATGGTGCCGTGAGCACAGCCAGTTGTGGTGTGAAAGAAAACAAGGCAAAAATGTTATCCCTCAAATGTAAATTTGTGTAAAATAGATTAATGCTTACTATGGGTTATATAATTGAATTTTTTTGTTTCTATTTCCATATTTTCTTTCGCCCTTTCAACTCCCTCCCCCTTCCCTTTTATAATTCTTGTTCCAATGCACTAAATTTCATTATTGATAGACTGAAAAATTTTGTGCTAGGCTGAATTCAGAAGCACAACTCCCAGATCTTAGAACCACCTATCTCTTTCTTCGGGAACTAGTGGACCTAAAACTATTGCTTTGATATGAGATAAAAGTTGCTGATTGGTGGATCATCGTGCCTAACTAAAATGTTACAGCTTGGCTTTCAATTCAAGAATGAAGGTTGTTTTCTATTTTGTTTTCTTTTGCTTTGTTGAATTGCTTTTCAGTCTCAACAAATGGTGAGGAATTTTGAATGAAAATGAGTGAGTGCCATTGAACAGTATTAAGCAAGCCAAGCTTCTACAAGGCAAAAGGTGCACAGTCCATCCTTCCGATACATTTGAACCTCAAGGTCACCTTCTTCCATAGTTTTTGCTTATGTACTTACTTAGTGCTTGCAGTACAAATGCAAGATGTTATATATGCAAGGTCTCTACATGCATAATACAGAGACACAAACTTTTTCCTGATTTTTATAGAGAAAAATCTTGCTTCTAGATTATTGCTGGGGTCTCTGCACTTGTGGAAAACCCAAGATCTCTACAAGTATACTTTATCTTCAGTATATGGAGCACAAAAAGATAAAATTTCTCAGAGAATTTTAGCCAGCATGACATTGATATGGTCACTAGTACAATTACATAGTCATCTGGAACCATACTAATATGTTGTATTGTTGTGTGTGGAGCAAAAAAAAAATATATATATACAGAATTTTTATTTTAAGTTCTCATTTGAAAATGGTTTAATCACTTAAATTGAGCCTTTATTCCTTGAGGGGAAAGACAGAGATTGCTAAAGGTGTCAGGGGATAATGAGGCGCAAGAGATCAAATCCTAGGGCTTCATTATGCATGCATTTGAGCTATTCCTCTAGTTCTTCAAGTCAGCTTTTCAAGGAGTTGCCTTCTGCTGTCCCAAATTGCTTGAGAAATATTCATCAACATTATTCTTTGCCAAGTATTGTTAAAGATGCTGCCACTCACGATTAATTAACTCATGATCGGTGCCCTCAAGGAATGTACAGTCCAATGGAATGATAAACAAATAAACAGCATTAATAATATTGTCTAACACAGACTCTGATGGTCTTAGTCATAGGCTACTGCTGAAACAGGGATGAAGAAGATTTGAACTATGGAGTCATGGAAAAAGTTTGAAGGCAGTGACCCTTAATCTTATTTCTGCAGAATAAATAGTCACTACAGGGTGCAGAAATAGAAGGGCATGCCAGGAAGAAGAAAACAACACCATAGCCCAGGGGCATGACACTGCGATGAGCATGATATGTGAACTGCCCCACATAGTTGAATACAAGTCACATGAAAAGCAAAGTGATATCTGAAGCTAGAGAATTAGACAGGCATATTCCAGCCCATTGGCTTTGCTAAATAAACACAGAAAATAATGATGATGATGATGATTTACATGAACATTGGAGGTTTACTGCCTCTTCTAAACTGTTGTTTGATGAGATTGCTAGATGAAAACACATGACATCAGCATGTGTCGTTTATCAAATAGCCTGTAATCAATATTACTAATTATTTGTGAAGCTAAATGTTGGAAACATGAAGCAGATCATATGTTGTGATACAAATAGCACACTGCATTATCATATGGAAATGGATCTTTGATTAAAGTAAATGACTTTAAGAGTAGACCAGGAAATACATATTTACATGGTATCTTTTACATATATATTCTTAAAATTATAAACAGACTGAGGGGGTTGTCTAACAAGCAGAGTGCTTTTCTTGCATGTGACTGAGTCAGGTTTGACCCATGGCACCCCATATGGTCCCCAGGGCCCTAACAAAAATGAACCCTGAGCACAGAGCCAGGAGTAAGCCCTGAACATTGCCAGCTATGCCCCCTCCCAAATATAAACAAACAAACATTCCTATAGCATCCCTATTGTCAGTATGAAGTCCTCTTTATAAAAACTCATAATGTCACAAAAAATGTTTTGAGGTTGGACTTTTCTTGTATTAGTATTTAATTTTTGACCCCTGAACCCTCAACCAGTTAAAAATGTTTTGTCAGCTCTGAACTAGATAGCAGGCCAGGTAATACCTATTGAATTCCTTTGCACAGTAATCTGATGGCTGGATGTGTCTCAGAGGTTCTTTTAGGACTAGCTGGAAAATGAAATCAATCATAGTGCATAAATAAAGAATCGACAGCAGTTGGTGTCGATTACTTCGCTTTGTGAATATGTCTTCTAATTTCCTGTTAAAATCAGTAATGTTGCTGATCTCACTCTATAATTTTAAATAGGACTATAACAGCAGTTGCTAGGAGTTGAAGGAGGGCAGATAAATGTGAATAGTTAATGAGCCTTCTCAACTAATAGTAAGATGGAGGTGTCAATAACAGGGATATTAAAACAGGTCTCTCCAAGCTCTTCCCTAAAGTCTGCTAATGAAGGCTTAATTCTGTTTCCTTTCTGGCTTGCGCACCAGCACTCTCCCTGAATCATTTGTACACAGAACTGCCAGGTGAATAAGGGTGTTTCTATTGCTATTGTGAGTCCCTACCTTTCCCCTAAGATTATGAGCCTGACTTAGTACAGGAAGTCTTGGCTGCACTTTCCCTTCTAAGCTCCCCTCCTCCACTGCCCGCAGCTTCATTTCACTGACTCATAATTTCCAAGTATGATCAGCATGCTAACAGGAAAGATAGAGTCACTGGGCAAAGGAGCAGTCCTAGAGAGCTGGCCAAAGCCTATCCAATATCTCCCGCTGCCACTAAGGAAACAGAAACACGGACAACAGTAACAATATCAAAACCTAGAATACCAGAACATTTGGGTATCAGAAAGAAGGTTGCTGTATTCTTTCCTCAGTACACCCAGAATCTCCCTCCCACTGCATGCCGAAACTGAATAGGGACAGGGTGGTGTAGCATTTGGCAATCAGATCAGTTCTTACTCTCCAAAAGAATTTAAAATAGCCAATAGCTTATCACACTCACTGAACAATGTTATCGGGATCATACTGCCTGGGAGTCATTACCACTGAGCTTAGCTAGACGTCCATTCCAGTCCTAATGTTTTGTGTGCTGTTATGTTAGTTTGGCTATCATTCCCTCAAATAGCATATAGACTACTTTCTATTAGAGAAAATTCTCTGGTTCTCCAATTCACTTCCAATTTCAATTCCAACAGAAAATAAAATTCTGCCTTTCTAATTGGCCTTTCTAAATTCTGTTAAGTTAAAAAGACCCAATGTTTCCAATCACCCTTACCATTTCAGGGTCCCATTTGTACACATATTGTGAATTTTTGTTTAATTCAGCTTTGTTCTGTTTTGTTTTGTTTCTGCCAAAGGGTACTCGTGGTTACTCGGCTATCTGTGGTGCTGGGTTCAAATATGGGCCTTTTGAATTCAAAGCATGCACTCAGCTTGTTGAGCTAGCTCTCTGGTCCTAGCATCTGGCAAAATGGAAGTGAACTACTGTTGTCTAAATTCATTTTCAAGTGTCCCTCTATTTTCAGATACTGACAGAATGCTTGATGAATGAAGGTGATACTTATGGTAAGAGATATATCTACTAATGAGTCCATTGTCAGTCAGTCAAATGAAATAAATAGTTAAATTCTAAATAGATACAAAAATTGACAAAGAACTTAAACAAAGTCAGGTATTAATGTTCTTCAGTTTGTATTTCTCAGAAGAAACTCTTATGCAATGATATTCAAATATAAAAATAGGGGGCCGGGCGGTGGCGCTAGAGGTAAGGTGCCTGCCTTGCCTGCGCTAGCCTTGGATGGACCGCAGTTCAATCCCCCGGTGTCCCATATGGTCCCCCAAGCCAGGAGCTACTTCTGAGCGCATAGCCAGGAGTAACCCCTGAGTGTCACCGGGTGTGGCCCAAAAACCAAAAAATAAATAAAAATAAAAATAGTAGAAAAAATAAACAAAGAAATGTTATGTGATGCAAGAAACTGCATTGAAATTAGAGGAATACAATCTAGATCAACTCCTATGTAACTAGCTCTGAGAACATTTGGTAGCACTGAAGATGAATGAGACAAGGAAATACATGGGTCTCCTATAATATATATTTTCTGCATAGAAATTTTATATATGACCCTGGTCTGTTATGTATGATGACAACATGGTGGTTAAATCTGAAATACTTGAAGCTTTGACACTGTTTGAGGATTGGAAAGATATTAAAAGAAACACTCCATTTGCATGTATGGAAACAGTTATAGTATAGAAAAATCAAGGAGCCATGGGAAGTGACAATATTTATTAATAACTAATAAGCAGTGTCACCACAACTGATTAATTCCACACTCCACCCCTTTGGTCCACACACATACCAAGTTCAGAGTTCCTGCAATACTCCACAGTTCAATTCAACCACATCATATTTACTTTGCAGACTGTAAAGTACATAAATGCTGATTCATAATCTATTTTCAATCTGTGTGATTGAATGAGATTAAAAGTTTGTATAAAAGAAAATTTAGGGCCCGGAGAGATAGCACAGCAAGGTTTGCCTTGCAAGCAGCCGATTTAGGACTTAAGGTGGTTGGTTCAAATCCCATATGGTCCCCCGTGCCTGCCAGGAGCTATTTCTGAGCAGACAGCCAGGAGTAACCCCTGAGCACTGCTGGGTGTGGCCCAAACCAAAAACCAAAAACCAAAAAAAAAAAAAAGGAAAGAAAAGAAAAGAAAATTCAATGGCATATCACGAGATAGAAAGAGAAGAAATGTACTTACAATAAAATCCTTTCTGACACAAATAACTCATCAAGCTGTTGAGAAAGGCTGGTTCTGTACACATTATAATGTTATTGTTAGTCAAGTCTCTAGCTATGTTTATATTTCCAATCAGAGGGCAAGGGAAAAAGACACCAAATTCCTAAAGATTTACCTAGTGCATAGTCTTTCACTTAGAAATTATTTCCTGTTTCAATGTAACAATGTCTATTTTTGTGCAACAATTTTCTCCAGAAAATTCCTTATCAAGGAATGTTCTAAGACTTTCCAACATCAACATATCACAGGATGTTAAGAGATGAAAGAGAATAATTAAAGAAAAACATTTTCATATACTCAAAATCTAGTGCTTAATATCTGGAATTAACATTGTTCTCCTTAATTTAACTTTTTTCTCAAGGATTGTATTAAAGTTATTCTAAAATTTCAGATAAATTAAAGTCTCAGATTGGGATAGCCTAATTCAAAGTCTGAAGCCTGAATTTACCAGGACTTAGATTAACAAAGGAGAGAAAGGAAGAATGGGAATTAATTGTTTTTGTACTAGAAGTTCAGCCAGTATTGGACAGATTCAGCTTGTCATGACATGGGCTTTCCCCATAGAAGCCAAACATTTGAGTTTACCTTTTTTTTTTTTTTTTTTTTGGTTTTTGGGTCACACCTGGCAGTGCTCAGGGGTTATTCCTGGCTCCAGGCTCAGAAATTGCTCCTGGCAGGCACAGGGGACCATATGGGGCGCCGGGATTCGAACCGATGACCTCCTGCATGAAAGGCAAACGCCTTACCTCCATGCTATCTCTCCGGCCCCTTGAGTTTACCTTTTTAAAGAAGACACACACACATTAATCATGTGCCTGCCAAATCTTTTTTCCTTCCAGCAAGTCTGAAGGAAGGTCTTTTTATCCTATTTTACAGATGGAGGAGCTGAGGCTTAGAGAAGTAAAGCAGGTTGCTCCCCAGCTCATAAATAACATAGTAAAGTTTCAGCCCTGGCAGTCTGATATCCCCATGCTAATCAGTTTCCTAGAGACTAATGAGAATCAAATACCATGACCTTAAAAAAATGAACAATTGGGGGCCGGGCGGTGGCGCTAGAGGTAAGGTGCCTGCCTTGCCTGCGCTAGCCTAGGACGGACCACGGTTCGATCCCCCGGCGTCCTATATGGTCCCCCAAGCCAGGAGTGACTTCTGAGCGCATAGCCAGGAGTAACCCCTGAGCGTCACCGGGTGTGGCCCAAAAACCAAAAAAAAAAAAAAAAAATGAACAATTGGAGTGTCTTTTTTTCAATGTAGAGGCTGATTGGCTTAATTCTATGGAATCATCAAGTAACATACACTTTCAGAAGTTTAAAATTATATTATTTAGGAAACTGAAGAAATAGTATAGAGAGTAAAATGCTTGTAGTGCAGGCCTCCCAATTGGGTTTGGTCACTGCCATCCTATAACATCCTCTGAGCACTGCCAGTGTGTTTACTGAATGCAGAGCCAAGAGTAATCCCTGAATATCACCAGGTGTGAGCCCCCTACACACACACACACACACACACACACACACACACACACACACACACACACACACAGCTAGATGCTGATACAAAGGAAACTCTAGGACTCAATAAGTAAAATGAAAGCTAAATTCTTGCTTCTAAAGAACTCCTAAAGCACAGCTCAGTTATTCAGAGAACCAAATCCTTTACTTCTTGTGGCTTCTTCCTTCTCTGGACTCTTGTCACATTCTGATTTAATGTTACGTGAGAAGACAGAATGAGAAGGGGAGAAAGTCAACAGTACTGTTCACAATGGGCCAAGCCTAGTCACATGGTCATGCCTGAAAACTGTGACTGAAGAAAGAATACCTAGTCTAGCCATGGCCTCAAGAGAATTGGAAAAATACAAGAGACTATCAGCAGTCTTTGCTTTAGGAATCAGTATCTTTCCTGGCTTCTCTCTTTAATTCCTTTTCTCTGCTAAAGCCGTTTTGAGGAATAGTATCTACAAATGATTTTCTGATGTACATATAATCTACTTATGTCTAAACACTGTGAGATGTACTTAGAGTCATTATTTTGACTCCCAAACTCAATATCTGGGTAATACTTATTTGTATTAGCTATTGTACCTTTGACTTCTACTGAGGAATAAATGAGAAATAGTAGCAGCATGAAATTCTCTATTTTATCTACAGAGAAGATCTATTAAGGGAAGAAATTTCTCTCCACTTAAGTCTGAATTAAAAATTATATCTCCCTTGAATGTGTTTTTTAAACCTTATGAATATTCTGAACCTTATCAGAGATCACTCATCCTTCTTTGCTGAAACCACTAAGAAAATTAAAGCCAATGCTGACCCTTCTTCTGACATTGTACAAGAACTTTGCATATTTATTTCTAGATACACATTTACCTGTCTTTATTTTTTTTCCAAAAAAAAAAAACAAAATAAGTTTCCTTTCACCTTAATTGTTTCAGTTTATTTTATGTTTGCCTTTGGTACATAGAAAGAGATATGTACACAACATTATTAAAGCACAAATTGTTCATGTCTTTAATTTGAAATCAACGCTAATTCGAGCTTAGTTGGTAGTGGTAGGTTTAGAGGGAGCCGGTTGTTGAGAAGACAACTGTGAAATATCCTTCCCAGCTGTCATAGTGCCTTGGGGCACAGGAAACTGAGAACAGCTGACCAGCCAAAGCTGATCTCAGGCTCATGGCATTCTTGGTGATAGCCTCACCAAGTTTTAGAGGTGAAGAGTTCTGAGTATAGTATAATGGACACAACTGTTCTCTTCGTGGGGATCATTGCTTAATGAGGAGCTGAGAAGACATGGGACCTTTGAGGATAGCTTAGAAATTAACCAAGTGGACACATTGCGCATCTACTGGGGCTAACTAGCTGAGTGACCTTGAACAAGGCACTTAACCTCTCTGGGCTTCTCAGGCCTTTATCAGTAAAATAATAGGCTTTGAGCCACTGGACTAGAAAATCTCCAAAGCCTCTTCTACAAATGAAAATAAGTGTAATTTCAAAAAGTCCCCCAAGCATTTTCAAAATAAATGACCATAACTAGACATAAGGAGCTAGACAGCAATCCACAAATGGTGAAGCAGGAACAGTCATAAAGGTCTTTAGAAACTACCATAGTCAAACAGAGGCTGATCATCTTTCCTCTGTGAACATCAGAAGATCACAGTTCCTCTTTATGGTGGGGAAAGGTTGGGTAGATGGAATGTATTCATTTGAATTGGAATTTGGCAAGAGCACTGGAACAGTATATCCATCTTTTGGCTTTCAGGAATCTGATCCTACTCTAAGAACGCGGTTGCAGAATTCACGGGGCAGATAGGACATGGGATCTGCTGATTCCATTTGATGAATCTGGAGAGACTCCTGTCAACACAATCCATTCCCAGGAACATCCCAATTTCCTAATTGACCATATCAACACGCACAATGTAAAGCATCTTTCAACTCTCACCCAGAACGACACAAAGCCTGCCACAATGTCTTTGCTTACACTTTGGGACCTTTGCCTAAAAAGCATTTTATGGTGAAACAAGAAATGAGTTCATTCTTCGGGTTAACGGAGGCCAGTGACAAATGCTTCCTGTGTGAATTGTGAAACCCTAAGATGACATAGAAGTTCTTCACTGCCTCTGCATTTCCCTTCCCCCATCACTTTCATTGGTCATACAAGTCATTATCTGGAGCAAACTGGCAGGAGCATGAAGTGTAATTTCTCTTGGTTCATATTTCCAAATAAAAATCTGCTTAGCAAAAAAAGAAAAAAGTAAAAAAAAAAACTGAATCTTTTCTGAACTCTGGGAGGATTTTTCTTTTTCTTTTTCTTTTCTTTCTTTCTTTTTTTTTTTTTTTTGGCCATGTATTCTTCTTGTTAAATTCTTTTTATTAACAAATTCATGTTTTGTCTATTCAAGGGGCTAAAATAACAAGAAAGAGAAAGAAAAAAGAAAGAGGTAAAGGAGAGAAAGAGGAAAGAAGAAAGAGGAAAGAGAAAGAAGGAAGAAAAGAAAGAAAGAAAGAAAGAAAGAAAGAAAGAAAGAAAGAAGGAAGGAAGGAAGGAAGGAAGGAAGGAAGGAAGGAAGGAAGGAAGGAAGGAAGGAAGGAAGGAAGGAAGGAAGGAAGGAAGGAAGGAAGGAAGGAAGGAAGGAAGAGGAAGGAAGGAGGGGAGGGAGGGAGGAAGAAAGGAAGGGAGGAAGAAAGGAAGGGAGGAAGAAAGGAAGGGAGGAAGAAAGGAAGGGAGGAAGAAAGGAAGGGAGGAAGAAAGGAAGGAGGGAGGAAGCAGGGAGGAAGGAAGGAAGGAAGGAAGGAAGGAAGGAAGGAAGGAAGGAAGGAAGGAAGGAAGGAAGGAAGGAAGGAAGGAAGGAAGGAAGGAAGGAAGGAAGGAAGGAAGGAAGGAAGGAAGGAAGGAAGGAAGGAAGGTCAAACAAAAACAAACCAAGCACTCTAGAAACTAGGTAACTGAACAATAAGAACTCCAAGACTGGTGGTCAGATATAAATAAATAGAGTGCTAGCCCAGGATGACACCTCTAAAATTCACATATGCAGCCAAATACAACAATCTACTTCGATGAAAAAGCTCATTCAATTTTTGGTCATTCATAGAGTATACATTTAATGTGCTCTTTGGCATTCCTTATAAAATAATTCCTTTTTTTGTTCTTCTTAAGGAAAGGCATGGGAATGTTCCTACCATATTAGTTCTACTTCATACCTGTTTTTCTCCTCTGATTTTATTCTCACTGCAGACCCAAGTGAAGTCAAAAATTTACAATTTGGAGACTTTGGAAAATCAAGAAAAAGTGGCTAGTTTTTCCTGCAAGTGTCTTTAACCACTCTGATGCTCAAATGGGACCAAGTAGCAAATACTAGGCTTTTATTCTCCTTTGCTAAAAGTGTAAACCATTTGTTCTCCTACAGTTATTATAATTATAATTATTATTCAAACACAACTGTAAGATTTTGAGCATTGCCCCTTTGTGAAAGAAAGGAAAAATATGAGTGTGTATATTTATCTGTTAATTTTTCTACAAAAAAATGTTGGAAAGGGGGGAAAAATGGAAAATAAAAGGTGTTCTGCTTTTAAAAACGTAGATAACTCTTTCCCAGTGATCAATGTCTGATGGTACCCGACTGACCTCGTTCTTTGTTTCTTCAATAATAGATGTATTTTCTTGCATTTAATTAGATAAATTGAATCAACCAAAACCTTAGCTGAAAACACATTTCCCTCCTCCAACCCACTTAAGGTAGTTGTTTCATCAGTTTCATCAATGCCATGAAAAACAAGATGAGCATCATGTTTTCAGTGTTATTCTATACCAGAGAGCCATCGTCATGTACTGTGTTCTCTGACATTCACCTCAGAGCAGCGCAAACATGGCACTTCAAAGCTGAGAAAGTTGAAGCCTCAGAAGGAAAGTCTGTAGCCACAGCTTCCTGAATCCTATTTACAGATCTCTTGTTAACTCAGATTCTTCCCAAAGCTTAGCTCTCACCAAGTTTCCATTCTGGTTTGTGTCTTTCTGAAAGCTCTACAGAAGCCAAGAAACAGGACTGGCTGGTTACAACTGAAATCACCTCCCCTAATAGCCGCCCAGCTGCTGACTGGGCAGGCAACAGTTAATTGAGTGCTTGAGCTCTGGGTAGACCCTCAAGAATCAAGGGTTAAGAGGCAGGGTTTCGGGAGAAACATTTAGAAGATGCATATCACACTGCTGGAAATGAAAGGCTGAACTATTTCCTGGGGAATTTGAATGATGTGCACAGTCAGTCAGGAACAACAATTGGCTTTGCATTCAGTGATAATAATTCCTCCGTGTTACAGGTAGATGTACAGATTATATAGCACCTTGTATGCATTCTCTCACTAAGTCGCAAACAGCTCTGTGCAGCAAACGGGTCTATGACTTTCAGTGCTGTGGTAGAGATAAGAGAACTCCAAAAGCTCAAGCGATGAAATAGTTTGTCCCTTTGAACCAAATAAAAGTAGCAAGCTGGGACTCACTCTTGTTTCTGAGGCTGTTTTCCACAGAACAGCTTCCTTTGGTCCTCAATCTATTAAAGAATTCACCACTTTGTCAATTTTCATTTGACAAACAGGAGAGTGCTAGTAATCTAATATTGAATTTCTATTAGATTCTTTGGATGGTACTAATACACAAAGAACAAATTCCCAACTCTAAGACTGCTGTGATCATGACAAAGTCTATGCCTCTTTCCCTCTCCCGCCCATGTTCTAAGTTCCATGGTTTCTATTCACTGCATTTATAATCCTGGTTGTGATCAGAATTAGAGGAAAGGTGAAGGTACTTGACAACCAAGATGTAGAGGGTAGATACCAATCCTGACTTCTAGGGTTTTGAGTAGAAGACCTGACAATAGAAGAAGCAGTTGTGCCACTGTGATCTATGCTGTGTCATTTTATTTTCCTGAAAACATTTGCCCTTGTTACAAGTGGATTAGAGGTTAGAATGCAGGATTGGCAGGCAGGATTTGTGGTTTCTATTATTAGACTTGCTGCCACTGTTTTATCACACAAGTGTGAGCCCAGAGTGGTGTGGCTTATGGGAGTGAGAACTTGATTGGAATACAGCACTGGTCTTCCTGTGAATGAGTGCTGGTGAGTGCCATCGCGAAGCACCAGCCACGGGGGAAAGGGAATGAGGATAGTGTGAAATCCCTCTGCTGCTGAATGCAAAGTTTCTTATGACTGATACTGACTATTCACTCCTATACAAAAGGAATTGCAGAAGAAACTAATTCAGACTTTCTCCCCAATGTTGTAGAATGGGACAGGTAACCATTCTTCTTTGTTTTGTTTTGTTTTTTGGGTCACACCCAATGACACTCAAGGTTACTCCTGGCTATGCACTCAGAAATCACTCCTGGCTTGGAAAACCATATGGGACACCGAGGATCAAATCGAGGTTAATCCTGGATCAGCCACATGCAAGGCAAATGCCCTACCAGTGTGCTATCGCTCCAGCCCCAAGGGCATATAACCATTTGTAAATCCAATGGAGAACAGGGGAAGGACCCTAAATATTTCTTTTTCAGTGTGGTTCAAAGTACATGCATAACACCACTGATATTATCTAGGAAAAGAGAGAAAGATTCTAATAGGCCCCAAAACACTAAAAAAGAAATACACAGGGCTGAACTAACAGTATGAGAGTAAGGCACTCTCCTTACATGCAGTTAACCTGTTTTGATCTCCAGCATCACATATGATCTCCAAATACAGCCATAAGTAATCTTTAGGACAGAAAAAGGTGTTAAGTTTTTAGTTCTGCCAGGTTATGCCTCCAATAGAAACAAAAATAAAACAAAGGAATGCATAAAGAAGATGTAGTATATATACCCAATGGTGTGTGTGTTAATTCAACATAAATAGGAACATGAAAGCCTGTCATTTGCAACAGCATGGAAGAAACTAGAGCAGTGTCCTAGCTTAGAGTAGTATCCTAGCTTAGGGTCCTAGTCCTGTTTTTCTTTCCACTTTGGTCTTTCCTGATTTTGTTTCCTTCCTATTACCCCTCCCTCAACCAGTTGATCCCCCAGTTTCCTGATACGTAGTTGATTTTTACCTGTGGCCCACTAGAGAACACAGAGGAGGACATCTGGTTGAGAAATACTGAATTGAGGTTATTCTGCTTAGTGAAATAAGTCAGACTGAGAAAGACAACACTCTTTTATTTACATTTATTTATATGTGGTAAAAGAAATAAGATAATAAATAAAATAAATATATAAACTAAACAAAAGCAAATATTTACAATAAACGATCAAAGAACTGGGCTGGAGTACAGCTAGTCAAGCACTTGCCTTGTATGTGACACACATGGGTTTATTCATGACGTATAGTCCCCTGAGCCTAGCCAAGAATGAACCCTGAATAGAGAGACAGGAATAAGACCTGAAACTAGCCAGGTATGACCCCAAAACAAACCAAAAAAATGCATGATTACTAGAATGAAAGGGAGTAAATGCCATCCATTATGTGAGGATGGCTATAAATTAGAATCCTGGTGGCAAACATAATGTAAAATATGTAATTATTCATTTATAAATCTATATACTTAAATCTATATGATATTATAAACTACTATTGGGTTGGGAGAGATAATACAACCATTAGGTGCTTTGCCTTTTTTTTGGACCACACCGAGCGGTTACCCCTGGCTCTGTGCTCAGAAATTGCTTCTGGCAGGCATGCAGAACCATATGAGATGCCAGGATTCAAACCACCATTAGTCCTGGATCTGCCACTTGCAAGGCAAACACCCTACTGCTGTGCTATTTGCTCTGGCCCTTTGATTAATTTTTTTTTGATTAGTAGGACCACACCTGTGGTGTGTGCTCTTCTGTTTGATTTTCGCTTTGTTCAAATGCAGTCAGCCCAAAGTGTTTGGCCACGTGAAGCCATGTTCAAAGATGGCCGCAACCCCTTCTAGGGGCAGAAGGGCAACTGGAAGGAGAAAGGTTAAAGCTTCCATCACCTCCAGCCCAGGCCCAGGCCCAGAACTGAAACTTTGTTACAAGAAACAAAAACCTGGGCCTCTTCAAATACTTATTAAAAGTCTAAATTGGAAAAGGAGGAAAAAAAGACTATTAAAAATGGACTGATTTTCTGAAAATGACCTGCGGCTTGAATTTGGATTTCGACTTTGGAAATTTCGAACTGAACTTTTAGTTTAAATCACTTGGAACTCTGAACATCCAAAGTGCGCCCGGAGGAAAAAAGCGGCAAGCTCCAAGCAGCTCGGCTCGGCTGGGCTGGGCTGGGCTGGGCTCAGTTTGGCCCGGAAAAGCGAAAAACCTGGAATCCACCCTCCAGCGAACCGGCAGCGGGCAGCGAAAACTGCAACTTCATGATCAACAAAACCGTCTACGGGACCTGAAACTATGAAAGGAAGCCACGTGGTGAAATCAGCGTGGGACAAACCAGCAAGTTTACAGAAGCCACGTGGTGAAATCAGCGTGGGACAAATTAATCATTTTAAGTATAGGAACTAAGCAGATAGTCATATATTTCACTCATAGTTGGTGATGGGATAACTTTTAGTTAGTTAGTGGTTAAAAAATTAAAAATAAAAGGGAAGTAGTTCTGTTTAGATCATTTAAACATCTAATTTCTAACCACCTGCATCTTTGTCTTAGTCATTTTCTTTATGATTTAAATGTGTTTTGTTGTCTTTCATAGTTAATATTTTCTATTGCAAAATGTTTTACTGTGTATTTTAATGTACTTAGCCTGTTTTTAAAATGTATGTTATGCATGTATGCTGCAGTACTTGTGTATAGAATAGGTATAGGAACATGAAGTTCCCCCAATATAGTTTAAAAGTATAGGAACATGAAAGTTCCAAAATAGTGCTTGGTAAAAAAGCATTAATAGAATTTTAGGTTACAGGTGTAAAGTATATTTTGCAAAAATATGTTTTTGAAAAGGGCTGGTATATTAATTTTCACTCTATTACGTTGGTGCATAAAAATATTAAGAAAAGGAGGAAATGTGGGTGTACCTATTTAAGACCCTAGACCCACCCACTTCTGGGAGGGGTCTTGGGAACCGGATAGTAGGTGTAACCTTACCTGCTAGACCCTCCCACACCTGGGAGGGGTCTGGGAAATGTTATATAAGGCTTGGACCAAGGGAATTCGGCCCTTTGGGCTTTTTGCCCTTTTGGCTTTTTGGCCCCCTTTGGCTCTTGGCCCTTTCTGCGCTGCTGGGCGCTCTGAGGAAAATGGCTGAAAGGAGTTTAGATGCAGGGCCAAGAATAACTAGTGCTTAAAAGGTTATGAGATAGGCCACACACATGTGGTGAATAGGGCCTGAATAAAGATGATTCTTCCTGAAGCCTGCCTGTGAGTGAGTCTTGATTACGCCGATTACCTGGGCCTGGAATTCGCCAGCTGGATGGGAATGAAGCCACGTGGCTGGGGCCTAAGCACAAAGGCCTCCATCCATCGCCATCCAGCCCCATCGTTAATTATTTTATGCAACACACACCTAATAATGGTGCTCATGGTCATGCCTGGTGGTGCTTGGGGTTGTTTCTGGTTAGTATTCTAACCAGAACCTTCACAGGCAACATATTCCAAAATTCTGGAATGCACTTTTTAAAATAAATTTATTAAAAGAAAATGCATTGGGGCCGGAGAGATAGCATGGAGGTAAGGCGTTTGCCTTTTATGCAGGAGGTCATTGGTTCGAATCCCGGCATTCCATATGGTCCCCCGTGCCTGCCAGGAGCAATTTCTGAGCCTGGAGCCAGGAATAACCCCTGAGCACTGCCAGGTGTAACCCAAAAACCACAAAAAAAAAAAAAAAAAAAAAAAAGAAAAAAAAAAGAAAATGCATCATAGTTGACATAACTGATCATAATACATTTGTTTCAGGATGACAGAAAGCAAGGTTATCAAAAAATATAAAGAAAATAGGAGATTTAAAATATCCCCATGTTGCAGAAAGCATCTATGGACACCTATGCTTAATCATAATCCTAGGGCTCAATATTATCTTAAACTCGAGAGACAAATAATTTGGTACCTGGGTTCTGAATCCCAGAACTTAAGACTCATCTACTAATGACAATCTGCATAATTACTCTACCTGATAATTCAGGTGTCTTGAGAACACATGTAACAAACTTGTATTAATGAATTTATCTAAATAGTTGTGAGCTTATGTGTGGCATGTACATGCAACAACAAAGCAAAAAAAAATCTATGATGTTTGCCTAAGAGAAAGAGAGAAAGCCAGGGAAAAAAAAGAAAAAAGGAGGAAAGGAAGGAAGGAAGGAAGGAAGGAAGGAAGGAAGGAAGGAAGGAAGGAAGGAAGGAAGGAAGGAAGGAAGGAAGGAAGGAAGGAAGGAAGGAAGGAAGGAAGGAAGGAAGGAAGGAAGGGAGAGGGAAAAAAGTATGGGGGACAGGAGTGGAAGTGGAGGGAAAGGAAAGGAGAGAAGAAAAAAGAAGTGAAAATAATTCTCACAAATAGGTAGGTGGTATTTTGTGTTAAGTTCTGGGAAAGGAAGACATCTATCTGGGTGTTCTAAGAACTCCAAAACTGCAATCAAGAGGTAG
The DNA here is from genome assembly GCF_024139225.1 of Suncus etruscus. NCBI lineage: Eukaryota > Metazoa > Chordata > Mammalia > Eulipotyphla > Soricidae > Suncus > Suncus etruscus. Next base: position 86,321,917 of record NC_064853.1, on the reverse strand, counting down.
AGGACTTGGGGCCGGGCAGTGGCGCTGGAGGTAAGGTGCCTGCCTTGCCTGCGCTAGCCTAGGACGGACCGCGGTTCGATCCCCCGGTGTCCCATATGGTCCCCCAAGAAGCCAGGAGCAACTTCTGAGCGCATAGCCAGGAGTAACCCCTGAGCGGCACAGGGTGTGGCCCAAAAACCAAAAAAAAAAAAAAAGAGGTAGAGGACCTGACTTCTGAAAAGGAATATTCCAGTTTGGCCAACCATGAATATCTAGACCCTGTCCATCCTCAGTATCTCTAGGCATGGGTTCCTTTTCTGAAGATTCTTTGCTCCATAACTAGCCCACCTCCAGAAAATATTTCAGTCATTTCCTCCCAAATTTCAGGGTCATTATTTTTACGCCCTAGTCCTTCTCCATCAGACCATAACATTCTCACTTCAACTCATTTTGAGATTCTGACATCTAGACTTTTAGTAACTATATCTTACATAAGAAAAAATTATTTCTTCAAATTCAGATGTATATTTTCATATTTGAAGCATTATGAATGACAATACTGTTTGTGATAGGGTTTCATTATACAATGCTCTAACATTAGAGTATTTGCTTCCCTTCACCTATTATCTCAGAATCCCAACCCTCCCCTCACACCTCCACCCTGTCCCTTGGAAAATTGTTCTGTAAACAAGTTCTCAGTTTATCTCAAAGATATTTTAATTTTTTGTTGTTGTTTTTTTTTTGTTTGTTTTGGTTTTGGATTTTGGGTGACACCCAGCAGCACTCAGGGGTTACTTCTAGCTTTGCACTCAGAAATCGCTCCTGGCGGGCCCGGAGAGATAGTACAACTGCATTTGCCTTGCAAGCAACGATCCAGGACCAAAGGAAGTTGGTTCGAATCCCAGTGTCCCATATGGTCCCCCGTGCCTGCCAGGAGCTATTTCTGAGCAGACAGCCAGGAGTAACCCCTGAGCACCGCAGGGTGTGACCCAAAAACCAAAAAAAAAAAAGAAGAAGAAAAAAAGAAATCGCTCCTGGCAAGCTCAGGGGATCATATGGGATGCTGGGAATCAAAGCCGTTTCTGTCCCAGGTAGGCCACGTGTAAGGTAAAGGCCTTGCCACTGTGCTATTGCTTCAGTGCCATCAGCTGCATTTTTGTTTTGTTTTGTTTTGTTTTTTGGAACCACACCCAGTGGCGCTCAGGGGTTACTCCTGGTTTGCTGCACTCAGAAATCACCCAGGCAGGCTAGGGGGCCATGCCAAGAATCAAACCACCGTCTCCCGGTTGGCTGCCTGCAAGGCAAAAGCCCTAACACTGTGCTATCTCATAGGCCCCCATGCATTTTTTTAAGCATCTGTGCCCTTGTTCATTGAGTGGAAATAACTTGGTTATTATCTATGGCTTGTATTATCTGTGCTTTTTATTTTCATTGGGACATATAGTAATTGAAAGTTCAGTACAGACTTTACAACTAATTTTGATTTAACCAAATCATCTTCAAGATGCTTTCTAAAATTTAATTAATGATTCATAAATGTTTTAAGACATTACTAAAGGCAAGGAAATAAAGTTTGATTCTGAATGCTATAATATTAGACATCTATTTTATTTACAATAAATTTGACATCTCATTGTGACAAAAACTAACTAAAGCAAAGTGGAAAAAAAAGAATTGGGATGAGTCCCTCCCGTGCCTCCCCTCCAAAAAAAAGCCCCACAAACTATAGTATTGGCATATATATATGGCTTCTTTGTACAGTGCATTCCTAAGCAAAACCATCCCTTCAAAGCTTCTGTAATTACATCCTAGAATTCATAACGCCTAGAATCATTGTATGCCATGCTTACTAAAGATGACCTCCAACATCCAATAAGAGAAGTTTCCAATGCAATTTTCTCAGTGCCTGTAAGCATAAAGAAAAAAAGTAAAGTAATGGTAAAATATTCTTCTTGAATCTTTATGTAGTTTCCAACTCTATGGTAAGTGTCAACTAAAGAGATCCTATTTTTTTTGTTAATAGTATTCTATTTAAATCAATGAAATGCATATTCTTCGAAAATAAATTAAATTTATTAGATTTGATTATCAATGATAAAAAAGAAAGCATTGAATTTCAAAAATTATTTGAAAAAGAAATCATTCTTCTACCTGAAATAAATAAAAAAAATCATAATAACAATTCCATTTAATTCATCTATTCAGGGTAAAAGCCTTTGTTGAAATGTTAGGCAATTATTTTGTTTTTGTCATACTCTTTTGTATTTGAGGCATTCAACAGAACAATTGTTTAAAGAAATGACAAGAGCATAATCTTTTGTAAAAGAAATCTTGGCTCTGGTCCATTTTGCTATGTGGTGTGTATGTAGTAAAGAGATTTTTTTTAATTTGATTAAAAGTTGAATGGCTAACAGAGATTCAGAATCATGATGGTGATTCTGGAATATTAAAAGGGAATATTTTCCAGGGAGAGAACAATTAGTACCCTAAGGATCTCTGCAAATCAAATTGCATCTTACTTGAGATACCTTCACCCTCTCTCCACATGACCACCACTTGGATCTCCTCCCCAAGGCTCATCTCAAATATTCCTTTTTCTGTGCAATTTTTTGGGAGGATGTTACACTCAGAAGTGCTCAGCAGTTTTTACTGGCTCTATACCAGAAATCACTCCTGGCAGACTTTGGGGACCATATGGTATACCAGGATCAAACCCAGGTCAACCACATGCAAGAAAAATACCCTATCTCCTGTGCTATTGCTCTAGCCCATCTTGTACAATTTTTAGGGCCAAATTTTGGCTGAGTTACGCATTCCTTTGGGTGTGTCATGCCACAAACTGAATGTAAAAATATTATTATTAATAGGAAATAGACTCTATCTGTGTCCCAACACATGGAAAAGGGCCATTACTAGACAAATTAGTCATCTATCAATATAAAAGCTTGCATTTCTAAAATATAAAATAAAAGTAAAACTTGAATTAATAATATTGATGCTTTTACATTACTTTCTATACTTCAACCATGCCAGCTCATTTGTATTTAGGTCAAGCACTGCACTGAACTGAGAGGTCTTTCCTTTATTTAGTTTCCAGTCTGTTCTTAGGCATTGCATTAGGTACAGCAAGTATTGCTTGGATTCTATTCCAAACAACGCTTGCTATTATATATGCAGCACCCAGCACAAGCCCAACAGACATATAATAGAAGTCTGATGAATTTTTGTTGAATAAACAAAATGAATTACTGAATTGGCAATCATATTGGCAAACAGGAGAAGTTTGGGAAAGTAGGATATAAAAACTTGCATGTCTGGGTTTAATTGGGCATGGCTCAGGAAGTAGAAGTTGGTGCCTGAATCTAGGAAATTCCATTTTTTATTTTGTCTTTCTCAGTACTATAATAATATTTAACATATAGGTCACTTCTTAAAATTCTTATACTTGATGTAAAAGCTGGAGAAAATCAAAGTAAAAGTAAGAAATCAGAAAGATTTGTAGGAGCTGTAAAGATATTGTTCTGTTCTAGGCTTTAGCATAAAAGATGATCATTTCAGCATGAATTTTAATAATTTTAGGATAAGGTTTGCATCAGTCTTAGTCATAATAGCTAAAACCAAAAATTCAAGCCAAATATCCATCAGCAAGATGATGAATAAAATAATTGTAATGTGTTCATACTACAATTAAAATGGATATGTTTCTTTTTTTTGGGGGGGGGTTGTTGGGTCATACCCGGCAGCGCTCAGGGTTACTCCGGGCTCTATGCTCAGAAATCACTACTGGCAGGCTCGTGGGACCATATGGGATGCTGGATTGGATTTGAACCAACGACTTTCTGCATGAAAGGCAAATGCCTTACTCACATGTTATCTCTCTGGCCCCAAAATGGATATATTTCTAATCTAATCTAATAACAATCAGAACCCTCACAAACATATTTTTATATGTAAAGAAAAAATCTGTCACTAAAAGAGTACATACTGATAAATTGCAACTATATGAAGCTCAAAATAAAAACTAATGTATTCTGGAAATTGGAGGAAGAATTGAGTGAGAAATAGTAGAAGAGAATTTTCTCAAATGTTGAAAAAAATATATCTGTTCTAAAATAACTTAGGCAGTTGTTAAAATTCATTGAATTGAACCTTTAAGAGGAGTGAGTACATTGTATTAAATGATATCAAAATGAAAGAAAAATATCTAAGAAACATTGCGTATATTTTCATTATTGTTTTCTTTAGAGAATTTTCACTTAAAATGTAACCTTAAGGGGCCAGAGAGATAGTATGGAGGTAAGGTGTTTGCCTTGCATTCAGAAGGATTGTGGTTCAAATCCCGGTGTCCCATATGGTCCCCCGAGCTGCCAGGAGCAATTTCTGAGCTTAGTAGAGCCATAACCCCTGAGCACCGCCAGATATAACCCCAAAACCAAAAAAAAAAAAAAAAAGTAATCTTAAAATCCTAATCACTTTGCAGAATTGTAAAGCTTTTTTTAAAAATGTATTATTTTCATAATTAATTTTGTAAACTATATCCACTACAATGTGTGTCTATTCCTAAGTAAAATGCTTAGTGCAGATAAGAAATGGTGCTGCAATACCAGCTAATGCAGTGCCTTTAGCCTTATCAGATTCTATTTAAATTTAAAGGAACTTGGTTTGTGATATTTCTTTTTTTTACAAACTTGCTCCTAGGGCAGCAATGTGCTCTCTTTCCTAAGCACTCACACAGATTACAGGAATATCAACAGGACATCTGTTTTAAGATTTTTGCCCTTGGAGGTGGTAAGAATGCTGACTCATTCACACTCTCTCACCTGGCCTCCTATTACCCAGGATACGAATGTGAAAGGCAGTTGGTGAGGGCTAGGGATTTCATCTGTGGTGGCTGGAGCTGAAGCTTTCTCTCACTGAGTTGTATTTGGCTGTATGAAAATGAGAACCCTGACCTTGGCCTCATTAGCACTCTCTTCCAAATAGCTAAGTGAATCAGCTGTTGGCACAAACCAATAACAAACTGAAAGCATATTGGGATGAGAGTGATATTAAGGTGTCTATAAGGTCATTCTCCTCCCTTTAAGCTCTTGGTGATATGAAACAAATTCTCAAGCTCTCTAAAACGCAAAACTACAGTCTCATCACTGCTACCTGGTTTTTCCCTTCTGTATCCCAAAGCAAACCTATAAAAAGGAAGCATGACTTTTACTCTATAAACAAGGGTTTATGAGAAATGTCACAATTCTGATTTTGTTCCAAAAATCAAAATACTTTGGAGTATAAATCCTCCGCTTACTGAGACTCCAGTGTTCTGCAAAAGCCCCTGGCAACTTACCTAACTCATGTCATTTGGACCAAGCCCTCTTGTCTTCAATCCATACCAATTACCACCCATGTGCTCATTATCCAAGCTCTCAGGCTCTTTTAAGTTCAGACAACTCTGCTGACTCTTGCCAAGTTTGACACAGAACTCATTGCCAGGAATGAAAGCCCCAGAGTCCAACCCAGAGTCCAGTCTCAGTACACAAGATCAGCATCTCCCTCCACATTCTTCTCCAAGATACTTCAAGGGAGCTGATCTCTACTATGCAAAGAACAAGTTGAAAAATACCATTGTTTTCTCAGTTTTAGAGAGTTTCTCCTTTTTACTGTTTCTATCCTCAAAGAATAGAATTTGAGAAAGAAAAAATAGAAATGCTTATATATGCCAGGTGTGCAAAAATATGTGCATGTCCTAACAACATCATCAATAGTTATTATCGAGCAATACGGCTGAACTTTATTTGGCCAGCTGTGGAAATTCAAGCAAGTTACCTAAGTAGAGTAAATCTCACCTTTACTCTTCTATCTAGTATGAGTACATCTGAACCTATGTTACACATATATTATGAAGATTAAAGTAAACAGCAATGACCCACTATAGACCCTATGTATTTTCAGATACTAGTTCATATATACCTTCTGTATAACTCTATGAGTTGAGAGGTTGAAGCAGAATTTACTGTGGGGAAGTGAGGGCTGGGCAGGGAAATGGAGATTTGTTTTAAGGTTTTAAAACCTTTTGTTTTAATGTTTGGGATGTTTTAAGGTGGGATTGTTTTAAGGTTCTTAGGAATTCAGTGTTTACCATTTGCCCAAAGGCTCACAAGTAGGGATATATTTGACCCTGAAGCTATATGAAATCAGTTATTTTTTAGCCACACTGTCTTCAAACTCAATCAAACCCTACTTCCTGGCAATGTGGATCTCTTGGCAACCCAGAAACTTGAACTTGTTCCAGCGCAGCAAAACAGAGCCTCAGTCACATGCTCTTTGTTCTGCAGTTTGGTATGAGTAAGACATGATGATTTGGCCAATGTGGATCCTTGCCACTTTATTCTGGGGCATTCCAGAAGCATCCCCACATGCTGTTGGAGCCTAAGATCGGGGTCAACATGAGAGCAGATGTGAGTATCCATGGCAAGGGACTGTTTCCATAGTATTTTATAATAATCCATACAATTCACACACAGGCTATGAACATGACCAAAGAGGTTGCTTGCTATTTGCTGCCATTCTGTATAATTTTCAAAATATATGACTGTTCTTTTCTTAATTCTTATAAGGAGCAAAGAATGCCACAAAGGGTGGTTTTTTCTTTTATTTCTTCTTTGTGTGTGTGTGTGTGTGTGTGTGTGTGTGTGTGTGTGTGTGTGTGTGTGTGGTTTTGGGTCACACCCAGCAGCCCTTAGCTTTACTCCTAGCTTTATGCTCAAAAATCGCTCCTGACAGGCTCAAGGGACCAAATGGGATGCCCGGATTTGAACCACTGTGCTTCTGCATGCAACGCAAATGCCTTACCTCCATGCTATCTCTCCGGCCCCACACAAAGGATATTTCGTAACATTGTGTTTTGGGTTTGGGATTTGGATTATACCTTGTGCTTAGGGCACCATATATGGTGCCAGGATTAAACCAGGGTCAGTCGCATGCAAGGCAAGCAGTTTACACCCTCTAGCCCCAACCTTTAAGTTTTAAATGACGATACAAAAATTATATTCTGATTTTTCTGGAAAGAGGTGTGGGGTGAGCTGCACTCATCAGTGTTGAGGTCTTACTCCCAGCTTTGTTCTTAGGGATCACTCCTGGGGTTGCTTAGGAACTTTAAAAGGTACTGGGTATCAAACCAGAGTCAGATCTGTGCAAGGTAAGTATAACCCGTACTATGTCTTTGGCTCCTTAATATATTATTGACATTGTTCCAACAACCATATTATATGCTGCACACTCCCACACTCTATTAATTGTGAAAATTTTTTGATTAAGTATTTTCCCATATCACCCAGATCCAAATTCAATTTTTTATATTACAAACTTATATTAGGAGAGCTATAAATCTAACAACTTCTTTTTCTATCATTTAAAATATAAAAGAATAACCAAAATACACTTTTACCATCTTCTCTCAAGGCTGTGTCTTTTCATAATCTTGTCTGTGGGGACCAATTTCCTGTCAAAATCTTGTCACAAGATAGCAAATTGTTTCCATACACAGAGGGCATTATGATGTTAGAAAATGATTCATAGTAGCTAGCATGTACATTGAATATCAAGAACATATGCTTAAAGGCAAAAGTCAAAACCCAAGAACCAACCACCATGTTAAAGGTTCCAGGGTTTCTTATTAGAATGTGATACTAGGGGCCACAGCAGTGGCGTAACAGTAGGGAGTTTGCCTTGCACGCAGCTGACCTAGGCCAAACTGAGCCAAACCACGGTTCGATGCCTTGGTGTCCCACATGGTCCCCCAAACCAGGAGCGATTTCTGAGCACATAGCCAGGAGTAACCCCTGAGAAACACGGGTGTGGCCCAAAAATATAAAAAAAAAAAAAAAAAAAAAGAAAGAAAAAAAATGTGATACTATTCCTACTGAAATATTTCCTCTAAAAGGAAAAATAATTTGTTGCACCTACCACCAACTATAACCAAGAATATCTGCTATATATGGCAAATTTATTTTAAAGGCAACATGTGGCAATTTGAGTGGGCCATAATCACTCCTATAAATTATATAATGAGTTTATCATTATGAATTCATCATTATTCATCAGTGATCTATAATGCAGTCAGTTTGGGTGGTGACCAAGTTTGGTTTTTTTTTTTTTAAATCCACTCTACAACTAATCCAGGAGGCAAAACATAGACTAAATAAGTACAACAGTGCTGCTATATCATGTTTGTTAGACCCTCGCCTGAGAGGCGACTGCTCTCCTGGCTCTGTATTTGGCTCTCACTCCCAGTAGTGTTCGAGGACTATGAAGTACAAGGGATTGAACTCTGGGCTCCTGTACACAAAGCATATACCAGGGGTCTTCAAACTACGGCCCGCAGAGGAGTCTGATCTGGCTCACCAGCAGTGAGCGCTGTTTGGTTGCCAAGATACCTGCCAGCATATATACTCAGTGTATATCCAAATATCAGGAACCATGCACTCAAAATGGTAACCATCTTTGGTAGCACGTATGCCTGTGAACAGACTTTTTCAAGAATGAAACATCTGAACTCTCCAACCAGATCAAGATTAACTGATGCCCATTTGCATCACTTGTTACAGCTGGCAATGACAAATATGGAACCGGACATTGACCATCTCTTTAGCCAAAAGCAGGCCCACAGTTCCCATTGAAATACTGGTGCGTGATCTGTTTATTTATAAGTGGTTTTCATTTTATTTATATAAGATATGTGCAGTGTGAGTAGGAATTAGTAGCTCATATAGTCCGGCCCTCCAGCTCTCAAATGGACCATAATCCGGCCCCCACTTAAAAAAGTTTGAAGACCCCTGGCATATACTTTGATCCATTGAGCTCTCTCCAGCCCTAAATAACCTCTTTTTAAGAACATTCTCTTTCCTTACTATTAGCCCTTAGAGAAAACGAGCACTCACTATATGAATTGAACTGGCCCTTACTAGCAGGTTGTTTATTTTTTTTCAACAAGGCACATACTAAGGTATGCACAGTAAACATTTCATACCAAACACAAATAGCATGTGCACAAGGGGCTCAAACAAATCAAACTGAATAAACAACAAAGTCTGACGTGCTGATGGCTCAGTTCCTGTGAGAAGGTACAATCTTCCGCTATGTTGTCATCTTTTCATCTTCCAATGTGAGGTTTTTATGGAACTTTCCCTGTGAGCAAATGACTAAGGAATGATCTGTTTTACAGAATGCTTTCTCAATATACTAGCAAAGTAGAAATAGAGCATTAGAGCCAAAATCAAGAGTGTGCTAAAACAAAACAGAACAAAAAGTACTGGAAATCTCAGTAGACAGAGTTTTAAGCAATATATCTTTCTGTCCACTTGGACTTGTACTGAGTAATACCTCCCAAATCTGGCCAGAAATTACACTTCTTTGTGTATAGTAGCAAATGGTTTAGCTAGATCATCTGGGATTTGAAAAGAAAGGATCAAAAGACCATCTTCAAAGCAGTATGTAGATGTACTCCTGAAATTGGCAGAGAGAATGAGGGTATTTATGTAAATGTTAAGTGTTAACTGAATGCTCACAAAGGCATCTGCTGCAGTCATTGACTGCAGTAACTGCTCTCAGTAACCAAGTAGGAAAGAAAACCTATTCAATGAATATCTTCTCTGTGTTTCTCCAAGTACTTGCTCAACAACTTCATGTATATATAAGAAATGACAGCAGGAATGGAGGCTGTGGATGAACCCAACAACATGAGCTTCCCATCACCAATTTTGGTCTGTCTATCATCACTACAAAGGCTCAGGATGACACTAACAGAGGCCAGTCCTAACCTCCTGTCATGGCATTATTTGGTTGGAAAGAAAGATTACCCAGCCACCAACTGTTTTGAATCTCTTTCATAAAGGAGGAGCTGTAAATGTGGTCATTAGGTCAGATACTAATTATGGATCTCCATTAGTTTTCTCTGCTTGCAATACTTCTGCTAACACAATCTGTGAACACTTCAGGACTCTTGTTCTCTTTTAGAATTTCCCACTAGAATTTCCCATCTAGAAGCAGTTTGTCAGAAAGTTGTTTTCTTAGGAACCCAGTTCTGGTCCTCGTTAAGAGAATATCCACTGAGGTGGAATCATTCTCCCACAGGATGATTTGAACCAGTGACCCAAGGCTTAGAAAATTAGTGTTAAAGTACCGCTGATAACTGATCCCCAAGTACAGAGCCAGTAATAAGCCCTGCTGAGGTCAGCTAATTGTAACCCAGAAGCAAAGGTATGAACCACTGACTATTGATGATGCTTTTCTTTCGTAGCCAGACTCTATGAATCTGAAATTAAAAGGGTAAAAATAAGTGAAGCTTCTCTCATTAACTCCTCTAATAATATACTCACAAAATTTCTGCGTCACAACTTGGTGAAACAGGCACCTTTTCCAAAGCTTAGTTATTAAAAAAAAGAGCAATTCTGTCAGAGAAACAATTGAGCAATTGTTCTATTAAATTGGAAGTTGCAATTGTCATTTGGCAACTTGGGTTCTCATGTCACTGAAGCAACAAAGGAAGTGGTTACTACTTGGTTGGGATCATTATGTCTGTTTACCTACACTACTTACTGCTCATTGTTGGCAGAGAAAACCAAGCATAGAAGAGAAGAAAGAGATTCATTAAGGTATCCCTTGGTAATTTGTAATAATTTTAAAAAGAAACATAAAAAAAATCACACTTTTAAAAACTGGTGATTTTGGTCCCTTCACCCTGAAAAGAATACTGACTACCTGGCTAAAGACAAAACAAATGAAGAATAGGAGAGAGAAATGCAATTTTCACTTTGTGACCAATTCCAGAGTTAAAGGAGCAGATATGAAAGCTCTTCCTATTTATTTCTATTTTGTTTCTGTCTCCCAATTTTTAATTATTTTGCATTAAGAGTGTTGGTAAAAATTAACTTTTTTTTAACCATAACAATATAGTCTTAGAGCTAGAGTGGTAGCACAGTGGTAGGGCATTTGCCTTGCACATGGCTGACCCATGATGGACCTGGATTCAATTTCTGGTATCCCATATGGTCTCCAGAGCCAGAGGCGATTTCTGAGCTCAGAGCCAGGAGTAACCTCTGAGCGCCGCCAGCCAGGTGTGGCCCAAAACAAACAACAACAACAACAAAATACAGTCTTGCATGAATAAATGAAATAGTCAGGATCAATCCCCAGCATCTCATATGGTCTACTAACCCCCCCCCCCAACAACGCAAGGAGTAATCCCTGAGTTAATAGCCAGGATTTAATCCTGAGCACCGCTGGGTGTGGCCAAAACTAAACAAACAACAACAACAAAAGAGCAAAATTTACATCTTCATTTTTGGTGGAGAAGGTAAAAAAATGTTTCACAAAGGGAAATTACAACTTGTTAAACACAAGTATAAAGTTGTTACTATTGTCATACAGACATTTAAAAATGGGTGTAAGAAAGGAGCTCTGCCAGGAGTGATTTCTGAACACAGAGCCAGCAAAAACAAACAACAAACAAACAAAAAAAAGTGTGTGGGAGGGATGCGTAGAAGAGAGAGTTGTGGCTAATGGTAGGGGTTTTACACTAGTTATCCCTCCCTCTTCTGCAAAGGTCTGGGGGGCTAGAAATATGAAACCGCATTTCAAAGACTTCTGCCACAAAGGTTTTACCAGTAAGAGAAGTGACTGGAAAGGAGAAGAAAAATTTTCCCCCATAGCTAGCAGCTTTCGGCATCTCTCCAGCGCAAACAGAAGGCAGAGACGCTAGCATCTGTTGTCTCACCAAGACAGCCGTGAGAAACTCCCTCAGGACAGCAGACATGAGTGTCCTTCCCAGAAGTTCCAGCAGCACCAGCATGAACTTTGAACCACTGCTTCAGAAGATTGAATTAGCTGAATGGGCGCCCTCTTGGAGGGCTCTTGGAGGTATCTGCTCCTCTCTCCTCTTCAACACTCCTTGGTGCTAGGGTTTTCATCTCTTTTGTTGTTGTTGTTGTTGTTGTTGTTGTTGTTGTTGTTGTTGTTTGGGGGCCACACCTGGCCACGCTCAGGGGTTACTCCTAGCTCTGTGCTCAGAAATAGCTCCTGGCAGGCAAAGGGAACCATGTGGGATGCCGGGATTCGAACCAATGCCCTACCACTGTGCTATCTCTCCGACCCCGCATTTTTGATTCTGTAGACGGTTGTCACAACAACTTAGAATTTACTCCCTCTCTGAGTTAGGTTACTATTTTTTTCCATTTTTTTTCTTCTGGACTGCTAGTACCTTGTATTGAATTCCCAGTTTAATAATGTTTTTTTTTTTCAACTAATCAATGATAGCCTGATCAGTGATAGCATGCAGCTTAAAGATGGATCAGAAACCTCTGCAAAACAACTGTTGAAGGGGGATGTTCTGTTTATGACTGAAACCCAACTACAGTCATGCTTGTTATTATGGTGTTTAGATATTTTATATATATAGAAAAAGAAAACTTTGCAAAACAAAAACTTTGAAAATACCCATTGTATGTCTGTAAATCACAATGGTTTCAATATAATAAAATAAGAAAATACTTTCTTCTCACAGCATCTTTCATTCTGAGTTTTCAAAAATTAAATTAGGTTAAAACTTTTTTTTAATTAAACTTCCTCCAAAAGTAAGGAGGACTTCTGCCCCTGAACAGCATGAAATCTCCATTTCCTTTGAAGGTCATTTAATGATACACCAATCAACTGAGTAGCATTTTTTTTTTTCAGTTTGAAATCTTCCTTCAAAGACAGGAGGAGCAGGAGAGATTCTTCTGGTTCGTCCAAGAGGATTGAGTTAAGAGACTAAACACATTAATAAGATGTGAGTGTTGGGAAGACAAAAAAAAAAAAAAAAAAAAAACCTTCAAGAATGCCATCTCAGCATTGCCAATTATATGGAACTTTTTCTACTTCTTAGATATTAGGATGTAAAAGCATCCATCTCCTTTCTTTGAGGAGGTTGATGAGTCTGTCTTAGTTCCATCAAATGTGCTGAGAACGGGGAATGTGGGTGAGGGTGTTTAAGTAAGCAGACCCAAGTACCGACACCACATGAGAGAAACTTTGAAAGCTCTGAGGAACGAAAGAAAAACACTCTTTCCTGAGAATATGACATTTACAGTCTTTCTAAAAGTTTGGTACAATCAAGGTAGTTTCAAAATGAGACCGTGATCAGAACAATAACATGTTCTTCCTTCCCTTCCACTTGATATCTGTAACCCTCCCTCACCAAATCAGCACCTCAGCAGGAAGACTCAAAAGTTATTCTCTATGTAGGGCTTCTTTGCAAGCAGAGGTGAAAGAGAGCCTCTGATGGGAAGTAAGGGTTCTCACTACCAAAGGTATCAGGTTCCCACTGGGAATAAACAAACAATGGCAAATTTTATAAAACATTCTTATTTATCTTATTCTGCAGAGGTGGAAAGGGATACTTTCCATTGTCCCTGATACTCAGGCGCAGTATCATCGTTACTTCTACACATGAGTTAACAAGCCAAATGTGGGGCCAGAGAGATAGTATGGAGGTAAGGCATTTGCCTTGCATGCTGAAGGGTGGTGGTTTGAATCCTGGCATCCCATATGGTCCCCTGAGTCTGCCAGGAGTGATTTCTGAGCATAGAGCCAGGAGGAAGCCCTGCGTGCTGCCGGGTGTGACCCAAAAACCAAAAAATAAATAAAAATAAAAAACAAGCCAAATGCAAGCCAACACCATTTTCAGCCTGTATCATGGGCCTCCCCAATGTATTTCTTTTTTTTTTTTTTTTTTTTTGGTTTTTGGTTTTTGGTTTTTGAGCCACACCCGGTGGTGCTCAGAGGTTACTCCTGGCTGTCTGCTCAGAAATAGCTCCTGGCAGGCACAGGGGAACCATATGGGACACCGAGATTCGAACCAACCACCTTTGGTCCTGGATCGGCTGCTTGCAAGGCAAACGCCGCTGTATTTCTATTGTATTTCTATTCGTTTTTATTATTAATTATAGTTCCAATATGATGTTACAATAGTGTAACAGGTATGGTGTTGATGTACAAAATTATCATCACCATCAAACTGCCCATAATCCTCCACCACTGTCTCTTTGTCATCTCTAGTCTGATCTTTTTTCCCTTCCATCTTCTCTCCTACTGCTTGATAAATGGTTTTATAACCCAAGGGAAAGGATTTGTCACTTTTTAATAGTGTATATTCTCTTATTTTGGCTCTCTATACTTCACAGATGAATAAGGTATTTGTCCTTTTCTTTCTGAGTTTTTTACAACATAATTCCCTCCAGTTCTATTCATGTTGCAATGAGTTAAAAATTTTATAGTTTTTTTTTATAACTGCATAATATTCTATTTGTGTACATATACCACAACTTCTTTCTCCATTCTTCTGTTTATGAACATTAGGGTGTTTTTTTTTTTTTCATGCCCTGGCCATTGTACTAAGCATACTTATGCATTCATCTTTAAATGAATGTTCTTTATGTTTGGAGAGTAAATAGAAGACAATTGCAGGGATATTTGGGAGTACTATTCCGACTTTTTAAAGACTCCAAACTACTTTCCATAGATATTGAACCAAATGATATTGCCACCAATAGTGGATGAACATTCCTTTTCTGACACATCTCCACCCACATTGGTGCTTCCCCATCCTTCATGCCTACTTATGACTTCAGGAAATGTCCGCTAATCTCTCCCCCCTCCCCCCCCCACCTAGTTCTTATTTTAAAATGTTCTGTACCTCTTCTAAATCTCACCAAAACATCATAGAAATTCTCAGGCTACAGGAAGAAAAGTAGAGAAGAGGGGAAATACAACCATTTAAAACTATTTTGAAACACAAAAAATAATGATTTTATTTTGAATTTTAACTGCTGTTTGTTGTCATAGTAGTCACTTAGCCCCATTGTCCCATAGAAGAAATCAAAGAGGGAAGATTTTTGCCTGCTGAAACTGCACAGAATATGGAAAACAGCTTCTGTTGCTTCTTAGGGAACTACAGTCTAGAGTAGGGGGTCTCAAACTCAGTTTACCTGGGGGCCGCAGGAGGCAAAGTCGGGGTGACGCAGGGCCGCATAAGGGATTTCGCTTACCGAATATTCGCAATAAAAAATCGCATTAGTAAGAAAAAAAAATCGCAAAAAATTGCATTGAACATTTGCACCCTGAACGGAACTGCTTGGGGTATGCGAGTGTTTAATGTGATTTTTTTTTCTTACTAATGCGATTTTTATTGCGATTATTCGGTAAGCGAATAATCGCGAATACTGTGATATTTAAAGGCCGGCCGCAGGCCACAAAATGTTGTACGGAGGGCTGCAAACGGCCCGTGGGCCGCGAGTTTGAGACCCCCTGGTCTAGAGTGACTTTGCTCAAATTTCTTGCCTCATTCCATAGGGTCAGAATAAATGCCCCCACTAGGAATAGAAATATAAGATTTGTGGGGACCAAAAGAATTGCTGGATCCCAATAAAAATATCACCTTACAAAAAGAGAGAGAGAGAAGAAAAATGTCTGCCAACATGCAAGCTGGGGGAGGGTTAGGGGAGGGAAACTGGGGGACATTAATGGTAGGAAATGTGCACTGGTGAAGGGATAGATGTTGGAACATTGTATGGCTGAAAGTCAGTCACGAACAATTTTGTAATTATATCTCATGGTAATTCAATTAAAAATTATTTTTAAAAACATCACCTTCCTATGGTAAATTTTTTCTTCTCTATACTCACATATTCACATTTGTTATAAGTGTGTGCTTAGATTTGTTTTCTTGCTAGAAGGTAGGAAACTTTTTTTTTTTTTTTTTTTTTTTTGGTTTTTAAGCCACACCCGGCAGTGCTCAGGGGTTACTACCTGGCTGTCTGCTCAGAAATAGCTCCTGGCAGGCACTGGGGACCATATGGGACACCGGGATTTGAACCAACCACCTTAGGTCCTGGATTGGCTGCTTGCAAGGCAAACGCCGCTGTGCTATCTCTCCGGGCCCAGGAAACATATCTTATTCCTCTTGTTGTTTACCTAGAATCAACTAGTGCTTGGCAAAAGAGGATTCAAGAAATGTTTATTGAATAATGCTTGAACAAAGACACATACTTTAAAAAAAACCTTAGTAATAAACCTACAAACCAATTCAAATATTCAGATTGAAATTGTTGGTCATGGTTGATCGAAATATTCTGTATCTTTCTCCCTCCCTTCCTCCCTCACTCTCTGTCTCTGTCTTTTGTGGGAGGTGGGGTTGGGTCACACCTGGTGGCGCTCAGGGGTTACTTACTTTTCTTACTCCTAGCTTTGTGTCAGAAATCGCTCCTGGCAGGCACAGGGGACCATATGGGATGCCAAGATTCGAACTACCATCTGTCCTAAATGAACTCTCTCTCTCTCTCTCTCTCTCTCTCTCTCTCTCTCTCTCTCTCTCTCTCTCTCTCTCTCTCTCTCTCTCTCTCTCTCTCTCTCTCTCTCTCTCTCTCTCTCTCTCTCAAGATGATACAAAGCAATCAAATCCAGGGCCTTCTGTAAGCACAGCATGCGCACTGGGCTTTTGAACTATCTCCATTTTCTGATTTAAAGTATTCTATAAACACGTTACCCAAAGGTTTATAATTTTAGAGATCATGTCAGGAATCTGGACAACCAAGTCAAGTATGCTAAGAAATTGCCAAGGTTAAATAGGGCCACAGACAAAGCACTTGTCTTGCATGTTTAAGTCCCTGGGTTTGATCTTCAACCCCACAAAACAAACAAAAATTTAATGAAGGAAGGGGAAAGTAGTAGAAAGGATTTTTGCTGACTAGATGTGTCTCATGGTCCCAAAGATTCTAAATACCTTCTCCCAAATTCCTTTGAGCCAAAGAAGCCTTAAGTCTTAGCTAAGAGGTCAGTAACAAAGCAAACTGCAAGTACATTATTATATGCATGTGCACCTTTGAGCAAAATTGCCAAATACAACATCTTTCCTGTCAAGAACTCAGCCTTCTGGCAATAAGAAATATTTCTTGGGGCCAGAGCAATAGCATAGAGGTAAGATGTTTGCCTTACATGCGGCCAACACAGGATGGACCCTGGTTTAAATTCTGGCATCCCATATGGTCGCATGAGCCTGCCAGGAGCAACTTCTGAGCTCAGAGCCAGGAGTAACCTCATAGTGCTGCTGGGTGTGACCCAAAACAAACGAACAAAAAAGAAAAAATTCTTAAGATGTTTGTCAGCACAGAAAAGCAAAAACAAGTTTCTAGTAGCTGACCACCTTGAGAAAGAAAAAAAATATGGGCCCGGAGATAGCACAGCGGCGTTTGCCTTGCAAGCAGCCGATCCAGGACCAAAGGTGGTTGGTTCGAATCCCGGTGTCCCATATGGTCCCCCGTGCCTGCCAGGAGCTATTTCTGAGCAGACAGCCAGGAGTATCCCCTGAGCACTGCTGGGTGTGGCCCAAAAAACAAAACCAAAAACAAAAAAAAAGAAGAAAAAAAATATTTAAAATAAATAGTTAAACATTATTGCAAACCACAGTGTTTAAAAGGAGGTGGTGGAGAGAGGAAATGAAAGTGAGAGAGAAAACTGTTTGTTCCATAGTCAGACAAGGAGGAAAGAAGGGAAACTGGGGACATTGGTGGATGAAGAGTGTTGTACATTGCATGACTGAAACTCAATCATGAATAACTTTCTATCTGTGGGTGGGGGGAACCTGTATTATGAACAACCTTGTATCCATGTTTAAATAAAGTAATTAATGACAAAAAAAAGAAGTAGTTGAAGTCTTGAAACAACACCCATTCAAAAACAATTGACTGATATCTGGAAATAAACACTCCATTTTGGGTGACAGGGAAGGTTCTCAAAGCTAGTTTGCAAGTAGTTCTCCACTGTTTCTTTAGAGTCCCTTGATAATAACTAATTTTGGAAACCAAGAGCACAGTGACTAAAAGGTGTCAACATTCTAGCCCACTCTAACCTACCTTCCCTTTTCTCAGGACAGGCTTTGTTTCTGATCATATTCTTGCCATTTCTCTGAGTCACTGGAGTGCTTTGTCTGTCTCATGAGATTAGAGGTTTTGAGACAGTAACCAAAAGGCCTGACATCAAAATACCATACTGTTTGTGTTCCTTAATCTTTAATTCTTTTACCTTTATCTCTCAAAAATAAGGCACAGATAAAAAAAAAAAAAAGCTATCTTATAAACTGCAGATTTTTAAAAGAGAAATAAAATCCTGGTCAGTCCAATCCAACACACAAATGATGAGATATTTGTAATGAATGGATTTTGCTGCAGCACCTGAAACCACTTATCATCACTGACATCACCGAAAAGGAGAAAACAGGATTTTTATGTGCCTCTTAGTGTGGTTCAAAATCAAAGTTACTGCACCAGCTATGAAGTATTATTGCTTAAAATTTGAACCTTAATCTGATCAAGTGTCCAAGTTTAACTGTCAGTTTCAAGAAATGAAGGAAAGGGTGAGAGCAATAGCATAGTCCATAGCCCATAGGGCATGGTCAACAGGGTTCAATCCTCAGCATCATATATGGTCCCCGTGAACCTGCCAGAAGTGCCAGCAGTAATCCCTGAAAGCCGATAAATGTGGCAGGAAGGAAGGAAGGAAGGAAGGAAGGAAGGAAGGAAGGAAGGAAGGAAGGAAGGAAGGAAGGAAGGAAGGAAGGAAGGAAGGAAGGAAGGAAGGAAGGAAGGAAGGAAGGAGGGAGGGAGGGAGGGAGGGATGGAGGGAGGGAGGGAGGGAGGGAGGGAGGGAGGGAGGAGGGAGGGAGGGAGGAGGGAGGGAGGGAAGGAGGGAGGGAGGGAGGGAAGGAAGGAGGGAGGGAGGGAGGGAGGGAGGGAGGAAAGGAGGGAGGGAAGGAGAGAGGGAGGGAGGGAGAGAGGGAGGGAGGGAGAGAGGGAGGGAGGGAGAGAGGGAGGGAGGGAAGAAGGGAGGGAGGGAAGAAGGGAAGGAAGGAAGGAAGGAAGGAAGGAAGGAAGGAAGGAAGGAAGGAAGGAAGGAAGGAAGGAAGGAAGGAAGGAAGGAAGGAAGGAAGGAAGGAAGGGGAAGACTATTAAGTTTATATCCTCAAAGATGCATTCAATTGAATATTGCATGCAAAAGATTTAACAAGTAATGCCAATTCTTTATAAAATAGAAAAGGAATGCTGTGAGAAGGGAATTCTTCAAATAAACTCATATTTTCAAAACTCCTAAAAACTATGAATCAGTTGGGGGAAATTGAGTAAGGGTTACTAGCTTAATAGATGAGCTTTAAGAAATTAGTACTCGGGGCCGGCGAGGTGGCGCTAGAGGTAAGGTGTCTGCCTTACAAGCGCTAGCCAAGGAAAGGACCACGGTTCGATCCCCGGGTGTCCCATATGGTCCCCCCAAGCCAGGGGCAATTTCTGAGCGCATAGCCAGGAGTAACCCCTGAGCATCTAACGGGTGTGGCCCAAAAAACCAAAAAAAAAAAAAAAACCAAAAAAAAAAAGAAATTAGTACTAATTGGTGCTTTTGTTGGACATCATAAAAGCATTATATTTATTCTAAAATATCTTATCAGTTAGAGAGGCGCATTACAGTATGTATGGATACAAATGATAAATTTTAGAATTTGTTTTCAAACATTCAACCTAGAAGAGGAGTAGAAAACTGAGAAAGTAAGATGGTGATAACCATGGGATCTGAGTGAAGGTTATACGGGGATTCTTTGTTAATTCCTCACTTTAGAGTTTGTTTGAGAAGTTCTGTAACTAGGATAAAATAAAAATAAACTCTATGCCTATGATTAAATAAAATGATTTCAGAATTGCAAAAATGGCATGACAAAACTATTCCACCACAACAGAAGGTTAAAGGGAAGGCATTTAAGCATCTTAAGTGCTTATAATATGCACACACATACACATGTGTGTGCCCATTGAAAATTCAATGCTTAATTTTGAGTTTGATAACAAAAATATTGGAAAAAATAACTGAAGATCCATTGCCTGTGTTATGGTATCCCCAAACAATAAACATACTTCACATTTGCTAGACATTTTGTTGTAAGAGAATAATCAGCAACATGAAAATTCAGTCAACATGTACTACTAGTTAAAAAAAAATTGAAAAGATTTGGAATCATTGCATGCTATTTTTAGACAACTATAATTAAAATAATATAGACAAAACAAACAAAACATATTACCAGATTTAAATTATCAGAAGATTAGAGTCTCCTTCTGGGTTCCAGTCCCATCATTGTTTATCTGCCCTTTAGGGTCAGCCAGGTTGGTGTCAGGAAGAGAATAGGGAACCTCATGCCTTAATCCCTTCTACTAAATGCAAACGAGGTTGTCTTTTTGTGTCTTTTCCAGCATCCTTCCAGGTCCCAGCGCCATTGCTGAATCTTTTTTCCCTGGGGACAGTGAGGCCTGTTTCTGGGTGGGAACAGGGAGGCTCCAGTCCTAATCCCCGCTACCAAGCTTCAACAAGCTTGAACAAGAGGACCTCCTCTCCAGCCTTCCCTCAGTCTCCTTCTCGGTTTCAGTGCCATTTCTGAAACCCCTTTCCTTCCCATCAGTCTTTCTTTCCCCAAACTACTTGGTCGCTAGTCCATCTGCACGAGTCATTTCAATATATATCATAGACTTCCTGGCAGATTGGATCTAGCACTTCTTTCAACTCCCTGATATTCCAGCACTCCAAACCACTAAATGCAAAGAATAGTGGGGAAACTAAAGAAGACATCTACTGTGGGGGATATGGAGAGAAATCCTGGCAAATCTCCAAGTCTATGCAAACACCTGAACTTTATAAATGAGAACTTAAAATCAACACTTAATGGTTTAACAATGAAAATCAATGAGCTTGTGAAATTAAGAAATTTATAGGTAAACAATTTAACCAACTCAAAGAACTTTTTCAGAAGATGAGAGAATCCATACAAATGGAACTGAAAGAACTAAAAAACATATTAGCAGGCCATAATAATAGAATTACACAAGTGGAGAATCTCATAGATGAACTTGAAGATAAATTACAAGCCAGCAGTAATAAAGAAGTCAAAAAAGAAAGGAGAGACAAAACAATGGAAGAAAATGGAAGGTATTTTTAGGGGAAGGGGCCACACCAAGTAACACTAGGGGCTACTCCTGGTTATGGGCTAGAAATCGCTCCTGGCAGACTTGGGTGACCATATGGGACAGCAGGGATAGAACCCAGGTCCATCTGGGTCAGTTGCGTTGCAAGGCAAATGCGGTACTGTTGTGCTACCACTCTGGCCCCAAAATGTAAGGTACTTAATGAACAAAAACAAGATAAATAATCTCCGAATTATAAAAATTTCATAAGGGGAAGAAAACAGGAAAGGGGAAGAACAAGAAGTGAGGGAGATAATAGCAGAGAACTTCCCACCCTTGAGAAAGAGGTTTTTCTACAAATCCAAAAGGCAGAAAGAGTGCTAAACAAAATAGAACAAAAATTATCAAGAGTTACTCTATGATTTTATCTTATGTTTATATGTATACCAAAATTTGAAAAGTGGTAAGGTATGGGTTTTATTTAGTTTGTACTTTTCACTTTCTTTTGGTACAATATATATTTCCAAGCTGATTATAGATAACACTTTTGACTTTGAGAGCTATTCCTGGTAATGCTCATGAAACAATGTAGTGCAGTGATCTAAACATTTTCCCCCACCCCATGTAAGGCAAGTGCCTTAATCCCTATACTATCTTTCTGGCCCTATTTGTATTCAGAACTTACTCCTGACTGTGAGCTCAGAGATCACTTCTGGCGGTGCTCAAAGAACCTTATGTGGTGCCAGGCATTGAACCCACACCAGCTACCATAAGACAATTACCTTTTTGTACAGTTCTATCTTGATGACAATGTTGGCTGTGTGCAAGGCCTGTGCTCCACCCATTATACTATCTTTCAGAGCCCTTTATATTTGTATTTTAAAATCCTTTCTCTTTTATAACTGCATGCCTATGGCACAAACTGAGGAAATAAGAAAACAGAAGCTGACATAAGGGTACACAAAATACCAAAGAGTTAGACAAACCCATGGCTCGAGATTATGCTAGTGAAAGGGTCAGAGAAGGAGAAAAATGGAAGAGGTGGAGGAGTAAGTTGAGGTGAACAGGAGGTAATAAGGCCAAGACTTTGGACACACGGGTAGTGTAGTGGTACAGTAAATGTATATTCCTAAACCACAGAGCCATTAATACTGAAGCAGGGAACCTACACTACAATAATTAGTATTAAAATGTGACTCTTGGGGCTGGAGAGATAGCATGGAGGTAGGGCATTTGCCTTGCATGTGGAAGAACGTTGGTTCAAATTCCTGCATCCCATATAGTCTCCCGAGCCTGCCAGGAACTATTTCTGAGTGTAGAGCCAGGAGTAACCCCTGAGCCTGCCGGGTGTGACCCCAAAACAAAAACAAAAAAAAAATGTGACTGTTAAGGGGGGGGATGAAAATGAAAGTCAGAACCTGGATATATTGATGAATGGAAGCTGATTCTGGTATTGGGATTAGAAGTGGATCACTGCATGCCTGAAACTCTAGTTTAGATAGACACAGTTGTAATTGTAGTAAAGACAAAATTGTAAATCAATTTATAATCAATTGTGCATTCAGGTGTCTGAATTTAAATGTTTTTTAAAAAGAGAAAACTATCTATTTTACTATAGTAAAAGATTCCAGGATTACTTTATTTTTTTCTGTGATGTTATAAAGAGTAAGAAACTATCTATTAGATTTTAGGATGACTCATAACTAAGGTGAATTGAACTGTTAAAATTTCTTTACAATGGCTAGCTTCTAGCACAAAACTACAACTTCATGAGATATTTTGTTGTTTGAAAAGGAAAGAGAAATCCATCTCATGCTTGGCTGCCACCTCCACCTCCTGCTTTCCTTTGCTGCTATTGCAATGACTGGGAGTTGTACACTTCGGTTGCAGTGCTTGAGGTGGGGTGCTAGGGAGTATAATGTGCTGTTTTTGGTGACCATAAAGGAAATCACATATTTAGTGGGACACCAGAAATCCCAAAGGGCAGTACCACCCTAAAATACCAGGCCTGTCTTCTTTTCTCTTCTCTTCTTTTCTGTTCTTTTCTTTTCTTTTCTTTTCTTTTTTTAACCAAAAAAATAAATCCATATTATAAAACAAAGCTGAGCTTTTTTTTTAATACACATGTTGCTAAAAATCTAATTTAAAGGTCCAAAGACATCATAATGGCAGATTTGATCCACACAATTAAGTTGGGAGTGGCGTTAAGATGGAGGGATGTTGGGGTACTTAGAAGAGGGAGGGAGTACACTGATGATGGGTATGGTGCTGGAATTATATGCATGAGAAGCCATCATTAATATCATTATAAACTACAAAATCACAATGTTTAAATTTTTTTACTCTAATTGTTATATATACAATATACTGATATTTCTGAAGAGGCCAAACAATGAAGGCAACTAAAAGAAAATAAAATGTCCTCCTTAAAAGAGGCTAGAGAGAAAGCATGATGGGAAAGGTGCTTGCCTTGTATACAGCAGACCCAGATTTGATCCTGAACATCCCATAAGATCCCTCAAATGCAAAGCCAGGAGTATCACTTCAACATAACTAGGTGTGGTCAAAATCAAGAACAAAAATAAATAAATAAATAAACAAGTCCTCCTGAATTGAATGATTTTCAAAATTCTGTCATTTGAGCCTGGCACTTCAGCAACATTTGTAAATCAAATTTAGTTCCACTCCAAGAGTGCATTTATTTTCAGTTCAATTATAAAATGTGTATGGTAGATATAAACTTACCCAAAAAGGCAATTTTCTAAAACAATTATCTTTTATAAATAGCATTTAAAAATAAAATGCCATGTTTAGAGTCATAACTCCATAGGCTGAGCACTTTCTCTAATGAAAGAGGCTCAATTTTCATCTCTAACACTGCATGTCCCCCTCCCAAAATAGACATGAATGACCCTAGAGCACAGAACTGAGAATATCCCTTCAGCATTGCTGGGTAGACCATGATGTTCCTAGTTCATGGTATCATGTGATTCCTAAGCATGGCCAAGTACAACCCTACATGCCATGAGCACCACTGAGGATCTTCCTACAAATTAACAAATTTCAGAGATCAGCCAAGGAGTTAGTGATAAAGCAAATGCCATTTACATATAAGGTCCTGGGTATAATTCCTGGCACTGCAAAAGGAAATTTATCTTAATTAATTCAGAGATGTGTATACATAACATATGCTCATATTTATACATGTTTTATGATTATATGTGTGTATATTAGTATACACACATGAAGTTGAAGGAAGAGGCTTATGTCTCCAATCAATAATAAAATCCTGATACAAGCATCAACATTATTGTGACTCTAGAAAAAGCTGAGACTAATAAAGGCCATTTAGATGGCAGGCTAAATGAAATGCAAGAATATTATTCAATACTTATATTGCCCTTCCTCCTTTACTTATTTATCTTCGCATCCCTGAAAATACAAAGCTCTCTTTAAAATACTCATTTTTCCAAATTACCTGAGATGAAATTTTTTTTTTTTTTTTTTTTTTTTTTTGGTTTTTGGGCCACACCCGGTGACGCTCAGGGGTTACTCCTGGCTATGCGCTCAGAAGTCGCTCCTGGCTTGGGGGACCATATGGGACGCCGGGGGATCGAACCGCGGTCCGTCGTAGGCTAGCGCAAGTAAGGCAGGCACCTTACCTTCAGCGCCACCGCCCGGCCCCCTGAGATGAAATTTTGACTAGTGTGGCCTAACATCATATGATACTTTTTGCACTTTATTTCAAATAATAAAATACAATGATCCACAGTTTCACATAATTCAATTCAAATTTATCTAATTTCTGAATAAATTGTTGCACTTTTATTTTAGATGAGTAGATTTTGCTCTCAGTTTTCTCACCTTTTAAACACAGGCTCCAAACCACTGACTTGAGAAATATATAATACTGAAAGCAAAAATTTATAATAATGAGAGTTTCAACTTGAACCAAACCAAGGTTCAGTAATACCATAAGTTTTATACAAATAATGGTATCGTTTATTCATTTCAGTCCCTTCAAACACTACATCACATAAAAAAAATAGAATTGAACAAGCTACCATTTTTCTAGTATTCTCATAAAATATTTGATATATTATCTCATAAAATGTTATGTGGGTATAAAAACATGTAATTTTAGAAATGAGAAGAAAAGCAGAACTTTTAGACTCATTCTTTTTTATTAAATTGTAAATAACTTTTATTTTTGTGTGTGTTTTATTTTTTTAATGATATCTTTATTTAAGCACCATGATTACAAACATAATTGTAGTTGGGTTTCAGTCATAAAAAGAACATCCCCCTTCACCAGTGCAACATTCCCACCACCAATGCCCCCCATCTCCCTCCTCTCCCACCCCCTGCCTGTATTCAAGACAGTATTCTCTCACTCATTAACATTGTCACAATAGTTGTTAGTGTAGTTATTTCTCTAACTGTACTCACCACTCTTTGTGGTGAGCTTCATATCATGAGCCAGTCTTTCTGCCCTCATCTCTGGGCGTTATTACTATAATGTCTTTTATTTTTCTTAAAACCCATAGATGAGTGAAACTATTCTATGTGTGTCTCTTTCTCCCTCTGACTTATTTTGCTCATCATAATGGATTCCATGTACATCCATGTATAGGAAAATTCCATAACTTCATCTCTTCTGACAGCTGCATAATATTCCATTATGTATATGTACCAGTTTCTTTAGTCATTCATTTGTTGAAGGGCATCTTGGTTGTTTTCAGCATCTGGCTATTGTGAATAGTGCTGCAATGAATATAAGTGTGAAAAAGGCACTTTTGTATTGCGTTTTTGTGTTCCTGGGGTATATCTCTAAAAGTGGTATAGCTGGATCATATGGGAGCTCAATTTTCAGATTTTTGAGGAATCTCCATACTGTTTTCCATAAAGGCAAAACTAGACAGCATTCCTACCAGCAGTAAGTGTTCCTCTCTCTCTTCACAGCACTGATTATTTTTGTTCTTTGTGATGTGTGCCAGTCTCTGTGAAATGAGATGGTACCACATTGTTGTTTTGATTTGCATTTCCCTGATGTTTAATAATGTGGAGCATTTTCTCATGTGCCTTTTGGTTACATGTATTTCTTCTTTGAGGAAGTGTCTGTTCATTTCTTCTCCCCATTTTTTAATGGGGTTAAATGTTTTTCTTTTTTTCTTGTTAAGTTCAGTCAGTACCTTGTATATTTTCGATATTCAGCTCTTATTTGATGGGTATTAGGTGAATAGTTTCTCCCATTCTGTGGGTGGCTTTTGTATTCTGGGCACTATTTCCTTTGAGGTGCAGAAGCAACTCAGCTTAATATAGTCCCATCTGTTTATCTCTGCTTCAATAGTTTAGAGAGTGCTGTTTCCTCCTTGAAGATGCCTTTAGTGTAAGTAACTTTTAAAGTAGAGTTGGAGATACAAGTTTCTATGAGAGGTGGGTATATTACAAAATTATTATTTTACATTGAAGATTTTGTTTCTCACTTATCTAAAATGTATCAGGGGAAATAAAAATGGAAACACACAAATACCATAAATGGTAGTGAACAGAGAATTCAGTGTTAGATTTATTCATTCCTTTAGAGAGAAATTACAGTACTACCAAGTTGTTCACATGGACTACCTATTCATAAAATCTTGACATATGTCATTCTTTT
Source organism: Suncus etruscus (assembly GCF_024139225.1). Lineage (NCBI taxonomy): Eukaryota > Metazoa > Chordata > Mammalia > Eulipotyphla > Soricidae > Suncus > Suncus etruscus. The sequence continues at coordinate 86,295,265 of NC_064853.1, read as the reverse complement.
CAGTTGTGTACTAGTATTTCTGTGGAGGGGGACATTAATTTTTTTTTCCAAAGATGTCTATAATATTACTCATGAGCCATACAGCACAGGTAGACAAGCAGAGAGCAGCCAAGCATATGCATCTGTTCCATCATATATCTGGGACAAGCAACAGAGTTTCATGGATCTTATATAGACCTGGGCCTGATGTTTTTCACTTCTGGAGAATGGCTCCAGAATCTAAGTACCTAATAATGCCTCTTCTTTTCTGAAACCCAGATCCATATTTCTAGTTATTGCCTGGTCATCTCCATCTGAGGCATGTATAAAACTCCTGCATCAATCCTCTTCTTTCCCTAGGGTGTAGAATGCAGGGCTGGGACACATTAAATTGCAGGAAGCATACTTATGCACACAGCAAACACTTTGAGAACATGGAGATAAAGCAATGAATCTAACATTCAATGAATATTGCAATATGGAAAGAAACAAGAGTGTCCAGAAAAAGAATAAATAAGCAAAGATGGGGAGCCCATGCAAGCTGTATATAGTGGCCCCATGGGGAATTAAGCGTTTCTATTCATCAATATTATAATGAAGTCATGTTGAATAAAATTATGTTATTGAGAGAACAGCATATTCTTTTACCAAAGCCTTTGTCCTATTCAGGTCCTTCGATTCTGTAAAGAAGATTTTAAAGGACTCCAAATAGAATTCTGTTTCAAGCCAACATCTGATCTGCAATAACTGAATGGTTTTCCCTCCTGAAGCAAATGAATTATAAGAGATTTGGTCACAAAACCTTAGTCATCAAGCAAGAAAGAACAGGAATTTCTGAAAGGCTAGGAAAAGAATTAAAGTGAGCTCTGTGGTGGCCTTGCTTTATTCCTAAAGAAAGTTTTCCAACCTTGGTCCAGGAAGGGGAAAACCAAGTAGAGCATGACCATCTCTTTTGCTGAGGAGGCAGAATTGCAAAATTGCAAGTACAAGGCAGAGTCTAGAACTCTACTGGTGCTCGGAAGAGTCTGACTGCAAGCAGATAAGAATCTAAAAGGGGCCAGTTTTGTTAAACAACAGCACTGAAAATGCCAAAGGCAGTATTTTAATCTTTCGAGCTGTACGAAAAAACATTTATTTTACCTTTGAACTGAAAATATGGCTCAGTGGTAGACCATGTAGTTTGCCTGTTTGATAGGCCTATGGTTTGATACAGGCATTACAAAAACAAGAACAAAAAATATGTTGTTCCCAGCAGTCAAATTAAAAAAAACTTCATATTCAAAGTGACATTACTTAAAATATATAATAGAGTCCTAGTTTAAACATTGCTTTAGTCTTACTATAAAATTTTAGAACCAGACTTAAAAGGTCCTGTTTCTACTGGGGTAGAATTTTTAAAAAGGAACTATAGCTGCAACCACCAAATTTTGTAATATTTCTGTCAAGAGACGTTAGAGTGTAGGGTGGGAGGTTCAGGGGATGATGGAATATAGGAATACTGGCGATGGGATTGATGTTGAAATATGCCTAAAGTTCAACTGTCATGGTTGAACTTGCAAATCATGGTTATTTAAAAACATTTTTTAAGTAAAAATAAAAAAGGAACTACATCATGAAGAAATTTAGATACAACCTACAATGATATGTATGAATAGTTTTAAAAATATACCTCAATAAAACTGATGATTTTTTAATCTTTTTAAATTTTGTATTTGATTAAAATACCATGGATTATAAAGTCAACTCCCATCACCAGTCCTCACCAGATATAATGTGTCTTTCCCACCCCCCAATCAACCTTTTTCACTCCCTTCCTTCCACTTTAGCAGACACATAAAAGTTCAGTGTTTCAGTTTAGATCTCATGTTTTCAATGTTGTTCTCTGTGCTTTGTATATATAGCTATACCACTCTCCTTCATCTCCAACATAACCAATATTCATTACTTCTCATTCTCATCTTCTTCCTTCCTTCCTTGATTTCTTTTCTTCTTTATCCTTTACCTCACTAGGCTATGGGGTAAAAGGTTCTATAGCCATATAAAAATGGGAGATATTTTTAAAAGAAAATTTATAATAGTCTACTTTCATATAACCCTGAACATGCATGAACTTGTCTGATCGCAGAAAAATATCTTCAAGATATCAAAACATTTAAGAGGCAAGTAGAGAAGGCACTTGCCCTGCATGTGGCTAACCTGGGTTCAATCCCTAAAAAAAATTAATGTTCCACAAAGCACTACTGTGAGTGACCCCTAAGCACAGCCTTGAGCACAGCCAGATGTGACCCAAAAGTCAAAACATATATAAGTTAATTAAATATCCCCCAAATAAAAAGTATGTCTGATATCTACCATAAGTGACAAAATAAGAAAAGAAGTAGAAAAAATATTATGAATAGAAAGTTAATCTACATTGACACATAATTTACATAAGAAACTGTGTAATGATATTAAAACAATTATAATTAAAGGAATAATTAAGCATGTCAACTAGAGATGATTTATATGAGATATATAAAGACAAACTTAATTTCAAAGACTGAAAACTGTGATGTTTGATATAAAAATTTGCTTGATGGAGTAATCAGACTACAGATTAAAACATTAGTGAATTTGAACACATAACTAAAGAAACTAAGCAAAATTAAAAGTCTTGGGGAAAATATAGCTTTAAAGAACTTTGGGACATCAGATGGCTTAAGAAAATTTCTACGGCATAAACCAGCTAGGGTTAAAGCTCTGGGGCCTTTTCAGGATAGGGTGGACAGATTCCCCTTTTGGTCTAAAGCACATTAACCTCCATCCACACCCAACGCTCTTCAACATAAAGATTTGAAGGCGGTCTCCCTAACCTCTTCTGCCCCCGGCCTCCAGGCCTTCTGGAGTGGCAGCCCAGGCGGCCAGACAAGGTGGGTGTCGTGGGGGGGGGAGTCCCTCCTGGATGGGGTCCCAAGCTTTCCCCGCCCTTCCCTCAGCTCTAGGGAGGGAAGGGCACAGGGTGTAGGGCGGGCAGATCCTGGCTTCCGGCTCTCTCTCTCGATCCTCTCTTGAGCTGGAGGTTAGCTCTAGCCGGCATGGGGTTGGGGGAGACCCAACATCGGGGGAGACCCCATGTGGAAGGCCTTCTCCCTAACTTGGGTGCACTGGGAGCCTTGCTAGGCCCCCAGCCTTCCCCTCTTCTGCCCCCGGCCTCCAGGCCTTCTGGGGTGGCAGCCCAGGCGGCCAGACAAGGTTGGTCCTAACTTGGGGTGTGCTGAGATTTGCTCGGTTGCGCTAAGTTTGTCACTGGCAATTTATGACCACTCTGCATATGGAAAACCGCGCGGGGGCTAGCGCCCCCGCTAGCACTGCATATATTAAGAGTATTCCTTATCTTTATGTTATGTTTTGTGTATCCAGAATGTCCATGTTGTATTCTGCCCTTTTCCACACCCCTTCAAAGCTCATTTTTACTCCTTAACTCTCTCACCCCCCCAAACATCACTAACCCACATTACTCTTTTTAACTTCAGTATTGCACAATTCTAATCACAGACCAAAGCCGTGCATTGTGTGTAACAACCCTGAACTGTTTCAAAAGACATAAAATGGACACTTTTGTCTTTAGAATATTTTGTGTTTTTCCCTGACAACTATAAGTCTTACTAAATACTCTCTTATACAGTGACGATTCTAACCACTTTTTATCTTCTCTTTATGAGCTGTTCAACAAGGAATTTTGGGGAAAGAGTCCCCCAGTTTAATGCTTATGATTGAACCATGTCATGAGGATTATCGGACTTGTTCTTATGGCCCCCATATGCACCAATAACACCACGTGGCATTGCTCCTTTTTTGCATAGGCACATTAAAATGAGAAAATACTATACATACAAATAAGATCCTATCTAATAGAGATTGGAATACACAAATCTTGTAGTGCAAAGGGACCTTACACCCTGAACATTGACATATGACCTGGAACAGGCTTCAGAAGAATGGGCATTCTTCATTCACCCTTGATCTAGAGAAGACATCCACGAAACATCCAGGTTAGTCTATAACATCACCTAGAAGCAATCCTCTACCACGGAAGACCCTACCACTGCTCAGACATCGACCTGCTGAAAAGAGACTTCCCTTAACACTGAGAAGACTTAACAACAACGACCTGCTTACAGGACAGGGCTTCCTGCATTGCCCTTTAATGGTGAGGTGAAACGAGAGGACGCTCCACATCCTGACTTCTATGTAGGATATGCATATTCAAGGATCTTTAATACAGAGACATGATACCAACAACAGAGACTGTATGAAAAGTGTGTTGGCACTACAGACAATGTCTTGGATTGGACGATCTAACTTGCCTGGAGCCTAGAGTTGGTCTTATGCCAGGAAACTTCAGGGTTAAGGTCTCTTTGTATTTAGGCCAAGGTTATTCCTTTCCATGCCTCTCATATTTTGGTGGACCTATGCAAACAACAATTGCCACTCTAACACCGTTTTTACTGTGCTCCTTTGACTCTAATCCTTAAAAAAAAAAAAAAAAACACTTAAAATTTGAGGTTAACTTAAGCTAATATGCATGTAAAGGGAAATGTAAAAAATACTATGCCTCTAATGTTTAAGGAGTTACGTAAGTTTTATGGCTTTAGATTGCCTTGTGTGCTGTTAAGAAATATTATAATGTGTTACAATCTGGGGACTTGAGGAACAAAGTAATTGTACATGGATTCCATTTTGTTTGTCTTAATGTTCTTTGGCTGAAAGTTCAAAGTTAAGATATCAGCAAGGGGACTTCTTCTGAGAATTATGTTATGGGTGATTGTCCTTCCACTGTAACTTTACCTTGTCCTCTTTCTTTGCATCTTTGTTCTCATAATTAAAAATAAAAAAAATTATAAAAAAAAAAGATTTGAAGGCCGGAGTAATAACACAGAAGTAGGGCGTTGGCATTGCACGTAGCCAATGAGGACAGACCACAGTTCAATTCCCAGCATCCCATATGGTCCGCGAGCCTGTCAAGAGCAATTTATTCTGAGCACAGAGCCAAGAATAACCCCTATGCACTGCTGGGTGTGGCCAAAAATAAAAAAGTGTTCCATGAGTACAAAATCAGGGGTGAACCTGCAGGGTGTGGCCAAAAAAAAAGAGAGAAAGAAATGGCCCAACTCCACAAGTGAACCTCATCAAGACACAGCCGTTAAACATCACAGCTTCTGGAGTCATGGCTACATATGCAACTGCAAGATACATATGCAACCTCCAAATTTCATATCATTAATTTGCCCAGTAGGATTACAGCAAATATGCTGGGAACATTGCAGAGAAGACCACCATGCCCAGTGAATAAAAACAATAATACAGAAGGCTCAACAAGCACCAATCACTCCAGTAAATCCACAATGACTTCAGCACTGTGAGATATAACAATATATTGACTTTTATTAATCTAAATCTTAATCATTCAATCTGTCTTTGTGTTGTAATGAACAATATGAAGTAAATTTGTTTGTGCCTGCTAAGGTCTTGTCAGTGGTAAACTGGACACACTGGTGGAGGGAAAGTCACACTAATGATGGATTGGTGTTGGAATAACTGTATTAGAAACAACTACGTAAATCACAGTTTTATAATAAAAAGATGATTTTATTTTTTGTTTTGTTTTGTTTGGTTTGGTTTGGTTTGGTTTTCTTGTTTGTTTTGGGGCCACACCCGGCGGTGCTCAGGGGTTACTCCTGGCTGTCTGCTCAGAAATAGCTCCTGGCAGGCACGGGGGACCATATGGGACACCAGGATTCGAACCAACCAACTTTGGTCCTGGATCAGCTGCTTGCAAGGCAAACACCGCTGTGCTATCTCTCCGGGCCCCAAAAAGATGATTTTAAAAAAAAATAAAATTCTTAAGGGAAAGGGGGAAGTGAAGAAAAAAAATATGTAAAGTGGCAATTACTAAAATTTTTCCAAGCTTAATGTAAAATATTAACTCACAGATTTAAAAAATGCTCCAGTTTGGAACACATACATAGCTTGAACAAAATTATGCTAAAGCACTGTGCAATCAAATTTATTAAAAAATAATTGCCAGGGCCCAGAGAGATAGCACAGAGGCGTTTGCCTTGCAAGCAGCTGATCCAGGACCAAAAGTGGTTGGTTCGAATCCCGGTGTCCCATATGGTCCCCCGTGCCTGCCAGGAGCTATTTCTGAGCAGACAGCCAGGAATAACCCCTGAGCACCGCTGGGTGTGGCCCAAAAACCAAAAAAAAAAAAAAGATAATAATAATTGCCAGGGGCCATAGAGATAGCATGGAGGTAAAGCATTTGCCTTGCATGCAGAAGGTCGGTGGTTCGAATCCCAGCATCCCATAGGGTCCCCTGAGCCTGCCAGGAGCAATTTCTGAGCATAGAGCCAGGAGTAACCCCTGAGCTCTGCCAGGTGTGACACTTCCCCCCAAAAATGCCAGAGCGCTTTCTTTGGTAGTGTTATAAAAGGACAGAACTAAATAATCAAAACAAAGACAACAGTAATGAAATCAATTTCTGGGTCCTCTGAGCATAACCAGGAGTGATCCATGAGCACAGAGCCCTCATAATAAAACTAGAAAAGTCAAGGTAAGTGGGGGGGGGGGGGAAACTAGAAAAGTCACAAAATGAAACTTAAGCTAAAATTTTTTTAAAAATTAATTAATAAAATAAAAAATTAGTAGAAGAAAGAAAATAATAAATTTAGAGTAAAAATATAGAAACAAAAATATATCACCAAAAATATCTGTAAAACTAAGCTATTTTATAAAAATTTAAATAAAACTGATATATCCTTATGTTTATATATTTTACCTAGTTTTATAAGGTGAATAAGAGAGAAAAGTAATAAATAAAATCAGAAATTAAAGAAAAGAAGTTGTACAGGTAACCATAAAAATTAAAATAATACTTGTGGCTTTAGATTGCTTTGTGTACTGCTAAGAAATGTTATAATGTACTACAATCTGGGGACCTGAGGGACAAAGTAATTGTGCATGTGTTTTGTTTTCTTTTTCTTTTTTTTTATTTTTTATTTTTTATTTTTTTTTATTTTTCTTAATGTTTATTGGTTGAAAATTCAAAATTAAGGTGTCAGCAAGGGAATTTCTTTCGAGAATTCTGTTTATGGGTGATTGTCTTCCCACTGTAACTTCACCTTGTTCTTTCTTTGCATCTTTGTCTTCATAAAATAAAAAAATAATAATAAAAAAGTAAAATGATGCTAATATATACTATGAATAATTATGTCTATAAGACCTACTTTTATATAAATACAACCTACTGAAGCTAAAAGAAGAAAAAACCCAAATGACTATAATTTGGGTTAATAACTATTAACAAACAAAAAAGTGACTATAAAAATCCTCTTCTTGATGGGCTGCCATCCCCTTACCCCAATTTCTAGAACCAGGCATCACAGCCACATCTCATAACACGAACTTCATCCATCGTCCAGTTCCACAAAAATGTTGATATTCTTTTAGATTTTTTTCAATGCTGATACCCCAGTAGAAATGCACCAAATTAGATGTCAAAGAAACATGGAAGGAAGGAAGGAAGGAAGGAAGGAAGGAAGGAAGGAAGGAAGGAAGGAAGGAAGGAAGGAAGGAAGGAAGGACGGAAGGAAGGAAGGAAGGAAGGAAGGAAGGAAGGAAAGGAAAGGAAGGAAGGGAAGGAAGGAAGGGAAGGGGGAGGGAGGGAGGGAGGGAGGGAGGGAGGGAGAAAGGATGGGAGGAGGGAAAGAGGGAGAGAAGAAGGAAGAGAGGGAGGGAGGAACTGAGGGAGGAAGGAAGGAAGGGAGGAAGGAAGGGAGAGAAAGAAAGAATGAATGAAAGAAAGGAATAGGAAAGAAAGAAAGTAAAGAAAGAAGAAACAAACAAAGAAAGAAAGAAAAGAAAGAATGAAAAAGAAAGAAAGAAAAAGAAAGAAGAAAGAAAGAAAGAAAGAAAGAAAGAAAGAAAGATAAGAAAGAAAGAAAGAAAGAAAGAAAGAAAGAAAGAAAGAAAGAAGAGAAAGAAGATAAAGAAAGAAAGAAAGAAAGAAAGAAAGATAGAAAGAAAGAAAAAGATAAGAAAAGAAAAAAGAAAAGAAACAGAAGTCATGTAAGGTCAACAAACAAAGCCAATGACACAGAATGCTCAACTAGCAACCAACAGCTTATTAAACCTTCAGACAATGACTCAATGATCCCATTGTGATATACAACAATTTCCACAAATTTTCTTTAAGTGAATTTTTTTTTTCAGTAATTCCATTACTTATTTAGTTGTAACAAGCAATATAAAGTAAATTATTTTGTGCCTGCCAAGGAAGCAGGCTTGGGAGAGTGTAGGAAACTGAGGATAATTTAGGTGGAGGGAATGTTACACTAGTGATGGTATTGGTGTTGGAACACAGAATGCCAGAAACAACTATTATGAGCAACTTTGTAAAACATAGTGTTTAAATAAAGTAATACAAAATTCTAATAATTTTTTTTTTTTTGGTTTTTGGTTTTTGGGCCACACCCAGTGACACTCAGAGGTTACTCCTGGCTATGTGCTCAGAAATCGGTCGGTCCTGGGTCAGCCAAGTGCAAGGCAAAAGCCCTACCGCTGCACTATTGCTCTGGTCCCAAAGTAATACAATTCTTAAAGTCTTCTTTTAGAACAAAAGTGGATGAACAAGTTAGAGTATATTCACATAATGGAATACTCCTTGATTAAACAAAAAAGTAATGAGCCATCAGAACATGCAATAATACCATAACAAATCTTTGCTCGTTTGGGCCGCACATAGTGGGGTCAGGAGTTACTCCTGGCTCTGCACTCAGAAATTACTCCTGGCAGACTCAGGGGATCATACCAAATGCTGGGGATCAAACCCAGGTAGGCCGCATGCAAGGCAAATGTCCCTCCCCCCAAATTGTTACTACTCTGGCCCAACACAACAAATCTTCACATAATCATTCTGAGGTAAATAAGCCAAACAAAAAGAGCATGTATTTTATAATTCTGTTCATGCAAAACTCTAGAACAAAGAGTCTAATCTATAGTGCCATAAATGCACATCAGTGTTTGACTTGGTGTGAGGGAAGGAAAATGAAGGCTAGAACAAAAGCATTACAGAAGAGCATAAAGAAACTTTGGGTTTAATACACTGATTTTTTTGTTTTTGTTTTTTGCTTTGGAGACACATCTGGCTATTGTAGGACTTATTCATAGCTCTGCACTCAGTTATCACTCATATCACTTGTCATGGCCATCTACAAGCAATTGACCTACTTGATGTTCTACCTCTCCAACCAATGCATTCATTTTCTTGATTGTGGTGATGTTCATAGGTATAAAATAGACAAAACATAAAGATATGCTTTAAACATGTAGAAATTGTGATGTACATTAGATCTCAATAAAGCAGTTTTCAAAAATCCAATTGATTTCCAGGATGCAAATATCTTGAACTTCCACTGTCAAGCTGGTAAGTGAAAAATCAGTCCCTGATGTTCAACAATAGTCAAGCCTTCATGTGACATCATAACTCATAGAACTAGGAATCACTGATTTATTTTTTAATCTACTAACTTTGGGGTGATTTGTCATAATGTAATCAATAATAGAACAGAATAGTTTTCTCTAGTTTTGTTTAAAAACTTTTTTTCTGAGCAAAGTCCCTTCTATGAATAGAATTCTAGGGATATGCTGAATGTAATAAACAGAGAAGAGTAAAACAGCAAAAATGAGAGCAAAAGAACCTATATTCCCATCTGCTCAGTTAGCCAAGAAGGCTTCAGATGTGGATTAGTTACACAAGTACCTGAAACATTGCCACCTTCAGCTTTCTCCTTTACCAGTTAGAGAACTGACAACAAAAATATCTATTTCACACACACACACACACACACACACACACACACACACACGTTATTGGCTGATGAAGATGTCCTGACACTCTATATTTGAATTAATTCTACCATGCTGCTGAGAATATATAAATATGAGAAACATATATCAAATAGTTATTGTTACATCAGCAGGAAATAATAAAAAAGGCAAAAAGCAAAAAAGCATTGTCCATAACTTGACAGAGCTAACAACAAATTTTAAATTATTTAGTTCAAGATGAAAGCAAATATCAATGCTCTGATTCTTCTACTAATGCTAATTTGTATTTATGTTATGAGATCTAGGATGTATGTCTAAAGATTTATGGTACATGAAGACAACCCAGAGATTGAACTTCAAATACGCTGAATTTTAAATAAACCAACTTATGAGCTTGGGTGAATAAAAACATTCTACACTGTTTTTGTTCTGTCAAATTGCTGAATTCTGAGGGAATATCTAACCCTTATAAAAAGGAGTCTTTCTCACTTTTTTTCTTTTTGATCAAGTGATATAGAGTTGATATAATAAATTATGTGACAATGGCCTTCCTTCTAATATATTTAAATCACATACTCCATTTCCAGTCTTCATTTCAGATTTGAAATGATTATGCTAATAAGTAATGAAGAGATTCCAAAGAACATACTTCCAAATAATATAATGAATTTATTACAAAATAATGAGTCCTAAATATAAACAGCCAAAATGAACTGCAGAACTTAGCTATAAATTGCATAGTTTCAAAAAAAAATTGGATGGTTTCCTAAATAATAGCAGCAAAAATAATTTTTCTATAGTAAATGCATAACTTAAGTGCCCCAAGGACAGATGACTAGATTTTAAAATGTAGTAGAGATGCATATTTATATGTAAATAATCAGCTATAAAAAATTAAACTAAATCTTGCCACTTATGATAACATAGATGTAACTGAAGAAAATTGTGCTCAGTGAAATAAGTCTTAAAGATAAATTAGATAAATTTATTTATTTGTGAATATAAAGAATCAAAAGTAGCTTCTAGTTTAATCAGATAGTCTTCTTTATCTTGTCAAATTTCCTTTTTAAGACCATCTCTTCTGCTTATCTTTTGTTTTTGAGGGAGGTCCACACTCAGCAGCTCCCAAGGGTTATTCCTGGTTCTGCTCTAAGAAATTGCTCCTGGAAGGCTCAAGGGACTATTTGAGATGCTGAGGATCAAACCTGGTTTGGCCATGTGCAAGGCAAACATCCTACCTGCTGTGCTATTGCTTTGGCCCCTAATAGCATTTTTTTTTTTTTTTGGTTTTTTGGGCCACACCCGTTTGATGCTCAGGGGTTACTCCTGGCTCAGAAATAGCCCCTGGCTTGGGGGGACCATATGGGACGCCAGGGGATCGAACCGCAGTCTGTTCCTTGGCTAGCGCTTGCAAGGCTTGCAAGGCTCTAGTGCCACCTCACCGGCCCCCCTAATAGCACTTTTAACTGACATTTTATATTACCATTCTTTCCTAGGTTAAGACTTCTAAAAACATAAAGGGGAAGAAAGCATATTACTCTGCCCCCAAAATAAAAATATTTGAACAAAATGGGGAGATAACTCAAAGGGACTTGAGTACATGATTTGATGGAAAAGATCTGAGTTCAATCCCTTATTGAGGAATCCCTTAATAAAAATACAGCCAGAATGGCAAAAATAGCACCAGTAAGTATAAGCCAAACTAATTTTTCAGTTAAGTAATTTGAACATAATACAAACTTAAGACCTATAGATATGGGGCCGGAGAGATAGCATGGAGGTAAGGCGTTTGCCTCTCATGCAGGAGGTCATCGGTTCGAATCCCGGCGTCCCATATATGGTCCTCCCGTGCCTGCCAGGAGCAATTTCTGAGCCTGGAGCCAGGAATAACCCCTGAGCACTGCCGGGTGTGACCCAAAAACCACAAAAAAAAAAAAAAAAAAAAAAAGACCTATAGATATAAATTCACCAAAGGAGGGAACTAAGCAGGAAAAGGGGTATAACCTGATGTCAAGTTTCAAAAATTGATGATTTGGGAAAGAAACAAGAGAAAACTATTTTAATTCAGCTAGTAACACTAAATCAGGCCCCCAAAGTCATATTAACTTTAGAAAAAATACAGAAGAACGCTTCAAATCCTTTCTCATAGAAGAAATTACATTGAGTAGAGTAGAAATCAAGTCAAGAAGTCTTTCACACCATAACAAAAACAAGCCTGGGCAGAATTGACCAAGTAAGAACAGAATAAAAATATGTGTAATAGAAGCTGTCAAAACTTACTGCAGAGAAAGAAGAATATTATGGAGGAACAGGGGATAGATGGGCTAGCATAGAAAAGATTGAAAAGGAAACCATTAACATTAGCTGCATGTAATAGCAGAGCTTAACAAGAATTTGAATTTATGAATGGATGAAAGATGATAAAAAAAACAGAATTAAATTAGAAGATAGATCTATTTAAAACTGAAACTTCATAAACTAGCTAATAAACTAGAGACAGCAAGAATCATCACCACTAAAAATGACATTTCAATGAATAAATGATATTTAATTAAATAAATTACATTGGGGCCAGAGCAGTGGCACAAGCAGTAGGACATCTGCCTTACATGCGCTAGCCTAGGACGGACTGGTTCCATCTCCCAGCATCCCATGTGGTCCCCTAAGCCAGGAGCGATTTCTGAGCACATAGCCAGGAGTATCCCCTGATCTTCACCAGGTGTGGCCCAAAACCCAAAAATAAATAAATTACATTGAGTTTTATTATAATAACAGTAATAAATATGTTTAAACTGGCAGATTAAAACTCCAAATAGGAGTTTGCCAGAGAAATAGCACAGTTGGAAGGTTATTTGCCTTGCTCGCGCTGATACAGGAGAAATTTCTGAGCTCAGAACCAGGACTAACACCTCGCCCAGTGTGGCCCCCAAACCAAAAATAAATAAAATAAAATAAACCTGCAAATAATGTTGGGGCCAGAGCAATAACACAGCAGTAGGGCATTTGTCTTGCACGCAACTGATCCAGTATGGAAGGTGGTTCAAATTCCGAATTCTGGCATCCCATATGGTCCCCCAAGCCAGGAGCAATTTCTGAGTATAGGAGTAGCTCCTAAGCATCACCGGGGATGGTCCAAAAGCAAAAAACAAACAAACAGGGGCCGGAGAGATAGCATGGAGGTAAGGTGTTTGCCTTTCATGCAGAAGGTCCGTGGTTCAAATCCCGGCGTCCCATATGGTCCCCCGTGCCTGCCAGGAGCGATTTCTGAGCATAGAGCCAGGAGTAACCCCTGAGCACTGCCGGGTGTGACCCAAAAACCAAAAAAAAATAAAAAAATAAAAAAAAAATAAAAAAAAACATAAAAACAAACAAACAAACAAACAAAAAAAACCCTCCAAATAATGTTAATTGGTATCTCTGTTCTAAAACAAATGGCTACAAATAAAACAGAAGTCCTAGTAAAAAAAATCAAGAGCAAAAATAAAATAATAATAATAAATAACCAAATGAGGAATAAAAGGGCACAAGTACGTTAATGCCAAGAAAATATGATACAGAAAGTTCAAACTATGATTCACAGAAGTTACTGGCTCAAGGAAAATGGAAGAATTTAGTATCTATCTAGATCAGGGGTCTCAAACTCAGTTTACCTGGGGGCCACAGGAGGCAAAGTCGAGGTGAGGCAGGGCCGCATAAGGGATTTCGCTTACTGAATATTCGCAATAAAATATAGCATTAGTAAAAAAAAAAAAAATCGCAAAAATCGCATTAAACATTTGCATACCTCGAACGGAACTGCTCGGGGTATGCGAATGTTTAATACGATTTTGTGTGTGTGTGTGTGTGTGTGTGTGTGTGTGTGTGTGTGTGTGTGTGTGTGTGTGTGTGTGTGTGTGTGTGTGTGTGGTTTTTGGGTCACACCCGGCAGCGCTCAGGGGTTATTCCTGGCTCCAGGCTCAGAAATTGCTCCTGACAGGCTCGGGGGACCATATGGGATGCCAGATTTCAAACCGCCGTCCTTCTGCTTGCAAGACAAACGCCTTACCGCCATGCTATCTCCCCGGCCTCTATAGAGAACAAATTATTATATAAACAAATACAGATATCTATTCTCTGTAGAACTCTGATGAAGTATCTACATAGAATCAAAAACCAGACTAGCCTCATCTCATATCAAGAAGGAAATACTGAAATAGTCATCTAAAGAAATAGCCACAAAATTCTATGAAATGAAAGTACACATATATGGATGGGGAATAACATAGTAGGGAGGGCATTTGCTATACGCAATTGATCTAGTCAGAATTTAACAGGGTTCTATCACCCACAGCATATGTAATCCCCAGCACAGGCAGGATTACCACAGGTTGTACCCCCACCCCCGAAAAATAAATACAGGCTGTGCCATAGAGACAACACAGGGAATCTCATCACCAACTATTCAAGTTTTATATTCTTCCACCACCAGCACCTATGGCCCTTATGGCCTGGCACCAAAGGACCCAAGTATGGCACTTCATACTTGGTCCTAAAATTAATCCCAATTGAACAATCACCAAAAGTAGGTTCACTTAGAGGCTCCCCCAAAATATTGTGACTCATAAACATTGATTTAATCATTTAGCTTTTTGTTTTGTTTTGTTTTTTTGTTTTTGTTTTTGGGTCACACCCGGCAATGCTCAGGGGTTACTCCTGGCTGTCTGCTCAGAAATAGCTCCTGGCAGGTATGGGGGACCATATGGGACACTGGGATTCAAGCCAACCACCTTTGTCCTGGATCGGCTGCTTGCAAGGCAAACGCCGCTGTGCTGTCTCTCCGGGCCCCATTTTAGCTTTCTAAGATAAGATGATAGATATACCAACGAATGAAAAAATTGATAACTACAGTGTCAATATTTCTCCTATAAATATATACCTAAAAATAAAGTTCATAGCTAGAGACATAGTACAGTGAGCAGGGGGCTTGTAGGAGGCCAACCCAGCTATAACCTTCAACACAACATATATTAGTTACCCTGTGACTCACCAAAGCACAGAATTAGAAGGAAACCTGAGCCCCACAAGGTATGATCCAAAAATCAAAAATAATAAATAAATAAAAACAAAGTCCAACCAAATGAGATGGCTCAGAAAAAAAATAAAAGAAATTGTAATATATACTATTTGTATAATACACACATATGTAAAACACATGTAGTCTGTAGGAATATTATTAGTAATATTCTGTTGTTATAGCCAGAAAGTATGTAGGGGGTAAAGCAACTTACCTTCATATCGGTCAACCTCAATTTGATCCCCGATTTGATCCCCAAAGCCACTTACAGTCCCCTGATCTCTGTTAGGACTGATCCCTAAGCAGACCAGAACCAGGAACAAGACCAGAGCACAGTCAAGTGTGATTCCTCTCTCCCAAAAAAAAAACACAAAACTACAGTCTGTTGTTAAACTATTTTCCATGTAAACCAAGAATATTAAAATGATGAAAATTATACTTACAGGATCAATATTTTATATGTGGATAATGTAAATAAGAGAAAATGAGAAATGCAAGAGAAAGAATGACAATGTTAATTATTTTATTTTGTACAGCATAAAATTAGAGGGACATATTTTAGATAATTTTCACTTTTTATTTTCACCTTTTGAGGGATATTTTAGGAAATATCCCTACTGAAGGAGCATCACTAAGGTCAACAATTATTCCAGTAATGCTTCAACTTTCTTTCTTATGTCATTTTTATAAAGTGCATCTTTGTTCATGCACATTTTAGAAACAAGTATGTCCATCTAGGGTTAGCTTTGGCAATTTCTGGGTGGTAGCATTTCAAGTATTTTATTTTATTCTTTCCTTAAGAGTGAATTATTTTTAAAACAGTAAAGCCATTTGTCTTTTTTAAAATAATAGAAGTGAATGTGCAAAGATCTGAACAGTAATGGGAATGTACCCAATTATCTTTTACATCTTTGAAAATAATTTTTTCACTTCTAAAAATATCAAGTCTCTCCCTAGCTATTGTCTGGTTATTAAAAATTGACTATCTAAAAAGGATGACTCAAAATTCTTCCATATACTTTTCCTTATAATATCTGAAATAAAGAGACCTAGAGAACCTTGATAGAAGAAAAAAAATTCTTACTTCTTATTTAAAATATACATGACTGTGGTACCAGCATATTTACATAAAATAAAACTAAGATGTTGCCCTTAAATAAGGTAGAGTTTATATCAATGTGGGCAGTGGCAGGCGGAACACTCTTATGTTTTTATACAGCCTCGTTTGTTTTCTAACTGTGTGACCTTGATAAGTCCTTCTAGTTTTCAGAGTATAAGTCAACTGAATATGATTGTTCCTGGTAAGAATGAAAAAGACTTTTTTTTTAGTAAATTGTCACAAAATAGGTCCTCACAAAAGGTTATCTATGATTACTTTCAAAATAATTGATCCACTTCATTGAAAACAAGGGAAGGTGGGGCAATGAAAGGGGACAACACTCCAGAAGTCTTTCCAAAGGCAGCATTCCCCACATCCTTATACCTATTAAATGATCTGTGTCTACATGGAGCAAAGACAAAGGGTCTTGTCTGAGCCTTTGAACAAATTCAGTTCTAAAAAGAAAAAGAGATAGAAGAAGAGCCTCTTTCCTCTCAGCCTGTGGTGAACTCTCTCTCTCTCTCTCTCTCTCTCTCTCTCTCTCTCTCTCTCTCTCTCTCTCTCTCTCTCTCTCTCTCTCTCTCACACACACACACACACACACACACACACACACACACACACACACACGCACGCGCACACACACACACACACACACACACACACACCTCAGCCCAGGCAGACAGGAGGTCTCTGCTCATTCTTTCATTGCAATGGTATCAGCTTGGTCGCATGTGTCTGGATTAATTTTTATGAACCCTTGGATATATCATTTACTAAGTGGTAAAGTACAATCAGGTTGCCTGGCCTCTCAGAAACCAGGTTCGTGAGATAGAGCTGAGACTTTCCAGATGAATGAATGACTGAAATGAAACCCCTCCTAGCCCTTCAGCGAACTGTGGCACTTTGGAGTGTAACTGCTTCTCCCCCTCACACAAATGCTGTGTCCCAGACTTGGGCCTGTTGAGCACCGGAGTGTGCAGGTGCCTCCACTACTGGCTGCTCAGTGGGGCTCCACAGGGCATACAGCTGTTTGAAGAGGTTTCTTTATAAAATGGAGCCTTAGAAAAAGCACCGGGGACTTGGCTTTATGAAGATGAAAGATTAGAAAAGTCTGTGTTCTGATCACAGGCCCAAGTCCATTCTCCTTTGCAGAGCCCAGCCTCTGACTGTGAGTCATCACCACTGGGCTAACTAGGCCTAAGGGCATTTCCTTCAGGCCTATTCTTGAGTCACCCTAGAGAGCAGGTTTGATTTGCTTTTTATTTTCCCTCTTCAGTTTGGGTCTTGTCTTCTACTAATTTGAAATAAAATAGGAACAAAGCACAGAAGTACTTACCACTTCCTCCACTTCCCACCATTCTACTAGGCACCCTGCAAACAATGTGAACTCACTTCTATGTCAAAATCTGATGAAGGCCATGCCCTTTTAAGTACTTAAATGTTGAGAAGTAGTCTTACAAGCATTTGCTTATATTTCTTTGGTTGGTTGGTTGCTTGGTTTGGTTGGTTTGGGGCCATACCCAGCTGTGCTCAGGGTTTACTCCTGGTTCTGCATTCAGGAGTCACTCCTAGGGAGCTATGGGGAGCATATGGGATGCTGGGAATTAAACCTGGACTGGCCACATACAAGGCAAGGATCTTACCCATTGTAGATAGCTCCAGACACTTTGTGTTTTGTTTTGTTTTGTTTTTGGAGGGGGTGTATGTGAGGGTACATATCCTTTGGCACTCAAGCTTACTTCTAGCTCTCTCCCAGTGGAGCTGGGGGACTATATGGGATGCTGTAGATTGAACCTGCTACAATTCTATCTATTCAATCCAAGATATTTATTTTCAAGAATAATCTGTTACTGGGCAGGAACAATAGCACAGTAGGAAGGCATTTGCCTTGCAAGCAGCTGACCAGGGTTTGATTCTCTGCATTCCAAATGGTCCCCCACACCTGCCAGGAGTAATTTTTGACCATGGAGCCAGGAGTATCCCCTGAGCACTGCCATGTGTGGCCTCCAAAACAATCATAAAAAGAATGGGCTGTTACAACTGTAGAAACTTGATAGATTCAAAAATAATGGCTACAAGTTCAAAAAAGAATACAAAGCTGGTATGATTTTTTTCAATTTAAGAAAGGTTAGGCCCTCTATGCAAGCCATCCACTGATTTGATGAGGCTCACATGAAAGGATGATTGGTTTTACCCATTCTATTCCTTTAAATATTATTTACATCTATAAAATATCTTCCAAGAAACATATAAAATAATGCTTTACTGACTTTCTGGGCAATATGGCCCAGTACTACCACCACTACTAATTACAAAATAAAGGATTCCTTCTGGATCAGGTATTTTGTTACTTTTATTCTAGAGACAACAAATTTAGCCTATGAATAGACAATTTCTTCCATAAACTATGAACACTGTAAAGCAGAATCCTCTTAGCATGGCTGGGAAAAAAATAATACCCTATCCTGCTAGAATAAGAGAAATATATATATATATATATTTATATATATATATATATATATTACTGAAAGTGTACAGACCCTAGATCCAAAAGAAATATCTTTTCACTATTTACAATAGCCAGAATCTGGAAACAACTGAGGTACCCAACAACAGATGAATGACTAAAGGAACTGTGGTATATCTACACAACAGAATACTATGCAGCCATTAGGAAAAATTTCATAACATTAGGAAGTCATAAAATTTTTTTATACATGGATGGACCTGGAGTCTATTATGCTGAGTGAAATGAGCCAAAAGAAAAGGGATAGACATAGAATAATCTCGCTGATTTGTGGCATATAAGACAAACAAGAGACAGTATGGTAATACTATCCAGAGCCAATAGAGACAGAGGTCAGGAGATCCAGCCCAGGATATAAAGCTCACTACAAAGAGTGGTGAGTGTAGCTAAAGTAGAAAAGTTTATACTAGTACAATGATAGGTGGAAATGATTGCTATGGACAAGACCTTGGTGCGCTGAAACTCAAGAAAGTAACAAGCCAGGCACCCTTCCATAACAGTAGTGCAAACCACAGTGTCAAAAAGGAGAGAGAGGGAAGGAAGGAAGGAAGGAAGGAAGGAAGGAAGGAAGGAAGGAAGGAAGGAAGGAAGGAAGGAAGGAAGGAAGGAAGGGAGGGAGGGAGAGGAGGGAGGGAGGGAGGGAGGGAGGGAGGGAGGGAGGGAGGGGAGGGAGGAGAGGGAGGGAGGGAGGGAGGGAGGGAGGGAGAGAGAAGGGATTTGCCTGCCCTAGAGCAAATTGGTGGGGGGAGAGGAAAACGGATGACATCAGTGACAGGAAGAATGCGCTGTGACTGATGGTGTGTACACTGTTTGACGGAAACCCAACAATTAACAATTTTGTAACCATAGTGCTTACATAAAGTTGAAAAAAAAAAAACCTTGGTGAGGGAAGGTCACACTAGTGGTGGGATTGATATTGGAATATTGAATGCCTAAAACATCATTGACAAGCATGTTGTTTAAAGAGAATTTAAAAAATAAATAAAAATATAACCTGTTTTAAAAAAGAACTCTTTTGATCTAAACAATTGCCTGCTTGTTCGCAGCTATGTTGGTCAGACTGCACCTGCCACCTGCCTAGGAATTCGTTTCTGCTCAAACAAGTCTGCCTTTTTTCTTCTTAGAGATGTCACTTGTCTTTTTCTTATCTTTTCTTGCTCCCTCTCCCTTCTGATGAGGTGGTTGAGTCATACAGACAGACCTTCCTGGGCAACAGGTTAGATAGTCAAAGTGCGGAGCCCAGCCCAACCCCTCATCCATTTCTTGTGGCTAGTTGTTATGTAAGAAAATTCAGTCCAGGCACAGAATTGTCCTCTTTTCCTTGAGATCATGAGCCATTTCCCCTATAATCCTTTTCTTTTTTTTTTTTTTTTTTTTTTTTTTTTTTGGTTTTTGGGCCACACCCGGTAACGCTCAGGGGTTACTCCTGGCTATGTGCTCAGAAGTTGCTCCTGGCTTGGGGGACCATATGGGACACCGGGGGATCGAACCGCGGTCCGCCCAAGGCTAGCGCAGGCAAGGCAGGCACCTTACCTTTAGCGCCACCGCCCGGCCCCCCTATAATCCTTTTCTAACCAGTATCACCCTTAACTGGAGAAGCTTGATAAGAACCCTCTTACTGTTTTCACTCCAGGCTAGAATAAAGCATGATTTACATTCCTTTTGGTGTCAGATGGGAATACTGGACTGCTTTAAAGGTCATGACTGGAAGAACTTCCATTAATAGTTTTTCTCCTGATCTCACTGAGCATCAATTTGTCTACAGTGGACTTGAGGAACCTGCTGATAACCAACACAGAGCAAAGAAAAAAAAAAAAACAACACACAATTCTCTGGAATATCTTTACTAATAGTTGTTCCCATCCCCATCCCTACTCTCACAACCTCTCTTCAATATATTTTCACCATATTAATCCTGTATGCTATCTATGGCATATCATAATGAATGCACCTGATCTTGCATAATTCCATATGTTTATTTTAGAATTCTGCTCCCTGGAAATACTTAAGTCCTCCAAGGTTAACACCATATTTAAACTCAGTTCAGAACTATGCTGTGCTTGTGGCATAGGAATTAAGTTCAAGTTGAGCCAATATTACTCCAGTGCCCCCCAACCCATCAATGGAAACCTTACAAGCTACTGGCAAGCATATTTTTTAATAAACTAAGGAAAGCCAGTTTGAAAGAAAAGACAGCAAAGACAATATCCAGGGAAATTTTGGAAGAATTCTTCTAGTTCCTGGTTCCCAGCTTTTATAAGTAACCAAGCAGCATCCCTGTTCTTGTGTCCTGATTAGTCAATGCTTCCTAGAATTCCTTTAAAAAGAAAAAGAACTTGATTGTCTTTGTGATATATTGACTTTTTGCAAGAGTTGTGTTTCTAAGACTTCAACCTATCAGACCCTAAGCATTATATAATGTGCTACTGGAGTGATGGGAGAATTTATGAGATGATTCACATTGAAATACTTTGTTCTCTGTAAAATGCAATGCCTGAATATGATTCCTCTGAAGTCCTTTTAGTCAATTAACTGAGAATAAAAAAATTCTGCTTAAAAGTTTGTCATGATTAATAATATCCTAATTTTTGATGTTTTTTGAAATATGTTAGTTTTTGTAATCATGAAAATACCTGTAACAGTAAGTCATCTTTAGAATCATAGAATATTAAATATAAAAGTATATGATTTAGGTTCAATAAGAGTACTCGCAGAATAGCCTATTGTGGTATTTAACCATTTATAATGCCTGAAGGCTGAGGGAACTGTGAAGTTGGCAGGACAATCTGGATTTATTTTGTGGTGACAGCACCTCAGTGCTGCTAAAGAGTCTGAGGAGCATTCTCAGAAATATTCAATCCTCCCAGGCATGTAGCCTTGCATACTAAGACCCAACTATGTGGTACTGTTTAGTACCAAACTGCTAGTGGTGTTTGGAGGCCATCAGTGCAAAGAATACACTCCATTCACTATCCTCATTGATCATAGAGATTTTTAACCTCCTAAATCCAATTGTCTACATCATATATTTATTTACATAAAATACTTGTAACATCATATGTTTTTAAGCTGAAATTACATCAGTTGAATCTGGCAATAGACTGCTGTAGGCAGCTTCTGACTAGCTCTCGTTTCTTAAAATTCTGATGGAGTCAAGGGGTATGACTACCCTCTAAAAACATAGGAGAGAGAAGGAAGAAGGAGGAGGAACAGAAGGAAGGAAAGGATAAAGAAGAAGAGAAGAAAAATCACAAGGAGAAGAAGAAAAATAAGTAGGAAAAGAAGGTAGTGGTGAAGAAGAAGAAAAAAGGAGGAGGAGGAGGAGAAGAAGAAAAGAAGTCCCTCCACCACTGTCCCTCTACTTTTAGTTCACCTTTTTCGCCCCTTCCCTCTCCCTCCACTGCTTAGTTATCTCTGTTTCATAATTTAAGGCCAAGGGTTTGTCATGAAAACAGTATTCTTACTTGATAAAATAATATCCAGTAACTTTCCCAAGATGAAAAAGGAGTTAGATACCCTGTTCCAAGAATCCCAAAGAGTTCCAAACAATATAAACTCAGAAACTTACAAAAATACTTTATAATTAAAATGGCAATAATCAAAGATTGAAAATCTTAAGAACAGTAAGAGAAAAGCAAAAGTCAATATAAAAACCAAGAAGCTATCAGTCAATTTCTCCACACAGATGAAAGATATATAAAGAAATAAATGGGGGCCCGGAGAGATAGCACAGCGGCGTTTGCCTTGCAATCAGCCGATCCAGGACCTAAGGTGGTTGGTTCGAATCCTGGTGTCCCACATGGTTCCCCATGCCTGCCAGGAGCTATTTCTGAGCAGACAGCCAGGAGTAACCCCTGAGCACTGCCGGGTGTGGCCCAAAAACAGAAGAAGAATTGAGGAGGAGGAGGAGGAGGAGGAGAAGGAGGAGGAGGAGGAGGAGGAGGAAGAAGAAGAAGAAGAAGAAGAAGAAGAAGAAGAACAACAACAACAACAACAACAACAACAACAACAACAACTAGGCTTTCAGTTAGTGTTAAAAGAGGAATAAAGGGGTCAGGAGAGATAGCATGGAGGTAAGGCGTTTGCCGTTCATGCGTGAGGTCATCGGTTCGAATCCCGGCATCCCATATGGTCCCCCGTGCCTGCCATGAGCAATTTCTGAGCCTGGAGCCAGGAATAACCCCTGAGCACTGCCGGGTGTGACCCAAAAACCACACACACACACACACACACACACACACACACACACACACACAAAGAGGAATAAAGAATTTTTCAGAAAAACAACTGTAATAGGAATTCATTACCACTAAATTGGCCCTCCAAGAAATAGAGATACTTAAGAAATGTTTATAAAAGGACAAGAAACCTCCCTTGAAAGTAGTATGATACTCTAATAAACACAAAATGTAAGAGAAAGAGAGAATAATTATGGGGGCTCTCTTTGTTTATTTTTTAAAGTTTACTGTTCCTTTCCTTGTTATTTCCATCCTAAATTAAAAGAATTCTAAATTTTAAATATTGTAATTTTCTGTTAATTTTAATGGATCATCTCTGTTTTAGAGAGAAATGATCTATCAAAAAGAATAGGAGAGCTAATAAAAGTGGTAAAGTATTTGTTATGCGTAAAACCCTGTTAGCTAAAAAATAAATAAATAAATCCTGTTAGCTATACTAGTATAAATCATAGTGTCAAAAGTTATAAAAAAAAGTTTCTTTCACTGAGGCATGCTGGTAGATGATTGGAAAACAAGAATGCGTGGAGGGAAGTAGACAATGGTGAAGGGACTTGTGTTGTAACATTGTATTTCTGAAACCCAATCACGAATAAGTTGGTAATTCATGGTGAATTAATTAAAAAAAACTTTAAAAATAAGAGAAACCATAGATCTTTTATATTGAGATTTTATGCATATTCACATATCATCAGCATGTTTTTAATTCTGTCATTGGATGTGATTATAATAGATGTTGGATTTTCTTTTGCCAATCCAAGATTTAGTTTAAATCGGGGTTGGTTGATATTGATTTTCTTCTCTTTTAAAAAATAGGTCATGTAGCTTTAATTCTTTTTTTGTTTGTTTAATAATTTTGGATTGTATCCCAGATAACTTTTTTCCTACTCTGAATCTCTTAATTCTATCTGTGTGTGTGTATGCAGCATAAGTAGTTAGATATTATCAGATTTTTTCAATGGATATTTTAGAGTATTCTCTTTAAAATTTTTGTTTTAACTTAAGAGAATCACTCTATTTTATATGCCATACCATTTCTGTTTCAATAAATACATTTTTCTCATTCTTGACATTGATTACTCTAGGACTTGCTTTTTTTAATTTCAGAAATATCCCCAGGTAAGGTTATCAATTTTATTCAGCTTAAAGAAGTGAATTGCTATTAAATATGTATTAAAAATATAACAAGTTGATCTATAGAACAGGCTAATAATTTCTAATGTGTAAGTAATAATAGGAACATGATGAGTACAGAGGGCTGATGGTAATATTCTGTTGATCAAATTACTATTTACATGAAGGTTCACTGTGCAAAAATTCACTAAGCTTTTATTTAGCAATGTTTGATCTTTTCTGGAAGCATGATATGCTTTATTAAAAATCAAAGAAAAAGGAGTGAGGAGATAAAAAATCAAAGGAAAAACAAAATTTTGTTGTTGAGCAATTTCTGCTCTTCTACAGCACAATACAGATACTGCTAAGCGAAACAAAGTCATACTTTCTCACGACCTTTCAGCAACACATCTTTAATAACCAAACTAATAACCCAGAGACTCTGGATGACCCAGGTAAAAGAAAACTAATATATATGTATGTATGTATGTATGTATGTATGTATGTATGTATGTATGTATGTATATTATATATCAAGTCTCTTGCTGGATTCAATACTCATATACGTTTTATGCTTCCAAGTATATATTTTGAAAGACTTTTTTTATTGTGTGGTAGCAAATAAGATTGATCCTGTAGGAGCTGGAGCAATAGTACAATGGATAGGGCATTTGCCTTGCATGCTGTCAGCCCAGACTCCATCCCAGAAACCATATATAGTCCCCCTTGCTCTGCCAGGAGTTATTCCTAAGTGAATAACCAGGAGAACCCTGAGTGAGAACCAGGAAGAACAAGGAGTGAGCTCTGAGTACTACTGGGCATGGCAAAAAATTTTATTTTGTAAGATGATGCACCAAATTATAGTTGGTAACTCTAGATGACCTATGCCATATTGTTCAGCCAGATGTGGAACAAAGGGACATTGATAAGAACCTAAAAAGAAAGTAAGAGAGAAGAAAGACACCAACAGTGTGGTGGGAAAAGCCAATGCAATTGTACAAAAGCAGAGGGTCATTTGTAATTTGTGGGCAGGCTCATTCAAGTAGAGGGTTCCCTAAATTACCTCCAACCACAAAGGAGGAAAGAGGGGCAAGGTAAAAAACAGTGATAATTAAGGTTGCTAATAATCAAGGAGCCAGGGGCTGGAGAGATAGCAGGGAGGTAAGGCATTTGCCTTGCATGCAGAAGGTCATCGGTTCGAATCCCGGCATCCCATATGGTCCCCTGAGCCTGCCAGGAGCGATTTCTGAGCATGGAGCCAGGAGTAATCCCTGAGTGCTGCCGGGTGTGACCCAAAAACAAAAAAGAAAAAAAAAAAAAAAAATCAAGGAGCCAGTTTCTATTCTTCCTCCAGACTCTATTTCCCTTCTCTCGCCTCTGTACCCGATGCAACCTTTCCTTTCACTTCTGATTTATTTTTTCTCAACATCCCACTCCTAATCCAATATAAAATTCTTTCTTGACTATGTGTTAAATGAGGGGTAGATATGAGGAATTTGAGTCAATGCTGTGTCATCTCTTCACAGAAGAAACAAGCTGATTTCCTCTAATTTTATGTCAAAAGATATAAGTGAATATAAATATAATAAAGAAGGGGTAACAGTAGTGTTCTTCCACTATTTACCAAGTTGATGTTAATGCCTATTTTTAGTTTCAATGATTTTTAACATTGAATTTTAAGTGGGGGCAAAGGAAGGTGGTTGAGACACACCTGGCTGTGCTCAAGGTTTACTCCTGGCTCCGCATTCAGGAACTATACCTGGTAGGCTCAAGGGACCATATGGGATGCTGGGGATCAAACCTAGGTTAGCCCAAGTTTTAACTTTTGAGTTTTAATAATTTTCAAATTTTTTCAAATACAGAACTCTTTCAAATTGATCAACCAAGAACAAATTAAATTATATATGCATAGCACATGCATGTATAAAAATATAGAGATTAAATACATATATATGTTAGTGCATAACAGTAACTATTATGTTCAATATTCAGAACCAATAAAAGTATTAGAAAATATCCTTATTCTTTTCTTCTAATAACCCATGAACTTTTGAAATTGATGTCCTCTTTCCTTTGCAATTCAGTAACAGTCTTCTCTGTTCCTTCTCAGATTTTTGTTTGTTTTGGGGCCACATCCAGTAATGCTTAGGGATTACTCCTGGCTCTGCTCTCAAAAATCACCCCTGGAAGGCTTGGGGACCATCTGGGATACTGGGGATTGAACCCAGGTCAGCTGTGTGCAAGGCAAACACTCTAACCACTGTGTTAATTGTCTAGCCCTGATCCTTCTCAGATTTAACCAAGAAAAAAAAGTTCTCTGCTCACTGCATTCCTCCAATTTTTGTTCAGTTATTTGCCTGATATACTTCTTCAATGTATCCATTCCCCTTTTCTCCTTTTCTTCTCTCATCCTTGGTATGAATTGCTTCAGAATCAGCAATTAGTGTTGATTTTTTTCTTTAGCTTCCTAATTTCTTCCCCTAAAAGTTTGGTCCACAGTTCATTCCTGAAATTAAGGAGTCAGGAATAAAAGGGGAGGCAAGTAGGCAAAAAGTTTGTTCAAGGTGACACTGGAGGTCCCATGGCCTACTAAGTGTTTAAAGATGACTCTTGGGGAAAAAAATAGAATGTCTGTCTTGAGTATATGTAGGGGTGAAAGGGGAGATGGGGAGGATTGGTGGTGGGAATGTTGCACTGGTGAAGGGGGAGGTATTCTTTTTTTTATAACTAAAACCCAACTACAAACATGTTTATGATCATGATGCTTAAATAAACATATCATTAAAAGTCAAAAAAAAAAAGATAAACTTTTAATGAGATATGGCATGAGTGGGAGATCATGTATCTTTCATTTCCAGCAATGCATGAGCCCCTGAAACAACTGGAGTGACCCCAGCATTTTCTAAGTACTGTACAAATGCCTTCCAAAAACTGTTTTTAATTAAAAAAGTTAAAGTTGGGCTAAATAGATAGTGAGTGGTTAAGGTTTTCGTTTATCATGATGTTGACGCCAGTTGGAATGCATATGGTGCCTTGAGCACTGTCAGGAATGATTCCTGAGCACAGAGCCAGGAATAAACCCTTCAGTATCACTGGGTATGATCCACAATCAAAAAAAATATTACTACTTATAAAAATTAATTTGATTTTCTTTCATACAGTTGTTTACAATTTCTTTTTGTTAATAATATTTTTATTTAAACACCATGATTACAGACATCACGATAGTTGGATTTCAGTAACAAAAAGAACACCACCCTTCACCAGTGCAACATTCCCACCACCAATGCCTCCCATCTCCTCCCACAACCCCTGCCTGTGTTTAAGACAGACATTCTACTTCTCTCACTCATTAAGATTGTAATGATAGTTGTTAGTGTAGTTATTTCCCCGTTTCCATATTCTATTCCATATTCTGTCTATCCTGGCTTAGGTAGGTTCTAAAACATAAGTCAGAAAAAGGATAAATACAGGTTGATATCACTTACATGTGGTATTTAGAATAACAACATGAAGGAATGCAATGGTTTAGATGGGAGTTGTCTAGAACATGCTTGGCCCCAGAGTATAGTGAGAAGAAAGAAATAAATGACATGAAAGACAGGACTAAAATAACTGAGGACAGGGATCAAAGGGATTCAGGTACATTGGTGATCAAAGGGATTCAGGTACATTTTTCTTGCCCTGTATTAAGTCCCCAAGAAGCTTATACTATTTTATCCAAAGAGTGTAGTTACTTGCAAAATCAACATTCTTCTTTCCACGTGAATACTTCTGAAAGTTCTTGCTACATATCTCAAAAGTAAAGTCTGATACATGCCCACTGGATCTTCTTAGATTTTAGGACACTCTAATTATGAGTTCCATGTGCTCTCCATGAAGTCCTGCTCACAAGACATCAGGTAAGAAAAAGGCATTGTGCCTTGCTACTCTGTAAGAAACAGATGCTAACAGCATACTGATAATTCTCTCTAAAGATGTTTTCCGGTTTCCATCTATTCTTGGTCTCTTAAACATCATTCTTGGCCTCTTAAACTTAAGTCATTTTATATGCCAAATGGGTGAGAGGTAAAAGCTGCAAGACTAGTTTTAAACATCTCTAAGCTTGTTATCTAAAATGGTCTGGTGTACATATATATAATAAATAACTTTTTATAATGTATAAACTTTATATATGTTATATTTTATGTTATATATAG
Organism: Suncus etruscus; assembly: GCF_024139225.1. Taxonomy (NCBI): domain Eukaryota; kingdom Metazoa; phylum Chordata; class Mammalia; order Eulipotyphla; family Soricidae; genus Suncus; species Suncus etruscus. The sequence continues at coordinate 86,267,190 of NC_064853.1, read as the reverse complement.
TACATGTGTATAGAGACAAGAAAGACAGAGTTTGTGAGGTTATATTAAAATAAACTCTAAACTTGGGAAATAGGAGATAGAATGACCATAGGTCAACCTCTACCAACATTATGTCAGCCAAGAGTTTGCAAGACCTGTGAAATACCTGTATGAAATCATTCCCACCAATAAAAACGAGTCTACTTAAACTCTTCTCACCAGAAACAAGGCCGATGGATCAAGGGATATCAGGATCATACAATTACCGGTAGCAGAATGATAATCTGCCACAATGCCTCACTGCCTACTCCTGTGAGTATTACACCACTCACATTGGCCAGAACCCACAACTGGGAGACGTACAGGACACTTCCATGGATTAGGATCAACTGTGGCACTGAACTGAGAAACTTAGCTTTCAAATCCAGGCTACACATGAGCCCACTAACTGATTCTAGCAAATCTCTTCTCTCTAAGTCTAAAGTTCCTACATTTAAAAAGATATTGATAATAATATGGGAACATAATAGGAAAGTTATAAAAATGTACTTTCTTTTTTTTTCTAAGAGTGCCAGGTATTTGGACAAAACTGGCAGTGATTTGGATCAGCAGTGCCAGGGATTAAACCAAGAGCCTCAAATAATCACTGCAAGTACTTTACCACTGAGTTGTATCTCTGAGCCCTAGAAAAAATACTTTCTAAATTACTGTATTTTATTGTTGTTGTTATTGTATAGAAGAGAGATAATAACTTAAGTCATAGAATTCTCTTGAGTTATTAGAATATTTATTACAAGATTTATTATGAGATTGTATGACAATGTTTGGTCATGAGAAGTATGTGAGTTAAACAAACCCAAAGAGGTGGCTTTCAGGCGGGGAATTAGAGGAGCACTACATCCAGCAGAGCTCGGGTCTTATTCCTGGTTCTATGCTCAGGAATCAGTCCTTGCAGAGATTGGGGGACTATACATAGTGCCAAATCTGGGTTGTCTGTGTGCAAGTTAAGCCACTGTAAGACTGTTTATTACCTAACCTAATTTTAAGTGACTTATCTTGGATGATGGATGTGGTAGAGCAAAGTGGTAGAACAAAGAAAGGTCTTGAACTGGCACTGCCTGGCCCCAGATTATTATCAGGTATGACCAATATATACAACATTCCCACACCTACCTATGTGCATTTTAAGGAAAATAATATGCATGCTATACTAATGCTATAGCATCTAGAACATATATGATATTTCTAAATTATTTTTTAAAACAGTTAAAAAAACAGCTAGAGAAGCAAAAAATGTTTAGATACCGAACAGCATGCAACAAAGTACAGGTGTTATCGCAGTCAGCACAAAAGTATCGAAAGTAGAACTTTCACCTCCCAAAGGTTGTGGAAGTGTACACAGCCTTTCTTTTGAGGAAAACCAGTAACAGACTGAGAGGGATCCACCTGGACACCACATGGCGCCCAAAAGTCTTTCTAATGCCTAGAAAAAATACACCCTCCGTGGTTTCCCCAATAGGAGTCACTGGATGTAATCAAAGTCAAAAGCACAGAGACTGTCAGAACATGCCAAGTAGCTTACAAGAGTCTTACAGAGGCTCTGAGGGTAGCTGCTGGCTTTGGAGCATTCCCCAAGCAGGAAACCCTGCCCTTTATCCTTGCTTGATCTCTTTGGATTGCAAAACACATGCAACGCTCTTGTCTGAACTAAGAGCCTTTCAGAAAGAGGGTAAGGGGGCGGGGAGAGGAGCACTCAAAGGGGAAAAAAAAAAAACAACTTTAATCTTCATTGTCTTTATTTTCTCAGAGAAGTGAGAGAGATCAAAGGGAAAAGCTGTACTCAGACTGGAAAAGTCTAGTAATTATTATCCAATTTCAGCCTACCTATAAGGTATCATACAGCCAAGCTTACATTTTGTTTTTATTTACATTTATTAAAAGCAAGAAAAACAAGTTTGTAACTAGCCATGTGTAAGTGCAAACACTGATCTAACTATCCATGTATGGAAGACAAATGACGTAATGTAACACAGATAATAAAGGGTGTGGTAGACCAGTTAACCCTTCAACAGGCAGCCCATGTCCATTTATTTTTTTTTAATTTTTATTTTGATCATAGTGGTTTACATAGTGTTGACAATAATATTTTAGGTACATATTTACATAAAATCAGGGGGGATTCCCATCACCAAATTGTCCTCCCTACACCTCCATTTCTGTCCTACCTCCCATTTCCCCTTCCCTCACCCCAGGTCAGCTAGAATATGTGGTCCCCTCTGTATCTAACCCACAACTTAGTAGTCTTGCACCTGTTTGGTCTTGATGCCTCCCTTAGTTCCCCCTCTAACTGGAGGCAGGACTAGCTAGTTCAAGTTGCATGGTTTTGTTTGAAAAAGAGAAAAGTAATAAACTGGGGTGAGGGTCTAATACACCAAAACTGGGCGGAATCCTTCTAGAGGCTCTCATCATTATTTTTATAATTTAAAATTATTTTTTGGGCTGGAGAGATAGCATGGAGGTAGGACATTTGTCTTACATGCAGAAGGACGATGGTTCGAATCCCGGCATTCAATATGGTCCCCTGAGCCTGCCAGGAGTGATTTCTGAGCATAGGGCCAGGAGTAACCCCTGAGCACTGCCGTGTGTGACCCCAAAACAAAACAAAAACAAAACAAAAAAACAAACAAACAAAATATACATATATATTAGCATTATATTTTAACATGCACATACATACTTGTGTGTTCTACTTCAGTAAAAAGAACATGCTCTAATGTCCACCAAGTGTATTTTACTTCTTGCTCAAAAACTTACTGTTCCTTTTGCAATAGAAGGTTAGAGAAGCTCTAAGGATTGTCAGTCTTAGTCTGAGTCCAGCAATCTACGAATCATTCTGCTCTGAATGGCCAAATTGGGATCAACCTTAGAAAGATAGTGTGCAATTTATCTGATTTAGTATTTGAAGAAACACTTGGATATTCAGGCATGGTTACGTGGGGAATGGGTTAAATGGGGAAACTAGCCTAGATTAGGATGACAAACATTCTGTTAAGTGGTCTTGAGAGACAAAAGCCTATGTTCAGTTAACATTTATTTGCCATGTTAGGGCATTGGGGGAGAGGGGAACTCTGACTGACTAATAACACTTCCTGAGCCTGTCTGTCCTCTCTATGAATGAGTACCTTCTCTAGAGAAACAACATCTTTCCCACAGGAAGAAATCATGTTCCTGAAACACAGTACTGTCTGGACAGACATTTATCTAATGCCAATCAGATTGGCACCTTTGATCTTTGTCTTAGTAGAGGGTTTTTGCAGAGTAGGAAGAAAAACACACACATAAAGAGATGAATACACACAAGGACTGTCCAAGATTGAGGATCATCTGGGAAGCCATCAGTGGTCTCATAGGCTGACCTTTTCAAAGCACTAGAGCTCCCTGAGTCAGGCTAATTTTAAGTTTACAAATATTAACATATAATAGGTTTATGAAGATTAGGGTGTAGGGTATTTTATATAGCTAGTCAATAGACATCCTTAAAAGAATGAAGTTGTAACAATTCCAAAATTCTATTTTTGCCTTTTTCTCTACAGCTGAAAGACTTAATTCTCTACTTGTCTGGTACACTGTTGCAGCCAGCAGATATTTGTCATCTATTCTTCCTTCTGTTCCATTTTTTCCTGGATGCACATTTGCAATTTTTATGCATTTTAAGACCTAAACTATTTTTCCTAGAGGCTTATCCCATCATTGGGGTGTTTGCTAAGGGGTCAAATTAGCAGACACTGAGCTATCAGCTTAAACAAAACCTACCCATATTTTTCAAACATTTCCTCTTTATTTTTACTTCTGATCTCACATAAGAACTTGTGCTATAACAAGCAGGAAACAGTGAGTGAATGAATGTTGTTAATGGCTGCCTATTTTCTTATTATATATAAAAGCATTTGTATAGTTTGTGAATTTAATGGTGCTTTTCTCCTAATGCTGTTTGCTTGAATATGGTGCCATTATTCATTATGATAAATGCACCTTCATATTTGTAAGACTGTGCTATTTATGAAAATGCTTTCATATGCATTATCTTATTTAATCCTCACAACAGGACTGCAAAGTAGATATTATTATGCTGCACTTCAGATAACATAGGTGATTTGAACAAAGTACATAGTAAGCACAGAACTGGTCTTGAATCCACATTTTGCCATATATATTTTGCAGACCTTTTTTCCCCTGGGATAAAGAGGGAGTGGGAAAGCAAAGGTTATATTCATTTGTAAACAGTTGCTTATTTCTAAAGATGTCCTAGAGTGCAGTGTTCAAATAGGTTAAATAGCATCTCTAAACTACAGACAAGTTTCCATACCAGACACCTGGATCGCCTCTGGCTACATCTGCATTTGAACGCACAGCTGTCTTATGTCAGGTCATTCAACAGGTCTCATATTTGATTATAGCCATTGATAATACTAAAATAGCTAGTGAAAAAGTGGGAAATTCAGGTAATCTACCAGTTATTATTTTGCCAACACAATGACAAACAACCTTTGAGATTGATTTTGTCTTTAAGTTAAGTTGCTATATTTCTAGAGATACCACAATTATTTCCTCACCAGTTAAATGTCAGTCTGAAACATGGAAGCCAGCAAGTTTAAATAGCAGGAGTCTTTTTTTTTTTTTTCAAATAGACCACAAAATGTGTTTGCTTCCTAAGGCCCCTGGTGCTCTTTGCTGTGCTAATGATCTGTATATTGGCATTGCCACTGCACACACACTTAATATTCCAAAGCTATAAAAAACTAAAAAATCATTTAGTGTGGTAGTTTTCAAACTTTGAAAAATGGCAATTTTCGAATTTTGAACACTTTGTTTAAATTAAGTCTAATATAATAAATAAAAATAAAAATCAGTCTATTAAAAAATAAGTTAAGTTGAATATAGAAGCCCAATAAGCAGAGCAAATTCAAGACAGGGCATTAAATAATTTTTTAATATTCAATTTTCTAAAATCATTCGAACTTAATCCCAACCCAAAAGAAAGTAGTATCCTTTTATACAATTATGCAGAAGAATTACAGATCCATTTAGTCCGATCTCCTTGTTTCCATCCAGGCCTTTTTACCCAAAACACAAGCTGAATGGATTGCTCACAAAACATAATGGTGGCACCACACATATTGGATTAAAATCAGTTCAGTCATATAGATTATATATAATATATGCATATAAATATATACACACACATACACACACACCATATTTTCTGGTGTATAAGACTACTTTTTAACCCATGAAAACGTCTTAAATGTTGGGGGTCGTCTTATATGCTGGTATATGACATGCTAAAACTTACTCCAGCTTCAAGGTCGAGTGATCTGCCCACCTTCTTACCGCTGCAATCCATCCAACTGCCAGGCATCATCACTCAGTCCTCTGCTTGTCCTGATTGATCTTTTAGGGTACACAGAGGAGCTGAGTTACCGAGCGTTGCATCCCATCCAGTCACTAAGAGCCCCCTCTCCCTGCTCTCAATGTAGATCACAATTAAAAAAATAGTCACTCACTACAAATGACAAATGATTGTTGGTACTCCAAAGTCTAGCTTTATTAAACATATATGGTTAACCTTTGAGGGTTCTACTCTTTTTCTCTTAAGTTTTTTAATTTCCATTTGGTGTGCATTAAAAGAGAGGTAGTCTTATACGGTGAATATAGCCCAAACCCTTTTTTTAACAGGAAAAGTAGGGGGTCGTCTTATGCACCCTGTCGTCTTATATGCCAGAAAATACAGTATGTACGTATTTGGGGGGCTACCCTGGCAAGATTTACTACTGTCCCTCTGTTTAGAAATCACTTTGGGCAGGACTCTGAGGACTATATATAGCATTTCAGGGATCAAACATGGGTCAGCCACATCCAAGGTAAGCACCATATCTCTTGTACTATTTCTATGGCCCAGGCCAGAAAATTTTTATGTTAGGTTATGCTTTTGCTTCCTCCCGTGTACTATGAGGTGAATAGGGCAAATAAGGTAGATTGTTAGTTTCTTTTTATTAGTTGTCCTATCCTTCCATAACAATAGAGCTTAGTTGGGCAGGGTAAGAAGGTTAAATGAAATTGATTCTGGAATGTGATGAAGTGATGAGTACCATTTTGAGAGTTTACACCTATACACCTGGTCCTTTATTTTCGTCCTGCTGTTACATGGACAGTGAGCAAGAAAAGGGGATGACACAGGTACCTTTAACTCAGAAGTGTACTATTATTTCTGAACCTCTACAAAGAAACAAGTATCTTCTTTACTTAGGACTATGTTATTCGGGCACTCTTTATTACAGACAATGAGGTGAATCACAACCAAATACAATGGCCATTCTGAATAGCAGTCTTCTCACCATGGAGCTTTCCAACATTGTATAAAAATATCTTGTCAGTACTTGAACACTTTATAGCAAAATAACAATGTCATATTATAAAAATGGTGCATTTTATTCCATGTCTTTTTGTCATTTCTTTATTTAGAATAGTTACTATTTTTCTTTTGTATAGACAATGCTGTCCAAATGAGCTGACAGGTCCTATCTCAACAATAGCTTAATCTAGCCTGGGAGTTTAGGAGTACAATACATTTTCTGGAAGCAATCATTTATTTTTCTTTTTGTAATTTGGTAGTTTCAACCAGTTTATAGTTTTGAAACTCATAGGCAGAAAACTTACAACTAATAAGGATAAAAGAAACTTCACAACTAAGTAGAGGGATTATAGGCCTCAGATAATGAATCCTAATTCCCATTGATTCAGTGAATATATCTCACTTGCCCAGTGCTTTTACAATTATACTGTTAAGATCCTCTAGTCTAATGTTTAAAGGTGAAATGACCATATCCTTGACAAATAAAGTACTAGGATATAAACAATTTACTTTAAGCCACCATTCCTCGTTCTTTACCAGTAGTAAGTAAATCACCGTATGACAAAATCCATCCAAAGAATAGATGATGTTATTAGCCCAACAATAGCATATTCAATATAGACCTTACTCCGTACCTACCCAATATTACATACCTTTCACATATAAACTTACAACTCTATAATATAAGCACATTTATTTTTCCCATTACGTACACACACAAAAACCAGAGCCACAATACATTTTACATGCTTGTTAGTAAACTAAATAGACTTTGTAAGGCTGTGAAAAATGTCATCTTCTAGTGATTTTTTTGTTGAGTTAATGCTGAATAATACTTGATGAAGTATGAACATTGATATTTTCACTCATCATTTTCCTTCCACCAAATTGAAACCAATCTTCTTTGTCAGTGGACAAAATTAAATTATCCAACTACACTGAACCTGTACCTAAAAAGAAGATCATTCTCAGCTAGATTAGCAGTTCTTCTTTTCAAGAAAATGCTTCATGTTTTATAAAGCATATCCCAGGACTAAAAATTTTCATCATTTTGTTTAGCTATTTATTATCATAGTTATAGTCTTTACCCTTTGAACATCTGGTTTATTGCTATACAGATGTCCATAAGCACTAGAATACTAATATTGATCTTTGTTTTAGGGAAAAAATAGGCATTTAAGTACTCATCTTTCAAAATTTATACTCATTAAGAGTCAACAGTTAAGTAACTACAAAAGGTACATTGAATTTTAAGCATGCTCTTCCAATTAAATAATTTAAGATTTTATATTTTGATGCCAAAACAACACTATACCATATTGTTATGTTGTGTCACAGATTTAATTCTACCATTGGAATATATCTGTCATTTTGGATAGTCCAAACTGCTTTTAATTTTTAAAATAACTTGGGACCAGAGAGATAGCTCAATATACTTTGCACACAGGAGGCTCAGATCCCATCCCCAGTATCACAATTTTCCCAGAACTTAACTGGGAGTTACTCCTGAGCACAGAACCAAGGTTAGTCTTTAAGCATTGCTCTATGTGGCCCAAACATCAAAAAATTAAAATAAATAAATTTTGTCTATGCTCTATCTAGCAGAAATTCAACACTTCCTATTTTCCTGACTTTTCTCTGGTCAATAAAAAAATGATTGACCAAAGAGGGTCAGGGGGGAGCCAGCAAAATTTCTTAGTAAGTTTTCCTTATAGAAGAAATGACTATTACTGAGATTTAAGTGCATATCTTTGAGTGGGACTTTTAGAAGCCTCTTTAAAAAGCCGCATATATTCAACTAATAAATATAACACTGTCTTTCTGGAGCATAAACACTATACTGGCAGGTGTAGGTCACTTGGGTTCATGAGATAAGAGCATTAGGGCCTGGAGAGATAGCACAGCGGTGTTTTCCTTGTAAGCAGCCGATCCAGGACCAAAGGTGGTTGGTTCGAATCCCGGTGTCCCATATGGTCCCCCGTGCCTGCCAGGAGCTATTTCTGAGCAGACAGCCAGGAGTAACCCCTGAGCAACGCGGGGTGGGCCCCCCCCCAAAAAAAAAGAGAGAGATAAGAGCATTAAAAACAAGCATGCAAGATAATGTGATGCTGGTAACAGGGACTCACCATGCCAGCCCTATAATGCCTAGATCCAAGCATCACACATAATGAAGATAATCAAAACTTTGATTTGCTTAAGCTTTTATTTTAACTGGTTTCTTTTCCCCACAGTCAAGTATAATTTCTAACTCCTAAGTGATCAGATAAACAGTAACAGAGGATATAAAGTTTTCAACATCTTGAAGCTTAAAACTAGGATAGGTCTGCAAAGCATGGTTAAACATTCTGTTATACAGCCATTAGGCATTTTCTAACAATATTTGAAATCAAATCCTTTGTTGGTGAATCAGATCAATCATTTTAAAGTGCAATCCAGTTATTAAGAAAGATAAAAATAATAAGTCTCCTATATTCTCCATTTACTTCAATAAAATTAATTGGAAGATGGAAAGGAAGAAATGCAGTATGATTTGGTTTTTCTTTGGGAAGTTGGCAGGAGGTACATAAAGTTTTATGGGCATTGCTGTTTGCTTTATAGGAACCACTCCTGGTGATCTGCAACTCAGCAGGGGTGAGGGAAGTGAAAGGTAGAGGGCCAAGGGTGGTATGCAGTGCCAAGAGGGGACTTTACATATACTTTTTTTTGGTTTTGGGGACACATCTGGTGATGCTCAGGGGTTACTCCTGGCTATGCGCTCAGAAATCCCTCCTGGCTTGAGGGGCCATATGGGACACCGGGGGATCTAACTGCAGTCCATCCTAGGTCAGTGTGTGCAAGGCAAATGCCCTACCTCTCTTGCCACCACTCCAGCCCCTAGATTTTGCTGTACTCTACCACATAAGCTATCTCCTCAGCCTAATACAAATTTATTTTTAACAAGAAGAATTCTTACATTCAGGACATATCAGTCAATATCTTGATCTTGCATGTATTGATCTCACAAGCAAGTATAGTTTGGTCTTTTATAAAGAAAGTTTTTTTTCTATATTTATATAAATAACTACTATGTATGTTGGTTTGGTGCATACCTGATGATGTTTAGAGTTCACTCCTGATTCTGTGCTCAGGGTCTACCTGTAGTTGTGTGCTCAGGGGCCATGTCCGGCAATGCTTGGGATCATTTGGAGCACTGAGTTTCAAACCAGGGTTTCAGCCACTGTTGTATGCTAAGCAAGAGCCTTAACCTTTGTAGAATTTCTCAGACCTAATAGTTAGTTTTTAAATGTGCCATTGAGGGACAAAATTCATTTTGATGTTGTTCTTGATTTGAGCCAGGTCAGCTCTGTGCAAGACAAGTTCCCTACCCACTGAAAAGTCTCTCCAGCCTCCCGGCCAAATTCTATGTGATTGATTTTGAGTCTTGGAGGCAGACCTTTCACTGAGCTCCAAATCTGGGTTCTATTTCTCCAAATCACTGGTCAGAGATTAGAAATTGTATAGCTCAAGAAGAAATGTATTCAGTGGGTTCATCTGTGCATTGTTGAGTTTATTCTTTGTATTTTTAGGAAGTATTTCTTTTCAGCGCATATACAAAGTGAAAAGATTTTGAGAGGACTTTTATATGGTTAAAAATTCTTTCAGTTATAGCTCCAAACTGAAGCTGTATTATTTTCCATCATGATATAACAAATCATACATTTAGTGTCCTAAATAATAACCATTTCTTTCTTTATTTCATTGGGTCACAACTTTATTATATTATAGAATATCAGATCATATATCTGATCCCAAACTCGTAAGACCAAAATTAAAATGATAATCAAGCCAAAAAAGTATTGTGTCTGGAGTTTGGGATACTTTTCTGAGCTCACTCAGACTTTGCTGTACTGTACCACAGATTGTTGGTAAAATTCTATTCTGTGTGGCATAGCACTGAGGCCATAGCATTTAATATTCCCCCCATTTTATACTTGCAAAATTACCCTGAAACAGGAACCTCACTGGCCATCAGATTAGTGTTCAGGTTCAAGCCATGTTCCCTCCTCTCATGTGTCAGTTTGCTTGTCTTCATAGTCAATAGAAAAACAAACATTCATTGATAATTTTATTTCCCTTTCCTATTTTTATTGAGGTACTATGATTTACAATATTGTCAATGTTCTTTCTATGTGTCTATTTAACCCATCACCAGGGTAACTGCTTCCTTTCACAAAGGCCCTCAGGTCTCTTCCCAAGGCCCTAGTCCCCTCCTCTCCCCTCCCCCACCTCAAGGAAATGCTTCTTTTCACATTGGTGATTAAATCAAGCCCAGCCATGATAAGCTTCCTTGTGATTATCTCCAGATCGGTGAGCCTCATGATCATGGTCCTGCTATCCCATTACATTCCCTGTTTCTACCCACACTCCTGGGAGGGGTTTTAGAGGTTATGTATGTCAAAGAACAGAATCTTAAGATTGTCTCAGAATTCATCCAACCACACCAACCCACCAACTGCTTGAAGTAGTTACAATGGTTAAATATGCCTTGAGAGAGAGTGAGTGAGCAAGAGAGAGAGAGAGAGAGAGAGAGAGAGAGAGAGAGAGAGAGAGAGAGAGAGAGAGAGAGGCAATGCTCATGTTCCTACCTAATCATCTGGAAATACCAGTAACTCCACTGTGCTATCACCACTATTTTGAATTTAGCTAGGATGACTGTAACTTTAAGCAAGACTGAAAAGTGAGTCACTTTGGGACTGCAGAAAAATTATAGAGAAAGAACAAAGCTTTGTTCATTTTGCCTAGTCCCCTGAGTCTCACCAGGACACTGCTGGGTGTAGTCTCCCCACAAAAATACAGAACCATTGAACTGGTCCTATTCTCTTCTTTTTTGTACCACCAAAAGCACCAAACTTGTAGTCGGTGGTGGTGCCTGTTCTGCTATCTGACTCTGGAATTTGCAAAAATTATAACACCTCCTTCTTCAGGGTGACTTCAGGTGGCCTTGACTTAGTAGCTTTCTCCAACTTCCCAATTACCTCCTGAGCCATTTAATATTCTTTGTTTAACTCACTTCAGCTAAAACTAGATAGAGTGAATTCTATTATTTGCAAACAAGAACTTTGACCAATATAATAATTAACTGCAGATGTGGCCGTGGCCATTTTCCTTTCAGGAAATTAGAATGTGCCTGCTTATCTGAAGAGGTCAGGTTAAATGACAATGAGAATCCAAACCAGGGCAGCATGGAGAGAGAGTTACTTAAATTCTCACTTAGTCTGATGGGATAAGGAGCTTATCTATGGCACAACTTTCAGGGACTAAGCACATGCAGATGTATAATAGGAAAGCATGTCACAGAAAAAGCTGAGGATCAAGCTAGAGGATTCTAAATCTTTTGGGGATCATAAGATAGTGTGGTAGTTATTTTTGTGTCAAATTTGCAATGTCATGTTACCCAGTTCTTTGGTCAATTTACATTAATATACATACATACCTACAAATATTTATATGTGTGTGTGTGTATATATATGTATGCATGCATGTTCAACTTAACTCTGTTTCTCTCAAGAACTCAGACTAATGTGATCTTAAAGTTTACCTATGAGGGGAGCTGGAAAAATAACACAGCAGTAGGGCATTTGCCTTGCATATGCAAATCCCAGACAGACACTGGTTCGAGTCCCAGCATCCCATATGGACCCCCAGCATGCCAGGAGCAATTTCTGAGCACAGAACCAGGAGTAACTCCTGTGCACCGCCGGGTGTGACCCCCCCCCCCCATAAAAAGGGTTTAGCTATGAGAGGGGTCCAAACAATAGCACAACAGGTAGGGCATTTACCTTGCAGGAGACTAACCCAGGTTCAATCCCTGCTATGTAGATATAGTAATCTAAGCACCAGTAGGTGTGTCCCTGTATATAGAGACACACTAGGTCTGGTACTTTTCCCCAAACAATGTTTAGCTATGGGGGGTTGGGAAGATAATTCAAGTGGTAGCTCATATACCTAGCCCTAATTTCAAACACCTCTACCACCCCTCTACACAAACATACCTAGAGAATGACTTATGTGGTCACAGAGCTGTTATAAGTGAAAACAAAGAACAAAACATTTTCCTATGGGTTTTTCAATTGCTGTGTTGATTTCATAGTGACGTCACTTGTCTTATATAAAAATAAAGGTCTTACTTAGAAAAAAGTATACCATCCTCCATCCCCACCCCCATCCCTCTAATAATTAGAGTGGGGCATATGGGAGGAGTCTGGTGATTCACTGTACTCCAGACTCCCTAATTTCACTGAGACTCCCCATGCCTGCTGAAGCAGCTCTTCCTGTCTGATGAGGCTGTTCCTGCCTTTCTTGAATTCCATGTAATGGCCTAGACAGAGGCAATTACTTTGCAAGGGAAATCTACTTCTCCTCATTCCCCTCCCCTGAGAATTCTCAGTGCCTACAGGCTTATAATTAGAAATTTCCAGAGGCTTATTACATAGTCAAACCAGGAAGGAGAAAGCTTACACACACAAATGTATACCACATGCATGATTACAAGGATGCAAGATTTTGCTAATTATAACAGCAAAAAATCTGCAGCATATCTGAGAATGAATATGGAGGGTACTTGTGGTAGAAAGATTTTCCGATGATGGCAGACATTTTCCATGCACGTTCTCCTCTTTAATACTCCTCCCAACAAGAGGTAATATTCTTCCCTTAAATATGAGTGGGCTTGTCACTTCTAGACAACTTCTAAACAAAGACATAAAAGGAAATGCTTCCACTTGGTTCACCTTTAGGATCCAGATATTTTTGGTATTTGTTTTGTATTCCATAGTGCTTGGCGGTCCAAGCAGCATCACAAAGAGGCCTCTTGCAGTCTTCCTATCCCTAGAGCTCAGTTAAGATGCCAGGGAGCACCTAGCATTGAGTAATCATACATTAAAAAGAAATGTGTGAGTAAGCAGGCCGTCATTCACCCTCCCATGCCACCCCAGCTTTCACATCCTTCTAGCTTAGGTCTCAGACTTGGAACAAAGTCATGTGGTTCCTAATAAATTCCTGACTCTCAGAATCCAGGATCTTAAAAAATAAAAATTTTATGAGACTGAGTTTGGGGTAGCTTGTTACATGGACATTAGTAATTAAAATAGAACTTGTGCCAGTGAAGCAGGAACATAAATTTAATGTGATGTGCTGTTGATAGAAGTGTACGTACTACAAGTTCTGGAGCCAATATGCTAAGTCAGGTGGTTTGAGTTTAAAATACATTTTAGGTAGTAGGCTAAAATCTGAATATGGTGGTAGCCTTCCATAAATAGAGATGCATAAAAATTTGTCCTGTTCGAATCCCGGCGTCCCATATGGTCCCCCGTGCCTGCCAGGAGCAATTTCTGAGCATGGAGCCAGGAGTGGCCCCTGAGCACTGCCGGGTGTGACCCAAAAACCACAAAAAAAAAAAAAAAAAAAAAAAAAAAAAAAAAAATTTGTCCTAAGGAGAGATAATACAGGGTTAAGACTTTTGTCTTGCATGCAGCTGACCCCAGCTCAATCTCAACATCACATAGTCCTTCAAGTTTTGCCAAACAAATATTTATTAGTATTATTGTTATTATTTGATCTTACAAAAAAGAAATATTAGTTAGAATGATTAAGATTATTAGTGAATATTTATAAACCACATTTGCATGTGTATACATAGCCCTCTCTAAGAAATTCATACAACTTTCTTTATCACAGTATGGCCTGAACATAGTATAGCAGTCAGATTGCATCTGACCAGGGTTTGATCTATGACCTTCTAGATATTGCCTATATTGCCCTGAAGTCCCTCAAGCACTGCTAAAGTGGCCCTGGTAGTCTCAGGCTCCAAACCAGGCTGAGGATGAAACGTGTGTAGTCTGACAATCTTCTGCCTCATATTTAGAGCAAGCTGCCTGCCAGAACTGTCCTTTGTATCACGTATAGAGACCACCTCCAGATGGGAGAGTGAGGACAGAATAAGGGCAGATAGTTCAGGTTATCCTGAACCTGTCCCACCCAGGTTTACATGTAAGACCATCTTAGTTTTGGGTGAAACCAAGTTGTAAACAAACAGATACAAAGAAACCAGAAATAATCTTTGTTTTGAGTAAAACAAGGTATAATCTAACAAGCAATCATGTGAACCACTGTGTTTAAATAAATACTTAAAAATTAATTGGATCACATGTCTTATATGTTTGCTCCCCTTCACATCACGGCCCCAAGTACCATAGGGTTAGTTCTGTGACCCTCCAAACTCCTGGTATGGTCCTGGTGAAATTCTGAACTTCTGAACTTCAGCATCACCTTATTACCTACCTGAGCACCAAACCAACCATCACCTGAAATGGTCCTAGAATCCAATTACAACTGGAGAGGCTCCAAAAAATAGAGAGTAATCTTTGATCTTGCTAATTGATCACTAGATTCCCAGGGCAAAAAATATAGAGACAATTGATTTTTGGTTTTTTGGGTTTTTTTTCTTTTTTCTTTTGACAATTGTTCTAGACATTAAAAACATAGTAAAGGGGCAAGAGTGATAGTACAGTGAGTAGTGCACTTGCCTTGCACACAGTCAACCCAAAGTTCAATTCCTCACAACACATGGTCCCCCAAGCTTTGCCAAGACTGATCACTGAGCACAGAACCAGGAATAAGTTAAGAGTACTGCCGGATGTAGCAGAAAGAAAAAAAAAGTGAAAACTTAATCTTAACTAAAAAGGGAGATGATAGTAAACTAAAAATAAATAATTAATTAAAATTAAACTAAAATGTACAAGGACCAGAGATAGGAGAGGAGTAAAGGCTATGCCTTCCATTGCAGCTGACCCTGGTTAGATCCCTAACATCACATGATTCTCTCATGAGTGTTACATGGCACATCCCTAAAGGAATGACCTTGAAGGCCCACTGAACCACTGGGTTGAGCCAGATAATCCCTGGCACCTCCAGCCCCAAAGAGAACCATTTCTTCAAATCTTCTCAATGCTGACTTGGTTGGCCAAGAATTGCCAGGATGGTCCCCTCCACCTTCTGAGTACTGCTTGAGAGGAACCAAGACAAATAACAAACTAGCACAGAGGTATAGCACAAGATCTGGATTCTAGGCAGAAAAAAAAAAGTTGTTTTCAATGCTTATTTATTTATTGTTTTATGGGCCACAGCCAAGGATGTTCAGGGGTTCCTCCTGGCTCTATGCTCAGAAATCGCTCCTGGCAGGCTCCGGGGACCATATGGGATGCTGAGATTCGAACCACCGACCTTCTGCATGAAAGGCAAGCACCTTACCTCCATGCTATCTCTCCGGCTCAGGAAAAAAAAAATTTAAGTAATAAATCCCCCCAAAAAAACATGAAGAGAAACAACAATAACAATAAAGAACTAATTCTGGCTTTTTTTCTTTTGTTTAGGGGGGTGGTTGGTTTATGGGCCACACCCAGTGATGCTCAGGAGTTACTCCTAGCTATGCGATCAGAAATTGATCCTGGCTTGGGGGACCATATGAGACGCTGGGGTTCAAACCCAGGTCCATCCTGCATGCAAGGCAAATGCCCTACAGCTATGACATCACTCTGGCCCTAAGAACTAATTTTGAAAGCTATAATAAGCATATGATTTTCTGGAAAAAAGCATAAAATCAGCAGCCATGAGTGGGTCAAAGCTCAGCCATCAGTACCTAGACCTGGCTCTTCACAGAACCAGAGCCAATCAAAGAAGAAAGGAAACTCCTGGACAAAAACCCGGAGAGGGCAATCCATGTGAGTGCTGTGGAAGTCTTTCTTCAGACCTTCTCCCATGGGGTCTCAGTCATTTTGTGACGATGACTGTGCTGCAGTGGAAAGAAGAAAACACTCCTTAGCTCTGAGTTACAGTTAATCCATAGCAACCTAGACTTTTACTATAGCCACTAGTCAGAATGAGAGTAATGGGAGCCAGGAGGCAAATGAGTTTCGAGCACAGCATAAATCTTACACTGATCCCAGTACTTCCATAAAACCCATCTTGTTGATATTTTTCCCGGTTTTCAAAATAGTTAAGAAAAATACTGGAAACTAGAAAAAAAAAAAAAAAAAAACAACTTCATTTGACTCTTGACTCCTACAAAAAAAATGTTTAATTATCAAGACATAATGAAATGTAAGTTCCTCGAAAAACCTGCCTCTAATGTTCAGTACAAAGCATTATCACAGATCTAGGGTAACCATAGAGATCATTATCACTATTATAAATACTTATAAAGACACAAGGAATTGAAGGCAAGAGGGGAGGGTGACAGAGAAGTAGTACAGAGGATTGTTTGCCTTGCAGACAACCAACCCAGGTTTAATCCTACACCACATCTGATTTACTGAGCACTGTCTGGAGTGAGTCCTGAATACAGAGCCAGGAATAAACTCGGAGCACCACTGGATGTGGCCCCCAAACCAACAAATCAGCAACAACAAAAAATTAATTAAATAAAGATAGAAGGGAGGATAAGATGTGACTCAAAGGGTGAAATGTCTGCCTGGCATTTATGAGAAGCCTGGTTCATTTCCTGGTGCCAGTTCCCACACAGGGCAACAATAACAATAGAGATACACCAGTCATGACTAGGTTCACCTCCTCTTCTAACTCACCTATCTGATCTTTGCAAAAGAGTTAGGTCCTGCAGAATGGTTATTTACATTAATTGAGTTGCCACATCATAAGGCCGAACTTCCAAAGGGGAAAATCAATCCAGCTTCTCTATTGCCACTAGAATAGAGTTATTGATCAGGCCTGTTTCTCTGATCCAATAACTAGAGAACACTGTGTGGCCTTTGTTTTTTTCTGGCAGGGAGAGATGCACACGTATGCTGCCTAGAAACACTAAGGACATGCTGATTTTATGTCTTTGTTTCATCCACAGAATATCATGGTGATCTAGAAAATGATGGTTTATGCCAATGTAGCTCAGTGAATATGAAGAATTTGAACCCTAAATATGTTCACAGAGTTTATATACTGTCTGGTAAGAGCACAGCCAGTAGTGTATTTGCCTCCCATGAAGTTGGCCTAGATTCAATCCCTGGCATCCCAGTTGGTATCCAGAGCACTGCCAAGTATCTTACGTAAGGACAGAGCCAGAACTAATTCCTTAGCATTGTCAAATGTGCCCCCCCAAAAAAGGCAAACAAATGTGGGGGTAAGCATATATATTAAAAAATAGATGGTATGGGCCCGGAGAGATAGCACAGCGGCGTTTGCCTTGCAAGCAGCCGATCCAGGACCAAAGGTGGTTGGTTCGAATCCCGGTGTCCCATATGGTCCCCTGAGCCTGCCAGGAGCTATTTCTGAGCAGACAGCCAGGAGTCACCCCTGAGCACCGCCGGGTGTGGCCCAAAAAACCAAAAAAAAAAAAAAAAAATAGATGGTATTAACAATGACGAACCTGTCACTTTAGTGAAATTTCTAAAAGCTTTTTATATCTATCTCTATGTTTCATGCCTATCACTAAGAAAAGAGAGCAGTACTTATTAAATCTATTTTGCATTTTGTGATTCTGTATGATATATATATATATATATATATATATATATATATATATATATATATATATATATATATATATATATATATATATATATATGACATTTGGTTATGCTTCTCCAAATAATTAACAGCTCACTTAAAAGAACTCCAGTTTAGGGGCCAGAGCAATAGCATAACGATAGGGCGTTTGCCTTGCACACAGCCAATCTCAGATGAACCCCCGGTTGGTTTTTGTTTGTTTGTTTTTGTCTTGTTTTTGGGTCACACCCCGCAGCGCTAGGGGTCACTCCTGGCTCTACACTCAGAAATCGCCCCCTGGCAGGCACGGGGGACCATATGGGATGCCGGGATTCGAACCACCGTCCTTCTGGATGCAAGGCAAACGCCTTACCTCTATGCTATCTCTCCGGCCCACCTCTATGCTATCTCTCAGGCTCCGAACCCCCGGTTGGAATCCCAGCGTTCCATATGGTCCCCTGAGCCTGCCAAAAGCGATTTCTCAGTGCAAAGCCAGGAGTAACCCTTGAGCGCTGCCGGTATGGAAAAAAAAAAAAAAAAAAAAAACGGAATTCCAGCTTAGAGCTTAGAGTTTAGGAAGGTAACAGAAAACTCACCAGAGGCCCCAGAGAGATAGCACAGCAGCGTTTGCCTTGCAAGCAGCCGATCCAGGACCAAAGGTAGTTGGTTCGAATCCCGGTGTCCCATATGACCCCCCGTGCCTGCCAGGAGCTATTTCTGAGCAGACAGTCAGGAGTAACCCCTGAGCACCGCCAGGTGTGGCCCAAAAAAACAAAAAAAAAAAAAAAAAAAAGGAAACTTACCAGAAAAAATCTTCACCAAAATATTTTCCCCTATGGAGCATACTCTCAAATTTCAAAGTACAGTGTCTATTTTAATAAGGAACCATCTCCTTTTAAGGATTCATTGACTTGACATTTTGTAGAAACTGAATGAAAGTATTTCATCAGGTGACTGTGGAAAATGAACTACCTACCCACCATCAACTATTACCTTATCTACTGAACTCTATGTAGTCGGATATTTCTTGCAGCATTCCATCATCCCTGGAATCATTATGTTTGAACAAGCTCAGGTAGGTCTTGAGAACATAATTTGCCAGAACAGGTGACTCATATTTTCAGAACAGCTACTCCTGCCTTGCTGTCTTTGTTCTTTGAAACCACACCACTAACCTCACTAGGAGAGTCCTATTTCCAAGTGACTGAGAAGGAAAATATTCCACTTTACTGTCAGCTCTATTGGGCAAGGCAATACTACGAAGCACCTTATAGGAAATCCTTTGTAATAGTATTCTCCTGACTCACATTATGTTGCAGTAGTTCTTGGGCCTTTCTAATGGAGTGCAGCAACTGCTCCTACAAAAGAAAATTGTTGCATAACAAGCTCATTCAGGGATGACCTGACAGTCAGGATATAATAATAAATATTCTCAGGCCTGAAGAGATAGTAGAGGAAATAAGATGGTTTGCCTTACCCAAGGTCCACCAGGCTTCACTCTCCAGCACCATATATAGTTTCCTAAGGAGTAATTTCTGGTGTTTTGGTTTTTATTTTGTTTTTTTTCGGGGGACACACCCGGCAGTGCTCAGGGGTTACTCCAAGCTCTATGCTCAGAAATCGCTCCTGGCAGGCTTGGGGGATCATATGAAATGTCGGAATTTGAACCACCATTCTTCTGCATGCAAGGCAAAAACGCCTATGCTATCTCTCCGGCCCCAGAGAAGTGATTTTTGAGGACAAAGTCAAGAGTAAACTCTGAGCATAGCCAGGTGTGATCAAAAATATAAATAAATAAATAAATAAATTTTCTAATGTGCAAAAAGCCAAATAATACATTCCAATGATTTGTTTTCTGGAAAGGGGATTAAGTTAGAGTTTTACATTAATGTATAGGTAATAGCTAATAATTTCACTCTTTAGTCTGGGATTTGTGTGAAAATGTCCCACACACAGTATTTCCAACCCCTGGTGAGCAGATTTGAAGCTGATCGCTTGATTGAAGACAATCAAGAGAGAGAAAAGCACGGTTTTGGATGGCTTCTAGCCTCGTGGTCTCTTGGCCAGTCAAACCGAAACCTCTCTTTATTGACAGCTCTAATCCAACTGAGAAGAGGAGGATTGAGTGAGAGACAAGCTATCTATCTATCAAGCTAATCTAGTATAGGTGGACTTTTACATGTCAAAGGGATTGGTGAAAAGGAAAGAGGAAGCTGGGGAACACCTTTGTTTTGGATAAAAACAGTATTCCAACAGACTTGGAGGAGTAAGGTTGGAGAATCAATAGTAAAGATTAGAGCAAAGACCAATTTAGACTTTCAGACTTCTAGAATTAGAGATATCACAAGTGAATACGCAAAAAGACTGACACATTGTAGAAAGCATTTAGTAGATGTTTGAACAAGATGACTAGTCATGTGTATTTTTTAACATCAGTCCACACTCACCTACAATTATTAAGTGATTTCAAGGAAAAACAAAGGTGACTTTAAAGTGTTTAAGCATGTTCTTAACCTGGACTTTCTTTCCCCTAAATGTCTGGATAGTATTTCTGCTGAGTGCCAGTTTGAATGCAGACGTGAATAAACATGAGCCTACCATATGGTGTCATATTCCAAAAGGAATACCCAGCTACCTAATGGCAGGTTAATTGCATAGGGCCTTTCCCAACATAGAAAGTGTTGGTATCTGTCCTCTTTAAAATTGATACATGTTAGTAGATATGGATTTGTCTAACCTTTCTACCAAGTTTCTGATAGCAACAGCATCTGTGGATTTACCAAATGCCTTAATTACCATCATTATCAATTATATAACAAGGATCTTATATTATAGGACCTTATATTACAGGACATTTGATGGATGCATTTAGGATGCATATAATAGCCAAAAAAAATCTTTTGGAGATTAGTTTGGGACATATCAATTGTGAGATATATTGCAAATTGGAATGGCATACACACCCAGCAGCGTTCAGGGGCTACTCCTTGCTCTACGCTCAGAAATCGCTCCTGGCAGGCTCAGGGGACCATATGGGATGCCGGGATTCGAACCACCATCCTTCTGCATGCAAGGCAAACGCCTTACCTCCATGCTATCTCTCCGGCCCCATAAATAGCACTATTTTAGTCATGATCAGAACAGAACGTTTGAGCTTAGACACCAAGAAATAAAACTGGAAGCAACACTATTCACTGGTCTATAATGCCCCTAAAACATAAAAATTACCTCACATCCTTGTCACTTTCAACAACATTGGCTTAAGGGTCTTAGTCTTTTTAAGTGGCATACTTCTACCAAAAGACATAAAAATGTCTCAGACCACTTGGCAAAGCTGACAAGAAGATTATTGTGTTGTCTACTGAATTGAACATGATTTAAAAGGGGTTACTGCTAAGCAACGTAAGCATATAGTACCTTTGCTTTTATACAGAATTCCTACAGCTATTCTTTGTATTGCTGTATCATTAGCAAATGTTAATATAAAATAGCTCATGTAGGCACCAACACAAACAGGAGCTCAGATCCCAAGTAATGGAAGTTTGGGGTATCTCATACTAGGCAAAGAATTCAGTTAATGAATTAATATTTATTTTAAGATGAAGTAACATATTGAATAGTTACTAATGAAGAAAGTCATAAATATCAACTAAAGATCATTTTCAGAGAATATAACAGATTTTCTCTTTTACCCTGGCTTTATTCAATCTTTTATGTCACTTGTTTTATGATTTAGTATACTTATGAAAAATATCAAGGCAGAAAGTTTGAAATACAATAATTACCATATGCATTAATCTAAGGTCAGAAATAAAGGCTAAGGGCTTGCCTTGCATCATGCTAGGCAGATGCCTTACCATTCCCCCTCAGGCCCCTTGTTTATTAAATTTTATTATTTTATTTAAATACCATAGTTTATGAGATTTTTTGTTTGTTTGTTTTTGGGCCACACCCAGTGACACACAGGGGTTACTCTTGGCTATATGCTCATAAATCACTCCTAGCTTGGGGGAATCATCCGGGATTTCGAGGATCAAGCCCAGATCCATTTTGGGTCAGCCACGAGCAATGCAAATGCCCCACCACTGTGCTATCGCTCAGTCCACTAAACACCATAGTTTACAAAGTTGTTCATAATAGAGTTGTTTCAGGCATTCAGTCTTCCAACACCAATCCCACTACCACTGCGACCTTCCCTCCACCATTGCCCCATTTCTGTCCCTTGGCAGGCACAAAATAATTCACTTTATATTGCCTGTTACAACTAAATGATAATGGAATTATTTTTTTTAAAAAAAACTTCACTAAAAGAAAATTTCTGAAAATTGTTATATCACCAGTGGAGTCATTAGTCATTGAAAATTTACTAAAGTGTTGGTTGCTGGTTGAGTCTTCTGTGTTGTTGGTTTTGTTTGTTGGGTTTAAGTAACTTTTATGCTACTTTCACATTTAATTTGGTGTGTTCCTACAGGGGTGTCAGTAATGGAAAATCTAACATTCCAGGAAATCTGAGAAGACCCCAGAGCTTTTATTCCCAAAACAATTATATCTAGATTTTAGTTTTTGTCCAGTTAACTCTAGTTTAAATTCCTGGCAACCATATATGGTCTTCCAAACACTGTGAGAAGTTACTCTTGAACATTGACAGGAATAAACCTGGTGTAGCTCCTCAAAAAAAAGTTAAATTAGAAAATATTGTACTAAATAAAGAGTCTTCAAGTCTCATCTGAAGAGTGATGTTTTGTTTATATGAAAAATTGTCTGTCTTCTTGATAAGAACATGACTTCTGTTTATATTTTTGTTTTAAATTTGGGAAATAGAGACAAATTCAAAAAAAAAAAAGAAAGAAAGAAAGAATTATGGTGTGCTTTTCTGTTTTCTGTGACCACTCAAAGTATTTCTTTTAGAAGGAATGGATCTGGCTATGTTTAGGGCTACTCCCAGAAGTGCTCAGAGAACCATATCAGGTGCCTGGGACTGAACTATGGTCGGCCATGTGCATGCAAGTCAAGTACCTAACTCACTGTACTATCTTTTTGTCCCCTCAAGATATTTTTAATTGGGGCCGGAGAGATAGCATGGAGGTAAGGCGTTTGCCTTGCATGCAGAAGGATGGTAGTTCGGATCCCGGCATCCTAGATGGTCCCCTGAGCCTGCCAGGAGTGATTTCTGAGCATAGAGCCAGGAGTAGCCCCTGAGCGCTGCTGGGTATGACCCCCCAAAAAAGAAAGATATTTTTATTTGTTTTTCATTGTTTTTTTGTTTGTTTGTTTGTTTGTTTTGGGTCACACCTGGCATCGCTAAGGGGTTACTCCTGGCTCCACGCTCAGAAATCACGCCTGGCATGCTCAGGGACCATATGGGACGCCGAGATTCGAACCAAAGACCTTCTGCATGAAAGGCAAACGCTTTACCTCCATGCTATCTCTCCGACCCGTTTTTCATTGTTTCTAATGAAACAATGTTTTTTATTATTTCTAATTTATAAATTTTATATTTCCCAAAATATAACATTATAGATTCTTTACAAATAGTATGAGTCATACCTAGTATGTACCATCTGAGAAAATGGGAGTAGCACAGGGAATTTATTTTTTAATGAAGCTAATGATGCCATAGGTGGAAGCAGTGATGGAGATTACCCCTGTTTCCCTGTTCCATGAACAAGGCCTTGAAGTCTGTGGTAAGTCTGTAGTAATCCTCCACATGTTATATTCCTCAATGGTAACAAGTGACAGCATCCTTGTCAGTTCAGTCCTGAACATTTACTTCTCTAACGACATCGTCATGTGCTGGGGACCATAAAACATGTCATTTGAACCAAGACCTATTTGGAAATAAAAGTTATCAGTAATCATTTCAAGGGTAATTAAAAATTGTTTGGAACAGATAGAACACAAAGTAGTTCTTTTTTGTTTGTTTGTTTTTTGTTTTTTGTTTTTGGGCCACACCCAGCGGTGCTCAGGGGTTACTCCTGGCTGTCTGCTCAGAAATAGCTCCTGGCAGGCACGGGGGACCATATGGGACACCTGGATTTGAACCAACCACCTTTGGTCCTGGATCGGCTGCTTGCAAGGCAAACGCCGCTGTGCTATCTCTCCAGGCCCATGAACACAAAGTAGTTCTAATGCTGTAAGTTATTTCCAGTATTATTCCAGATTATTTTTTCAGATAATAAAATGAGTTTCCACCCTAAATGGACACTGTACTATTTTGTAACTAAAACCTAGTGAAGAATAAGTTATTCCACATAGTTATAAAAACAAATTCAGATTAATTTATGTTTGTGGAATGTATTATATCAATATTAGCTAGCATAATGTAGCCATATGCTTGTTGCCTAAAGAACCATGACTAACTCTAATGTTATACGTTGTTAATGAAGCCAGGAAATGGAAACAAGTGTCCTGTCATGGTGTTTTTATAAATAGTGATTCCCTGACAATGTTGATACTGATAGATGGCACTATTACTAGAGCAGGGTATATGATCTAAGAAATCTGTGGGGTTAAGGCATTAGTTTAAAGGACTAGAGTCAATGATTTGCACTTCAATGTTTTGTACATCCTAGCCCTTGGATTCCCAGCATTGTATACCATTCCTCACTCCCACTTAGACCTCCACTGGCCCTGAATGAAGTGTGCTCCTGGGTACCCCCAGAACTACTAGGCCCAATCAATACTGCTTTGTCTAACTTGAGCATCAAAATTTCACTCTGATACTTTGGGACTGAGTACCATTACAAATGAATTTGGGGGGCCCAGAGAGATAGCACAACGGTGTTTGCCTTGCAAGCAGCCGATCCAGGACCTAAGGTGGTTGGTTCAAATCCCGATGTCCCATATGGTCCCCCATGCCTATCAGGACCTATTTCTGAGCAGACAGCCAGGAGTAACCCCTGAGCACCGCCGGGTGTGGCCCAAAAACCAAAAATAAATAAATAAATAAATAAATAAATAAATAAATAAAGAATTTGGGGGGGCAGAGAGATAACATAGCAGTAGGCCATTTACCTTGCATGTGGCCAACACAGGACAGACCCTGGTTTGATTCCTGCATCTCATATGTTTTGCAAAGTTTCCTTTTAATATATATATAATCTTTTTTTGTTGTTGTTGTTTTTGTTTTTGTTTTTGGGTCACACCCAGCAGCACTCAGGGGTTACTCCTGGCTCTATGCTCAGAAATCACTCCTGGCAGGCTTGGGGGACCATATGAGATGCCGGGATTTGAACCACCAACCTTCTGCATGCAAGGCAAATGCCTCGCCTCCATGCTATCTCTCCGGCCCCATAAAATCTTTATTTAAGTACCATGTTTACAAGCATGATTGTAGTTGGATTTCAGTCATAAACAGAACACCCCCCTTCACCAGTTGTTTTGCAAAGTTTTCTGATCCACCTTTAAGTTGCATGCTATCACTTTATCAGGCTCAGTTAAGAAAATAGTATTAAACAGGGAATTCAATACAAGGAACTAGCAGTCCAGAAGAAAAAAATGGAAAAAGATAGTGGCCTAACTCAGAGAGGGTAAACTCTAAGTTGTTGTTACAACCGTCTACAGAAATCAAAAAGGCAAAGCCAGTGAGATAGCACAGCAGTAGAGCATTTACCTTGCAAGCAGATGACCCAGGATCAATGTTGGTTCAAATCCCAGCATCCCATATGATCCCCTGTGCCCTGCCAGGAGTGATTTCTGAGCGCAGAGCCAGGAGTAAGCCCTGAGGAGTGCCAGATGGGATCTAAAATCTCCCCCAACCAAAAGAATTCTGGAATTCCCATACACTTGTGGAAAGGTTCTCCTGGAAATAAAAAGTAAAAGGAAACTGTAAGTTGGCATTTCTTTTAAAATGTCATGATCAGGTCTAGAGTGATAGTATAGTGGGTAGGGTGCTTGCCTGGTAGGGAACCCATCTAGATTTAATCCCTGATACCCCATATGGTCCTCCAAGCTTTTCAAGAGTATCTCTGAGTGTAGAACCTGGTATGAGTGAGACCTGAGCACTGCCAGGCATGGTCTGAAAAACATCATCATCATCACAATAATAATGATGATTTGTCTCAATTTCTATATAAACTGTTAGTTTATATAGAACTATATTATGTAGTTTGATGTATATTGTTTAAGTTATAGGTGTAAGTATTTGTTCTATAATGCTGCCATTATCAGAGCTGCAAATGAATCCTGTGGGCCCACAATATTCTAAGAGGGCCACAGGTAAAAACTGCCTAAGTGGGGGAATACATCCAAAGACAAAGGGACAAATCTGTAGGATCATGAGGTTACAGAAAGAAAACAAGATTAGAAGGGGTCCACAGTAAGAAAAACGTTTGAGAAACACTGACCTAAACATAGAAAAGGGCAAGAAAAAAAAAAGTTGTAAAGCAAACTGATGAATTTCCAGGGAGAGCTCTAGAATTAAGATGTGTCTAAGGAAGCTGAGGACAGGCGATGATCCTTTCTAGAGGGCCTAGAGGCAGCTGCTACCTCTGTGAGGTCCTGAGGGTTGGAACAGAAAACCTTTCCCATCCCTAATTTTCCTTTTGAAGAATTGGGTAAGTCAGTGACAACTTTACTTATTAATTAATTAATTAATTTGTTGGTTTTGCTTTGGGGCCACAGCTGCCAGTGCTTAGGGCTTACTGCTGTCTTTGTATTCAGGATTACTCCTGTTGGAGCCCAGGGGACTATATGGGGTGCCAGGAATAGAGCCTGGATCAGCCATGTGTAGTAAGGCAAGTGCCCTATCTACTATGCTATCACTTATGGGATTTTTTTGTTTTGTTTTGTTTTTGGGCTACACCTGGTGGTGCTCAGGGGTTACTCCTGGCTGTCTGCTCAGAAATAGCTCCTGGCAGGCACGGGGGACCATATGGGACACCGGGATTCGAACCAACCACCTTTGGTCCTGGATCGGCTGCTTGCAAGGCAAATGCCGCTGTGCTATCTCTCCAGGCCCTAAAGTCCCTATTTTCTGTGGCTGGTGGAAGGGCATACTCAGCAATGTTTGAGGATTATTCACAACAAATTAGTCCAGGAAATTCTTAGGAGACCACACATTGCCAAAGGTTAAACCCACATCTCTTACACACCAGGCATGTACTCTACCACTGAGTGGCATTCCCAGCCCTCAGTGACAACCTTAAGCAGAATGCTAAGAACAGACTTTGGATTCCAAGAAGGTAGTTAGTGCAAATTTTTAAGTGATAACTTTAAAAGCAGAGAGAGCTGGAAAACGAAACTCAAGCTAACATCTCTGAGGGGAAGCCAAAAATGAACAACTCAGACACCAAAACCATTAACAGTGTAAGCCACAGATAAGGATAAGTTGAGGACTAAGAAGATGGATAGTCATAGAAAGCATGAATGAGATCTGAAGGATGATTCTCCAACATCACAAGTGTGATGATCTCCTCAACTACAGCAGCAATAATTAGGTAAATAAATACATCCACGTAAAGTTGAAATCAGAGCATCAAACTCAGAAGGGACAGATAATATGGATGTCAGTCACTTGCCTCCTGTGCAGCTGACCCCAGTGTGAATTCCTAGTACTACGTATGATCCCCTGAAAACCTAACCAGGGTCACTACTGAGCACAGACACAAGAAGAATCCCTGAATACCTCGAGATATGGCTCAAACCAAAAGACCACATCAGAGTGAAGATACATATTTGCTGATCTTTTCTCTCTTCTGTTCCTTTGTCTAACAACAACAACAACAACAACAACAAAATTTTAATTGTTTACTAACAAAGAATATCTGTACTAAAAACAAAATGCAAACATTATCTCACCAGAAATTTAAGTAAATAGAAAGTTGAAAAGAAATACAAATTAAAGCAACAACAATAACAACAACAACAACTTCTCCACCCAATAAATGAATAGGAGAAAAAGCACAATGTAAACTAAAATATAAACACCAGTGAATTTTACAAGCAAAATTTATTTACAATCAAAATCACCAGGGAGAGAGGCTTTATTTTCACTGTGTTCTTAGGTATTTGAAATGTGGTACGTGAGACATGTATTGCTTTGAGAAGAGTCCCAGATTCTGCCAGGGAGTCAGTACACCTGAGTAAACAGCCCTGAGCGAATGAGCTCCAATTCCTCCATTCTTACATAAGCACTCAGGAATGCGGCAGGTGGTCAGGAGTTTAGTTTGCATCTGGTGAATATTAGAATCAGAACCCAAATTTCCACAATAGTTGAAAAAGATCTGAGAGAATGGCAAACTAAATAAATCACAAAATAAGAAGGAGCAAAAGAAAAATCTCAAAAACCTTTAACATTTTTCTCTCTCTCAAACCTGGGAGATGGTTTAAAGGGTAGTTTAAAGGGTGTTAAATAAATTAAATAAAGGGATAGTTTAAAGGGTATTAATAAATTAAATAAAGGGATAGTTAAAAGGGTCAGTGCTTCACATACCAGAAGACCAGGTTTAATTCGTGACATGCAGGAAGCAACTCCCCAAACATGCCAGGAGTAGCCCTGGAGCACTAACCAGAATAGCCCCCAAGTGAACAAACATTCCCTCTACCAAAAAATGTGTTTTAGGGGTTGGAACAATAATACAATGGGTGTGTAAGATGCTTGCCTTGCAGGCAGCCATCAAGGTTCAATTCCCAGCATCCTTTATGATCACCAGAGCCCTGCCTAGATTCTTGAGTGCAGAGTCAGGCACTGGTGATGGGAATGTTGCATTGGTGAAGGGGTGTGTGTGTTCATTTTTATAACTAAAATCCAACTACAAACATGTTTGTAATCATGGTGTTTAAACATATTAAAAAAAAAAAAGGAGTAACCCTTGAGCAACAACAAGTGTGGCTCAAAAACTCAGACCAAAAAAAATGTGGCTAGAAATAAGATGCCATGGAAAACAACAGCAAGGTAAAATGCCCTCTAACATGGGAAATGCTATAGGAACCATTTCCCTACAAGAGTTGTCTGGATGTTGCCACTTTCTATTTCTATTTAAGGCCTCTATTATATGTACATGAAACTTTGTTTTCTTTCAGACCACGCAATCATTTTTTATTTGTTTGTTTGGGACCACTCCTGACTGTGCTCAGGGCTGACTCCTGGCTTTGCAATTACTCCTAACGAACTCAGAAAACCATGTGTGGTGCCTGGAATTGAACCCAAATTAGTAGAGTTCTAGGTAGGCACATTACTTATCGTATTACCTTTTTGCCCACCCCCCACAATGTATATTTTTTTTTATAAAAATTGCTTAGGTACTTTTTAAAAGCTGAGTAAATATGATTTTTAGAAAGCTCTTGGGAAGAGAATAGATTGAGATGAAAAAATATCTTATACATCTTCACTAGAAATTTTTCATCAAAATAATATTTATTTGGTTCAATATCTGAAGATGTGGGAGATGGCTCAGAAGCAAGAGTGCATTCCAGAGTTCTGGAATACGTTGCCTGTAAAAGTTTTAGTTAGAACGCTACCTAGAAACAACACCAAGCATCACCAAACATAAACATGAGCACCATTATTAGGGGTGGCACCACTAATCAGAAATAATTAATCAAGGGGCCAGAGGGATAGCACAGAGTTGGGGCGTTTGCCTTGATGTGGCCAAGCCCTGAAGGACCTCAGTTCAATAGTGCTTTGGGGAATTGTACTCACATGTTGGGCAGCACCAGGAATCACACTTATGATATCATGCCTACAAGGCTACATTTAACGCAATAATGTCAGAATAAAATTGTATCTTGTGTGTGTTCTCACATGTGCACACATGTTACCAGTACTGGAACACAAGTGCTCTGCTGTGAGCCATATACCCAGCACTCAAAGCTATATATTTGTTACTGTCCTACTAAATGTAGTGAGAGCTTTTAAAACAAGAGGCACTCAGATACCAAATATGGTGGAAAAAAAAATAGTAGATTTCTATCCCCCATCTGAAATTTGCTGGTTCTGGGACAAAAGTTAATTGAATAGACTGAAAGGCAAAACCATCCATATTCAAAACATTTAAGTTTTTTTTTTTTTATGTTTCACTTGTAGTGTAATTACATTCAGGAAAATAAAATATGAATAATGTAACTCTTCGCTATAAAAATAAAAGTCGTTTCAGTTACATTCTAAGCTTAGAGACATCAAAATTAAAGCCTAGCGTAGATTTGATACAGTTGTCAGAGTAATTCATTAAATTACCATCTTTGCATAAGCAGCATGAATCAAGGCTTTTTATTTTCCCATGAAAGTAGAAAGGTGAGCGGCTGGTGTTTGACCCCAGAAAGTGAGCAATCTATCTGGAGAATGAGCGTGATGAGTGGTTTAGTGGGGCAAAGAAGAGCAGTCAAGAAACTCTGAAGTTTCATTTGTTAGGGAAGAAAGAGAATGAAGAAGGGAAATAAACAAATCAAGCATTCATCTTCAGTTGAGAATTTTCAGACACTGTTCTTTAATTTGTGAGTTTTGGTTTGAAAGGATTTAAGCAGTGAATGATGCTGGATAAGGGAAACTTAAATAGGGATTTCTACAATCATACCTAAAATTGGGCTTTTATTCACAGAACCTAGCTACCCACATATCCTATCCAATCCCCAAAGAAAATTGAAAATTTACTACTATTTGGAATAAAACAATTCCCCAAAACCAGACTAAAAAAATAATATTTAAACAAATAGCAACAATATTTTGTTATTCGAACCACACCAAGCTGTGCTTACACACACACACACACACACACACACACACACACACACACACACATACACACACACACGTATGGCAGTGCTTTAGTGAGAAAAATTGAACTTAGGCCTCTTGCAATCAAAGTATATATTCCAAACCTAAAATTTCTCTCCTTGTCCCCTCAAATTACAAACTTTCTTTTTTTTTTTTTTTTTTTTGGTTTTTGGGCCACACCCATTTGACGCTCAGGGGTTACTCCTGGCTATGCGCTCAGAAATCGCCCCTGGCTTGGGGGGGACCATATGGGACGCCGGGGGATCGAACTGCGGTCCTTCCTTGGCTAGCGCTTGCAAGGCAGACACCTTACCTCCAGCGCCACCTACCCGGCCCCAAACTTTCTAAGTCAAAATATGTCCTTGGTAATAATCCAGAACTCTACTGCTATAATACCAAGTACCTCCCTTTTGAAAAACACTTTACATCACACTATTATTACACACTATTATTACATCACACTGTTTATGGGTCAGAAAATTGGGCATGTCTCAGTTGGGTGATTTTTCTATTTCTTGTGTCATCTATTGGGGTCATTTGATTATATACACATGACATAAACTGGTCTGAAGATTCGGAGGCAGACTTACTCATATGCCTGGTGCCTTGGTTAGGGTGATTGAAGAATGGTCTCAGCTGGAACTGTCAACCAGCGCACCAACAAATTGCTTTCAGCACAGCATTCTCAGGGTTGTCAAATTTCTTATAATGTGACCAGCTTCCCCTGAGTAATGATTTCCAGAAACCCAAGAATATCACTTCTACCCACACTCCAGGGAAAACTTAAGACCTGGTCAGATTTAATAGTTGAGAATTAGAGTCCATCTCTCAATGTGTAGAGAAGCCAAAAATAAAAATGACCATATGACCATAATGCATGCATCCCAGACCAATAGTTTCTATATATAGTCATGACAGAATAATATTTGAAAAACCCTCCTACAGTATAAGGAAATTTTAAAAAGCATGTAACATCTGTTTGCAGCATAGGACAAAAGGTGAGTAAAATAGGACAGTGGGATGCAGTAAGCATAAATTGAGGCAGAGTTTGACAATGAATGTGAAAGTAGATCCAATAGCATGTCTCTTCTTCTGGGGAGTCGTGGATATCTCTCATTTGATTCATCACTGAAATGTGGGTACCAGCTGAAGGACATAACTTTGGGCAAGGCAGTTCTCTGCAGTTAAAACAAATGGGCTAAAAGACTGTTGACTGACAGCACTCTAAAATTAAGACCACAAATCTTTCCTCAAAGGGAAATCCCTGGGTAAAGCATTTGACTTAGCTTTCCATGTGTCACTCATTTGTTTTGTTTTGTTTTGTTCTTTTATTTTTGGGTTACACCCGGCAGTGCTCAGGGGTTACTCCTGGCTCTAAGCTCAGAAATCACTCCTGGCAGGCTCGGGGGACCATATGGGATGCTGGAATTCAAACCACTGTCCTCTTCTGCATGCAAGGCAAATGCCTTGCCTCCACGACATCTCTCCAGCCCCAACCTTTTTAATAGTTTTATTGGAATATATATGGCCTTCAACAATCTACAAATATAATAGGATACAATTTCTTTTTTCTTAGCCAACAATAAATACTTATAGTTTCATTTAATTTTGTTGTTACTATGAGCATTTTATGTACCACACTCCTGTTTACATTTAGTTTTTCTTTTCTTTTTTTTTAACTAAAGTACTGCAGTTTACAAAGTTATTGATAGTTGAGTTTTTTTTTGGGGGGGGCCACACCCAGCGGTGCTCAGGGGTTACTCCTGGCTGTCTGCTCAGAAATAGCTCCTGGCAGGCACGGGAGACCATATGGGACACCGGGATTCGAACCAACCACCTTTGGTCCTGGATCGGCTGCTTGCAAGGCAAATGCTACTGTGCTATCTCTCCGGGCCCGATAGTTGAGTTTTAAGCATATAATATTTTAACACCAATCTGCCAGCAGTGCTCCCATCACCAGTGCTCCCATACTCCATCATCTCTCACCCCTGACCTACCTCCCCAATTCCACCTGCCACTTTGGCAGATACTTTAAAGCTCAGTGATTTCAACTTAAACATCATGTTTTCAGTATTAAATAAACATAGTTTCATTTTATCAAAAGAGTATTCACGCCACAGATTTTACAGTGCTGTTCATTTCCAATATATATATATATATTTTTTTTTTTTTTACTTCTCTAGTAACAGACTATATTTTTAACCTCTTATGGCTACAAGTGACCAACTTCTAGCTAATGAGGTAGAAACAACATGGGTTTTTATTGTGTGGTGATGGGGAGGGGTTGGAGCACACCCAGCAGAGCCCAGGAGTTATTGCTGGCAGTGTTTAGAAGCCAGAGATCAAACCTGAGTCAACCACATGCATTTCAAGTGCCTTACCATTCTCTCTCTAGCCTGTGGAGTTGTGTTCTTTTTTGTTCTTTATTGTTGGTTTGGTTTGGTTTGGTTTGGTTTGGTTTGGTTTGGTTTTTGGGTCACACCCGGTGATGCTCAGGGGTTACTCCTGGCTATGCGCTCAGAAAACCCTCCTGGCTTGGGGGACCATATGGGACACCAGTGGATCTAACCTCGGTCCGTTCTAGGTTAGCTGCGTGCAAGGCAAATGCCTTTCCACTTGCACCACCACTCTGGTCCTGGAGTTGTGTTCTTTTTTTTTTTTTTTTTTTTTTTTGGTTTTTGGGTCACACCCGGCGGTGCTCAGGGGTTACTCCTGGCTGGCATGGGGGACCATATGGGACATCGGGATTTGAACCAACCACCTTTGGTCCTGGATCAGCTGTTTGCAAGGCAAAAACGCCACTGAGCTATCTCTCCGGGCCCTGGAATTGTGGGTTTTTTTTTTTTGTGGTTTTGGGGTCACACCCAGCAGTGCTCAGGGGTTATTCCTGGCTCCAGACTGAGAAATTGCTCCTGGCAGGCACGGGGGACCATATGGGGCGCCGGGATTTGAACCGATGACCTCCTGCATGAAAGGCAAACGCCTTACCTCCATGCTATCTCTCCGGCCCCGAGTTGTGTTCTTAAAGGAAATGTGTTCACTCTTCATTTCTTCATTTCACTTTCTAGTTGCCTAATAAGCAATTTAAAACCTTAAAAAGGTAAAAATCTGGGGCCAGGCGGTGGCGCTAAAGGTAAGGTGCCTGCCTTGCCTGCGCTAACCTTGGTCGGACCGCGGTTCGATCCCCCGGTGTCCCATATGGTCCCCCAAGCCAGGAGCAAACTTCTGAGCACATAGCCAGGAGTAACCCCTGAGCGTTACCGGGTGTGGCCCAAAAACCAAAAAAAAAAAAAAAAAAAAAAAAAAAAAAAAAGGTAAAAATCTTAGTAACAGTGAGAGCTATCACCCAAACTAGAGTAAGCAACACTTATTTTGACAGGTAACCTTAGATCAGTCCAAAAATATATTCTCAAACTACATTGTGAATGGAAAAAAAGACTCTAGAATACTTCACAAGATCCCTGTCTCATGTTGTAAAAAATATTATTCTTCTCCATAAAAAAAACTGGAATTGCTTCTCATTTCACGTATGGTTTCTTCTTTTCTTCTCCCCTCACTTATTATTTCTTATATGCTTTTTTTCTTTTACTCATGGGCACCATAAATATTTATTGTATTCAATGATCTTTTTATATAACCTCTCATTTTTTTTATTATCCAGTTATCTCCAAGACCGACTGCTTCCACATTATCAATCTTAAATTATAATGAGGAAAGAAGATCCAACTGCAAAACACCTTATCAGTGTTAGTAGGAGTCCTACACATGTCCTCACCTCAAGGAAAGACAGAATATCCATACCAAAACAGGCAATTTTACATAAGTTTGGAAAGTCCTTACTGTATCTTTCATTGCAAGGGTCATTGACAAGGACACCTCACACATACTGGCAGTAAGTTGTAGAGTTTAAGTGCTATAGATGACTGTAGTAGTCACTTCACCAGTTTACCTATTTTCCTTATAAATCCCTTGCACCTGTCAGCTGAAATGATCATTCTGAAATGAAAATATAATTGTGCACTTTCCCTGCTTAAAAAATTCCACTGGATATCCATTGCTCCAGGGACAAGCATCAAATCCTCACTGTGGTTTGCAACACCCCTCTTACCCCAAGAGTTTGCAGCCTACATTTCTAACCTTTCCCTGTCTAACTCTGTGAGTGACAGCCAGTTTTCTTTTCGTCAGTCCCCTCTAGATGCCCTTCTCTCTAAGGAGCCTTTACACAACTTACTCCTTTAGCTTCCAATATTCTTTCCACCTCACGCTTCCCTTGACGTATTTAACTTTTACCCAAAGTTCACTTTTTAAGGGCTAACAAGCCTTGCCAGCATCTTTAGAGTGACTCACATTACTCATTCTATTTATACTATTATCTATTTTTTTCACAGCACTTAGCCAATTGGAATTATCATATATTTATAAACATATTTAAGTCGAATATATATTTCCTCTTGGCTATAAATCTCATACAACATGTCTGTGTTACACACTGTTGTATCACATGACTTTTGAAAAGAAAGTGGGACTCAATAAATATTGATTGAAAACAAAATGAAGGAATGAGGTAAAAGGTATTTCTAACTACTTATTTTTCCACCAGCTTGCTCTTAAGACCTTGAATTCTCTTCATTGCTTAATCTAATGAAGCAACATGGATTGGGAAATTGATTTAAAGTTTCTGGAGGGCTGAAGATGTAGCTAAAGTGGTCAAACCCATTCCTTTTGTATGGGAAGGACCCTCAGTTCAATTCCCAGCTCACCTGAAAAAGAAATTCTGGGATATAATCATTTTGCCTGTAATTTGTGCTTATTTGGACTCTCTTTATAACTGGAGCTACCATTAAGAAACTCTATGAAAGCACAATTCTACTGTGGAAATTTCAGATAACCACCTACTTACGACACAATGTTCTAGACTGCAGTCTTAAGTGTGAAAAGGAGAGGCCTTTAGGAGAAGAGGCAGCCTCCTGTTCTAGCTGTGAGCTTAAACTTTTCAGTTTGAGCTATGGCTGTTTTCTGTCTTCTATATCTCAGTTTTTCTCCCCTGTAAAATAGAGATAATATCATGTGCCTCATAGGATTCTGGAATTCAATAAGGTGATTTTGTCCCTTTTTTTTTACTCCCCCCCCCAATTTTCTTCCTTTTATTTCAATTTTATTTGGTTCCATTGTGCTTGTTTTCAACAATAGAAATGGCCACATAACTTATAACATTGAACTTGACTTGAGCATCTTGTATCATCTCAGTCCGGAAGTGGAGGGTCCTAACTCTGCAGGGCACAGGCCTCACACCAGACTGGAAGTCACAGAACAACAGGAACCTGCCTCAAGGAGTGAGGGGAACTGTTTAAGTCTTGACCTGAGTCCAAAGGACAATCACTAGTCCTCCTCAAGTAGGGTGGGACAAGATACCCCTCTCCACAGAGTGTAAGCCTCCTTTTAGCAACATCTATCCTTAGTCATGGCAACACTGATACCAGTGAGAAGGCCCATTTCAACAGGACTGATTCCATTCCTCAAAGAGGGCACAAAAGTCTAGAAGATCCAGTCAAGGTGGAACAGAAACCCTGGCATCCACAAGGGTTTATAGTTAAAACATGTTACATGGAACATACTATTGCCAAAGAGATTAACAAGCATTAATAGTTACCGGTGTGTATTACCAATCACAACAGGTAATTATATATAATCATAATTTCAGAGGATCTAGGTCAGGCTTATCCCCCTTCTCACCATTATTAAAATGTTGCCATTTAGAAATTTCTCATGCTAAGCAAGTGTCTATTAGAAACTCTAAGCATGAAGTTGTTTTACCACAATCTTCTCAATAAGCTCTAAGTGCAACTCTTTTTTTTTGTTTTTTTTTTGTTTTTTTTTTTTGTTTTTGGGCCACACCCTGTGACGCTCAGGGGTTACTCCTGGCTATGTGCTCAGAAGTTGCTCCTGGCTTGGGGGACCATATGGGACACCGGGGGATCGAACCGCGGTCCGTCCAAGGTTAGCGCAGGCAAGGCAGGCACCTTACCTTTAGCGCCACCGCCCGGCCCTAAGTGCAACTCTTATGTTCATTGTATCACTCTTTACAAGCCAAAATTAGGAAACAACCCAAGTGTTCAAGAACAGAGAAATAGATAAAGAAGTTATAGTGCATATATACAGTGAAATACTACTCAGTTATAAGAAGGAATGGAATCATGCAATCTGCTGCTACATGAATGGATTTGGAGAATACCATGCTGAGTGAAGTTAGTCAGGAGAGAGATAGACACAGAATGATCCTTCCATATGAGGGATATGAAGAAACATAATAGGGGAATAACAAATGCCCTAAAGCAATAGTCACTGAGAACGGTCTTCAGTGGGAAGCTGAATAAGGGAAAATAGGATTGGGGGAGGAGGGTAGTGTTCTGGAATGATTTATACAAAAAAAATTTATCATTGACAGTATTATATGCCACAGTGCCTAAAGTTAAATTAATTTTTAAATGAATTAAAATAGTTTTCCAGGGGCCGGAGAGATAGCATGGAGGTAAGGTGTTTGCCTTTCATGCAGGAGGTCATCGGTTCGAATCCCGGCGTCCCATATGGTCCCCCGTGCCTGCCAGGAGCAATTTCTGAGCATGGAGCCAGGAGTAACCCCTGAGCACTGCTGGGTGTGACCCAAAAACCACCAAAAAAAAAAAATAGTTTTCCAACATGTCTTCAAAAAGAACTCTAATGTAACTAAAGAGTAATTTAAAAAATAAAATTCTAAGTGCAAGACCCAGAATGGATAACCAACAGAAGCTGTAGAGTAGTAATTTACTCTAGTAGCTATTTACTGAGAGTGGCAGATGCAAGATCCCTTGAATCTCAGAAGGAGTTGTGAGCAGAATAATGGGTAGTATTTTCAGGTGAAAATGGCAGTTAAAAGCAGGTGTTCCACTTCCTTTACTACTTATCTGAGGATCTGCTAGAGAAATGACATCCTGTCTGGATCAGAGTTTCCTGTTTCTTCTCTTAATTCCAATCTTAAAGTCTCACTAGGTTATGCAAGTGCAAATTAAAGTCACTTCAATGATGTTTCATTACAACCAAACATGGTGAATATTGTTATTATTGAAACTAGCTTTGCTAGGTAGCCAGAGAGATAGCACAGCAGGTAGAGTGTTTGCCTTGCAGGTAGCCGATCCAGGACAGATAGTGGTCTGAATCCTCACATCACATATGGTCCCTCGAGCCTGCCAGGAGCGATTTCTGAGTGCAGAGCCAGGAGTAACCTCTGAGCGCCATCAGGTGTGACCCCCCCCAAAAAAAATCTCAAACAAACAAAAAAAAAGAAACTAGCTTTGCTATTGAAGCCATGGATTTATATTTGAGTGCTATATGAACAAGAAATACATTTTCATTTTGTTAAACTGATTAGATGTGGGGGTTATCTGTGGCAGCAGTTAACTTCCTCTAACTAAAACCCAAATACAGTGTGAGATTGTCCAAACTGAGACATAAGACTGAGGTTCTCATGTCTACAGTAAACCAGATCTGAGTTGTTCAAGTCTCAAATCTTTCTCCAAGTCTAATGTAATGCCTGGCTGCCTAGAACACCCCATGAACACAGTGGCTATGTCCTCATTCAGCCAGCTCTATAGACTAAATCTATTCCTGAAAGAAATATAAACCAAGATGGGAAAAATCATGGGTACACTGGCCACACAGCTGAAAGCTGGCAATCCAGGGAGGAGAGGGTGGGCCACATCCCCACCACTGTCAAGCTATGGCTTTCTGCAAAGTCACTAATCAAACCAAAATTCCAGGGATGCTAGTTATTTAGGCTGACATGATGTTGGGAAAGTAGAATTGGACTTTTTTGGATTGAGTGTGGACACCCTTCACCAGCCTTCTCAGGCTTCTGAAAAGCCTAGTAGATTAAACCACACTCCACAAACCACACTCCCTACAGTATCAGCCATAGTGCTTGGAATTCCTAGGCCACACAGCCTAAAACTACAATTTTTTTTTAAACTGTCATCCCAGTAGGAACACACCAATTTTTGGAAGCTACCTAAACAAAAGAAGCAACAGAAAGATCAACTAGCAGCAAGAGCTTAGTAAACCTTCTGACAACTTAATGACTTCATTGTGAGATATAAATTTTCTTGCTGCTGTACTATTTTTTCTCTTCTCTTTTTTTTTTTTTTTTTTTTTTTTTGGTTTTTGGGCCACACCCAGCGGTGCTCAGAGGTTACTCCTGGCTGTCTGCTCAGAAATAGCTCCTGGCAGGCAGGGGGGACCATATGGGACACCGGGAATTCGAACCAACCACCTTTGGTTCTGGATCGGCTGCTTGCAAGGCAAACGCCATTGTGCTATCTCTCCGGGCCCTCTCTTCTCTTTTTATTGTTTCTCTTATAGTTTCACTCCCACTAGAAACAAATGTATTATGACCAACTTTGTAATACATGGTTTTTAAATAAAGTAGTTTCTATATTAAATAAAAGATTAAATAAAAGATTAATGTAATGCCCATGAGGTTGTATTTTTATATCTACCTATGGCTCCCATCTTTTAGTTCTGAGGAATTAGAAAATGTTATTCATGATATTTCTCAAGTTTCTTCTCTATTCCTAGCAACATCAACTAAACATGAAATGTAAAGCCCACTCAATTTCCACCCAGCTCTTCCCCCAGGCAAATTCTAC
Organism: Suncus etruscus; assembly: GCF_024139225.1. Taxonomy (NCBI): domain Eukaryota; kingdom Metazoa; phylum Chordata; class Mammalia; order Eulipotyphla; family Soricidae; genus Suncus; species Suncus etruscus. The sequence goes on along the minus strand of NC_064853.1, from coordinate 86,227,877 downwards.
TCTTACAACACTTTTGTTACTGGGTTGATTTTAGGGAATAAGGGAGTAAAGAGACACAGTGCAGGCACTTTCCTTTTTCTATTTACAGAACTACAGAGAGAATTGCCAACATTGTTTGCTAAATCTTTCAACTCTATTCCAACCAAACTTCAAAATTATCTTCAATCTTACTGGCATACTTTTTTCTTTTTACCTTCTGCCTCAGACTGCCCTAATGTGAGAATATCATTAGAGATAACAATGAAATTTATTTCTAAATTTAAACTCACTTCTAGGCCCATCTTTGAAATGTTAAATCCATTAAAGTTATTTTCAGCATAAGATAGCTCTCACTGTTTCCTGTTTCAAGATGGTTTAAACAAAGACACACACACACACACACACACACACACACACACACACACATACAAAGCCACTCCCCATAGGATAAGTCTACTATCATGGAAAAGACAAGAAATATACAAGTAATTTTAAATTTGAGTAGATTATTACCCCTCACAAACCAGGCTGCTCCATATATACCTCCAGAGGACTGGGAGACAGGAAAGGGTTGACATGGTCCATCTCTACTTGACTCATTATCACAAATTTTGGGTTTGGGAAGAATTAAAAGTAATTCCCCCATCTTTTCAAAAGAAATCACTTCAAAAGAACCTTTGCTCTAAGCTTTTTAACATCATAATAGTCATCTCTCTTCCCCAGGGAGAAAGAATTAAATCCTAACTCTCCTCTTCAACCTCTCAAATAATAAATTGAGGCTATAAAGACAATTTCAATTCAAGGTTTCTTTTTGTTACATGAACTTAAATTGGAATCCTGGAGTTATTTTAATGATACTTTTCTTACCGAGCAGTATTATGAATAGTTTTATATTTATTGTTAGCTTTGTTATCGAAACTGTAGATAAATGACTCCCAGTAATAGTAACCTTTGGGGCTTCAGTTCTGGGATATTACATCCTAAGTAAAATGCAATGCATAAAACAACTCAGTACCTTCCAAGTCTTCTAGAATAGTTTTATTTCATTGTACTACTGGTTTTGGATCAAATGGTTTATTCTATCAGACGATATAAACTAGACTTAGAGTGCAGAAGAGAAGAATTTAATGCAATTATATTCATCCATTACGGGCCTGATATTTGATATAATGTTCCTTCATTTCCATTGTTATGTAAGTCTCCACTGAAAGTGCAGATCCTATCATAGTGGTATATGATCTCTGAATAAAAGTCTCATATTTTTCATTAGAATTTCATGCTAGCCATGTCTTAAAATCCATGGTTCTCAGAGACTACTACCAGCGTTGAGCTTATCTCTGAATCAGCTACCACAAGAAAGGCAAGTGTGCTAACAACTACACTATCTTTCCAGCCCCACTACCTCTTAATTAATAAATTGGTATAACAGAGCTTTTTTTTTCCTCACTTAGAAATAATGTATTTTTAACATCTCAAAGATCCTTAGTTTTTATCCATTAGCATGGATAAAAAAGTAATCTTCATATTGCAGTTATAAAATTAAATTCAGTTAATATTTACTTTTAAAATATAACATGCTCTAAATCACTTCTCTGAATCACATAGAAAATATAAAGATTGGGGGCCAGGGCCGGAGAGATAGCACAGCCGTAGGGCATTTGCCTTAAACGCAGAAGGACAGTGGTTCGAATCCCGGCATCCCATATGGTCCCCCGAGCCTACCAGGAGCGTTTTCTGAGTGTAGAGCCAGGAGTAACCCCTGAACACTGCCGAATGTGACCCAAAACAAACAAACAAAAACAACAACAACAAAGAAAATATAAAAATTAGGGCTGGAGCATTAGTATAGTGTGCAAGGTGCTTTCCTTTCACATAGCCAAATGGGGGTTGATTCTCGCTATCCCATATAGTCCCCCAGAATCCCTCTAGGAGTGGGTATTTTGTTTGTTTGTTTGTTTGTTTTTGGGCCACACCCAGCAGTGCTCAGGGGCTACTCCTGGCTTTGCACCAGAAATTGCTCCTGGCAGGCTCAGGAGCCATATAGGAGGCTGGGAATTGAACCCAGGTCCGTCCTGGGTCAGCCACGTGCAAGGTAAATGCCCTGCCACTGTGCTATTGCTCCGGCCCCCAGGAGTGGTTCTTGAGCACAGAGCCCTGAACACAGCAGGCATGGAAGAGAAGAAAGAAAAAAAGAAAAGAAAAGAAAAGAAGGAAGGAAGGAAGGAAGGAAGGAAGGAAGGAAGGAAGGAAGGAAGGAAGGAAGGAAGGAAGGAAGGAAGGAAGGAAGGAAGGAAGGAAGGAAGGAAGGAAGGAAGGAAGGAGAGAGGGATGGAGAGAGGGATGGAGAGAGGGAGGGAGGGACCAGAGAGATAGCATGGAGGTAAGGCATTTGCCTTGCATGCAGAAGGACAGTGGTTTGAATCCCGTCATCCCATATGGTTCCCCGAGCCTGCCAGAAGCGATTTCTGAGCGTAGAGCCAGGAGTAACTCCTGAGCACTGCTGGGTGTGACCCCCCACAAAAAAAATAAAAAATATATAAACAGTGGAAAACAGATCTCAAAGAAATAAATTTTACAATATTGCACACAGTGTTTAATATGGGGAAAAAGGAAACAAAAAGAAGATGACAGAGAGAGTGAGAGAGGGGGAGAGAGAGAGGGAGGGCGAGGGAGGGAGGGAGGGAGAGAGAGAGAGAGAGTGAGAGAGGGGGAGAGAGAGGGGGAGGGTGAGGGAGGGAGGGAGAGAGAGAGAGAGAGAGAGAAAGAGAGAGAGAGAGAGAGAGAGAGAGAGAGAGAGAGAGAGAGAGAGAGAGAGAGAAGAAATATAGCTGCCCCATAGGCAGACAGGGGGGTGAGGGCAAGAAACAAACTGGTGACATTGGCAGCAAAAATTGTGCACTGGGGTTGGCGTGATAGCGGCAGCGGCAGGGCAGTTTGCCTTGCATGCAGCTGACTCAGGACAGACCTGGGTTTGATCCCCCACGTCCCATATGGTCCTCCAAGCCAGGAGCAATTTCTGAGCACATAGCCAGGAGTAACCTCTGAGGGTCACCAGGTATGGCCCATCCCCCCTAAAGAAAAGAATCGTGCACTGATGAAAAATTGTTGTACATTGTATGACTGAAATTTAATCATGAACAACCTTGTTCCTATGGAAAAAACCCAAACAACTATATTATTCATGATTGTTAAAGTTGTTTATGATTGTAACCACAATGCTTAAATAAAGTAACTTTAAAAAGAAAATAACACTGGGGCCGGAGAGATAGCATGGAGGTAAGGTGTTTGCCTTTTATGCAAAGGACGGTGGTTCAAATCCGGGCATCCCATATGGTTCCCCGAACCTGCCAGGAGCAATTCCTGAGCCTAGAGCCAGGAGTAACCCCAGAGCACTGCCAGGTGTGACCCAAAAACAAAACAAAAACAAACAAAAAAGAAAATAACATTATAATTATATATTTTATTTTTTCTAAGGAAAAACTGCATTTTAACATACTTTTGTATTACCATGTTCCTCTAAAAGAAAATGAGTTGTAGAACTGCATACATTTTTTATTTTGCATCCGTTCTGCCAGAAAAAAAAATAGATTTTTCAGAACTCTAGTAACTTTAGACTTCAACTGTAACTTGAAAAACAGCTCACTTGTCATTTGTCAGGTGATATTTATTGAAAGTCAAGAAAAATCATAATTAGCCTTTGAAAAAAAGTGATTTTTACTGCATCCTTTTCTTTCATTTATTTTGTATTGGGGCCACATCTGAATGTGCTCAGAACTTAGTCTTAGCTCTGCATTCACAGTGGTACCTAAGATTCCAGACATCATATACCTGTATTGGCAGACAAAAGGTAAGTGCGTACTACTCTATCTGGTTCTTGGACTTTAGTTTTTTCAAACCAAAGATATAATAAGTTGATAAATCAGCACATTGATAAAAAAAAAAAAGCAGAAGTGAGATCATTTTACTGTTTTGTCCCTAATTTGCATTATTCATAACCAAGAGATATAGCTCCACTCACACGAATGAGGCCCTGGTCGCTTCCCCAGCAAAAGCATGCACAAAGGAACTATTTTAATGTGGCCTGGTCTTGGGTAGGCTAAAGGGGCCCTGGATTGAGGAGCTTCTCACAGACCCTACCTAGCACTTTAATCTTCTTTCCCAGAGCATCTCCTTGGCTGGCAAAGCAAACATAAAACTTGAAGGTCTGAAGTGTAGGTTTTCTGATACTAGAGAGGCCAAAATCATCCTCCCAAGATTAAACAGAAAAGGGGACAGTTTGGACAACCTAGTAGCAGTTACTGTTCTCTTGGCTGCCAAAGACAGTGCACTAACAGATGACAACCTCAAGCAACACATTTTCCTGGATGAGTACAATATGAATTTCAAGCACACAGTGCAGTACTTAAGAACTGGGAACAGGGCCCCGAGAGATAGCACAGCGGCATTTGCCTTGCAAGCAGCCGATCCAGGACCAAAGGTGGTTGGTTCGAATCCTGGTGTCCCATATGGTCCCCCGTGCCTGCCAGGAGCTATTTCTGAGCAGACAGCCAGGAGTAACCCCTGAGCACCGCCGGGTGTGGCCCAAAAACCAAAAAAAAATAAAAGAACTGGGAACAGCCCGATTCTCACCCCACCACCTCGTCTCTGTGGGAGACTGTGGGAAAAGAAGTGCTGCATCCAAAATTGCAAGTCAAATAGCCTGTGTGGATTGACGGTGAATCAACCAAGCATCTGTTTACAAGCAGTTCCCAATACTAAACTTAACCTGTGGCCCCTGGTGCAGAAAGAGAATCAGGTTGAGTTTTTTTGGTTTTGTTTTGTTTTGTTTTGTTTTGTTTTTGTTCTTTTATTTTGTTTTATTTTGGGGGGGGGCACACCCGGTGACGCTCAGGAGTTACTCCTGGCTATGCGCTCAGAAATCGCTCCTGGCAGGCATGGGGGACCATATGGGACACCGGGATTCGAACCAACCACCTTTGGTCCTGGATCGGCTGCTTGCAAGGCAAATACCGCTGTGCTCTCTCCGGGGTGATTAACATCTTTAAAAAAAAAATTAGGTAAAAGAAGATAGGGGGAAGAGTTTCGGGGAGGAGAGGGGGATTTAATTCTAGGGGCTGGTGATGTGGCTTCACCCCTGCTCTTCTGGGAATCACTGAGGCTATTCCAGCAATGCGCAGGGGTCTCCAGCATATACACACTAGCTCGTGGTCAGGCACTATGTAGCCCCAGGGATTGAATTTAGGATTTAGTACATGTAAAGTACATGCCCCTCACTTTTGAGTTATCACTCTGGTCCATAGAGGGTTTTGTGCGTTTGTGAGTGGGGCGTGGGTGGGCAGAGGGTGTATAGTTTTGTGGGGGAGGGGTGATTATTGGGGCCACACCTGGCTGTGTTCATAACTACTCCATACTCAGGGATTTTCTCAGGAGTGCCGGAGGAAGGTCCCATATTGTGCTGGAAATGGAACCCAGACCTCCAGCATGCAAATTTTGCACTCTGGCCTTTTTGCACTCTGACTTTTGAAGTTATGTTTCCAGCCATCCAGAGAGTTTTATAAGGAACAGAGTCCCAGATCAAGACCAAGAAATTATGTTCAATCCCTCAGGTCATTTGGATGGTCAGCTGCTTTGTTGTGCTCTAATTTCAATCCAATTTCCACATTTCTCAGTTTCTGTGAACTTTCAGGAAGTCAACTAGTACTAGTTTCAAAAGTGAAACTTAAATCCAGTTAAGGGTAAACAGTGTCATGAATGATTAGAAGTGAGACTAGGACCCATAACTCAAGGATGTCCCTATCTGTATTACTTCCATGTACTGTGCTTGGTGAAGAAGAGGAAAGCTCCTTTTATTAAACCTTTGGAACAGACTAGCTAAATACTTTTACTTTGGGCAATCATGGTCTCTCTTCTGAAGAATTAAATTCAGTAATTCATCAATTATGACAAAGACAATAGAAAACAGCCTAGTCAATCAATAATATGAGAATTCGTACATAAATTATAATATATAGTAATGGCTCAGGGAAACTGTATGGCTGTAAGAAAAGATGGTTGTGGGGACTGGAATAATAGTATAGTAGATAGGGCACTTATATTACAGCCAACTAGGATCCCCAGCATCCTATATGGTTCCCTAAACACTGCCAGGAATAATTCCTTAGAGCAGAGCAAGAAGTAACCCCTGAGGATCACTCAAAAACCAAAAAAGAAAGAAAGATGGCTCGCAAGAAATGGATTGCCTTGTACACATAGGCCTAGGTTCAATCCCTGGCAACTCATATAATCCCCAAGCCTATCAGGAGTAATTTTTCTTTTTCTTTCTTTCTTTCTTTCTTTCTTTCTTTCTTTCTTTCTTTCTTTCTTTCTTTCTTTCTTTCTTTCTTTCTTTCTTTCTTTCTTTTCTTTCTTTCTTTCTTTCTTCTTTCTTTTTCTTTCTTTCTTCTTTCTTGCTTTCTTTTCTTCTTTCTTTCTTTCTTTCTTTCTTTTCTCTTTCTTTCTTTCTTTCTTTCTTTCTTGCTTTCTTGCTTTCTTGCTTTCTTGTTTGCTTTCTTGCTTTCTTCTTTCTTTCTTTCTTTCTTTCTTTCTTTTTCTTTCTTTCTTTCTTCTTTCTTTTTCTTTCTTTCTTCTTTCTTGCTTTCTTTTCTTCTTTCTTTCTTTCTTTCTTTTCTCTTTCTTTCTTTCTTTCTTTCTTTCTTTCTTGCTTTCTTGCTTTCTTGTTTGCTTTCTTGCTTTCTTCTTTCTTTCTTTCTTTCTTTCTTTCTTTCTTTCTTTCTTTCTTTCTTTCTTTCTTTCTTTCATCTTTTTGTCTTTTTTGGGGGCCGCACCTGGCAGCACTCAAGTGTTACTTCTGGCTCTGGACTCAGAAATTGTTCTTGGCAGGCTGAGGAATTATATGGGATGTCAGAGATCAAACCTGGGTCAATCCTGGATCAGTCACATGCAAAGCCTTACCCTCTGTGCTATTGCTCCAGCCCTACATTAGGAGTAATTTCTGAGTACAGAGCCAGGGGTTACCCTAAGTGCCACTGCATGTGGTCCCAAAGCACATAGATAAATAGATAGATTAGTTAGATAGATATAGATAGATAGATAGATAGATAGATAGATAGATAGATAGATAGATAGATAGATAGATGATAGGTAGAGATAAGTGAAAAGGTAGATTGGTAAGTAGATATTTATTCTCTTATGTTTAGTAAAGCTGAAATAAAGTTTTATGTAACTAATGTTTTTATACTGATTGTCTATTTCTTTTTTTGGGGGGGCACACCTGTTTGACGTTCAGGGGTTACTCCTGGCTACCATATGGGATGCCGAGGGATCAAACCACAGTCCATCCTACGCTAGCGCTTGCAAGGCAGACACCTTACCTCTAGCGCCACCTTCTCGGCCCCAGTGATTGTCTATTTCTTGAAGGCTATACTCATATAGAGCTCTTGCACAGTTCCTAAAATATAAATGTTAGTATCTCAATAAAAGTTTTGTTTTCCTTAGGAATTTGATAGGTTGCTTAGAAGGAATTATCACAATACAAAAGTAAACTGATGTTTGTACAGGGAAAAGTATGAGACTTTGTTATTGGCCTGAAAATAGATCTAGAATTCACTTTGTTTTCTGTGTTTATTAATAATTTAGCTATAGTGGTATATATTTACACAGAAAATATTAAAACTTCTGTTGAAGAGAAAGCTATGCAATTTAGCAATAAAAATGTGTGCATGTATAATATATTACTCTGTTTTCAATGTTGACTGCAGCTCTTGAAAGTCAAAGGTGGCTATTTGTCCTGCAAGATGGGGTTGTGATGAAAGAGCATTGCTGATTTCATGATTCTAATCTTGTTACTGCTGTTGACCAGTTCTGTGGCCTTGAATAATAGAGAATAAATGACACTATCTATAAGAATGATCCATTGGAATGTGTGCATACCTGCACAATATTAAGTGTATGTGTACATGTGTAATATAGGTCCCATGAGCTAAATTTGCAAAGCTCTTGTATTCTAAATTGAGAATTTTAGAATTCATAAACTAGACTTATCTCATCTTTTATAGGACATCTAATAATAGATTATTATATTTTGTGACACCAGAGAGCTGAAACATTAAAAATAAGATAACAGCACAAGATACTTTCCATAATTCCTGCTTCTTACTGAAAACTATGTCTATATATGTGTATAAATGTATGTATGTAACACATATAATACATAACATATATATATAACATATATATAACATATATATATATAACATATATATATATATATGGATTTTGGGCTACACCCAGTGACACTCCTGGCTCTGCACTCAGAAATTGCTCCTGAAAGGCTTGCAGGATTATATGGGATCTGGGATCGAATCTATGTCCATCCCAGGTCAGCCTCATGAAAGGCAAATGCGCTACCACTGTGCTATTACTCCAACCCATCTCCGTATTTTCAAACTGTGAATAAACCAAGCTGCAGCCCCAAAACAACTGCTAGGCTGCAATTGTGACTTCAGGATGTTGGCTATATATTTGGTGGATATAGCTCTGCATGCACTTAAGCACCTGGGTGTATTCCAGGTCAAGTTCTCAATAGTGTTGATAAGTAATATTTGTTGAGTGCTTATTGTTTGTCAAAGCCTGTGCTAAACATTTTACATGCATTAACTCATTTACTCTAACTTTTATTGATTAGGAAATGAGACACTGAAAGGTTAATTAAGTAAATAAGTTTACTCAATTAACAAAAGGCAGAGCCAGGGCTCAAAGAGGGCATCTACATCAATACCAAGATCTGAATGATTCCCTGCATGGTCTCTTCTTGGGATTTACCACCAAGCTCCATGAACAAAGAGACCAGTCCCTTGATATGAAAGCAGAAGACACTCCATGACACCCAAGTTTGACCTAGGATCTGTGCAAGAACCATGACCTCTAATAATAGAAGACTATGACAATCATGACTGAGTAGAACTTTTCCTGGAATTGGGCTGGAGTAATGGCACAGTGGTAGGGCATTTGCCTTGCATGCAGCCAACCTTGGACAAACCCTGGTTTGATTCCCAGCATCCCATATGGTCCCCTGAGCCTGCCAGGAGCAATTTCTGAGTGCAGAGTCAGAAGTAACTCCTGAGCACTGCCAGGTGTGACCCAAAAACAAAACAAAACAAAACAAGAACTTCTCCTGGGATCATAAAGAAAGGCCTAGAGATTAGACAATTAGTATGCCAGGTGCCTGTAGTCAATCTTATGACAGTATGCTTCATGGGTAGAGACACCCTGTTTTGTCTTTTCTCTTTTTTTTTTTTTTAGGCAAAGGATATTTCTTTTCTAATTTCCCCAGTATTTAATTTACCTATGCAAAAAAAGAAAAGAAAAGAAAAGAAAAGAAAAGAAAAGAAAAGAAAGAAAAACCAACCGTACCTGCCCCCCCTTTTATAAATTTTATTTATGTCTTTAGTTAGGGGGCTCCTACTTTTTTCATAGAACCTTGGAACATGAATCACTTTGTTCTACCTCATATTTCTACATATTTCTACAAACTTAGAGAAGAAAAAAATGTGGATGAGACCCAGGGGTCAACTGGCTTCAGGTATATTGGGTGGGGGAAAAAAATGGTCAGAACTAAATACCCAAGCCAAAGTCGATGACAATAGAATGAAGTGACCCAAACTATAACAGTCTAAACACAAAATGGACCTGATACACTTGTAGAGCAGAGGGCTAAGGGTGTGGGTGTGGGATGCATGCTGGGAACTTTGGTGGAGGAAGGTCAACACGGGTGGGAATGGCCCGAGTTCACCATTATTTTATGCCTGAAATACAACTAAAAAGGACTTGTAATTCACAATGCTCTCAATAAAAAGCTTTTTAAAAAGAAAAGAAAAAAAAAGACCAGTCTATTAGTCTCATTTGATTCAAAGAGACATTTCTGAATAAGTCAATAAGTAACCTTAAGTAATTAATAAGTGATGTTGGTGTTTCTCAATTCATTTTCCAAGATTTTGTGTGTGTGTGTGTGTGTGTGTGTTTTGTTTTGTTTTGTTTTTGTTAGTATGATTTGCTTTTGGAGCCATCCCCAATGATGTTGAGGGCTTACTCCTATCTGTGCTCAGAGTTCACATGCTGAGGATCAAACTGGCATCAACTAGTATAGCATCATTTGCCTTGCATGTGGCCAACCTGGGTTTAATCCGAGCATCCTCCCAGGACGTTTGTCCCAGCACTACCAGGAGTGATTTCTCTTTCTTTCTTTCTTTTTTCTCTTTCTTTCTTCCTTTCTTTCTTCCTTTCTTTCTTTCTTTCTTTCTTTCTTTTTTCTCTTTCTTTTTCTTTCTTTTTTCTTTCTTTTTCTCTCTTTCTTTCTTTCTTTCTTTCTCTCTTTCTTCTTTCTTTCTCTCTCCCTGCCTTCCTTCCTCTTCTTTTTCTTTCTTTCTTTCTTTCTTTCTTTCTTTCTTTCTTTCTTTTGTTCTTTCTTTCTCTCTTTCTTTCTTCTTTCTTTCTCTCTCCCTTCCTTTCTCTTTCTTTCTTTCTTTCTTTTCTTCTTTCTTTCTTTTTTAATTTACTTATTTATTTTTGGTTTTTGGGTCACATTCAGGGAGGCACTCAGGGCTCTACATTCAGAAATCACTCCTGGTAGCCATGGGGGACCATATGGGATGCTGGGACTCACACCACCATCTGTCCTGGATCTGCTGTATGCAAGGCAAACACCCTACCTCTGAGCTATTTCTCTGGCCCTAGGAGTAATTTCTATATACAGAGCCAGGAGTAAGCCCTAAGCACATCTGAGTATGGGAAGGAATATATATATTATATGTATATAAAACAAAGTCATTGTCTGCCAGGCAAGCACCTTAATTTCTTGACTACTTGACTAAATCTATGACCAATATGTTACAAGCAATTTTACAAACGATTTGTTTCAAATGATAATTTTTACTGTCAATCTTTTAAAAACTAGAACAAAATCAAATAAACTGGAAATGGTCATTCCTTGCCCACTTATCCTTTGATAGCATAATAAACAAGTCCGAAGACCTCAGTGGCTTAACCCGTAAGAGTTTCTCATTTACAATGACTTCACTCTTGTTCAAGCAAATCAACAGATTCCTTATCCTCAGTGACCAAACTGTTTTCTTGCAGCTCTACCATCCCAAGCAAGGACTCCAGAAATGCTGCAATGCAATCATAGCTTTACAATATTGCCTGAAATGGCCTGTGATGCACCACTCCTCTTGAAAGTATTGGCCAACTAACTTCACAAGAACTGAGATGTATAGTTTTGTGTGTGGATAGAATTGAGTCACAATAACATTTTCCATATAGAGAAAAGAAGGGATATTTAGAAGGTGCTAAAATTGTTCATAATGTAAGAAAGCCCAGTGAATACAGTCAGAGATCTGTAGAGGTAAGAGAGAAATGACTGCCTGCTGTGCTGTCTGCGAAGTGGTTATTTTTTGTCCTCCCCACTTCCTCTCTCCCCAACCCTCCCCCAGCTCTCCCTCAAAAAAAAAAAAAAAAAGAGAGAGAAAAATGAGAAGTCAGGAGGCATATTTGAAAATGGACAAGAAGAGGATTTTATTTCCTTTCTCTTCATGAATTGGAGAATTATTATACAATCCATAATACACATTCAAAATTAAGAAAATTACCTCAGAATACAAAATAACTGGGGCTGGAGCAATAGCACAGCAGTAGGGCAAGGCTGCTGCCTTGCACGCTGCCAACCATTGACAGACCCGGGTTTGGTTCCTGACATCCCATATGGTCCCCAAGCCTGCCAGGAAAGTGATTTCTGAGTGCAGAGCCAGGAGTAAGCCCTGAGCACAGCAGGGTGTGACCCAAAAACAAACAAAAAGAATACAAAATAACTAACTTTTAAACAATGAGTTAAAGACCTAAACGTACAATGAAAATATTTTCAAAGACACAGGAGATGACCATCATTCTCCTTAGCTAAGGAAAAACAATGTAAAACCTATTGAGAGGGAAAGGTTGTTTGTTTTTGTTTCTAACAAGATTGAATCCAGGTCTCATGCATGCAAGGCATGCATTTTACAATTTAGCCACACTCAGGTTAATTTTTAGTTACATGAAATTGAAACTTCTTTAATTATTTTATTTAAACTCTGGCATTCAGTGTTACAACACCATTACCACCACCAGTGCACCACCATTGTCCCCAGTTTCCCTTGCCCCCCCACAATCTGCACCCTTGTCCAAGTGCAAAATAATTGTGGTTTTTTTTTTTTTTTTCACTTTTTACAACTTAATGGCTGATAGGATTATCAAAAGATATTTCAGTAAAAGAAAATTTGTGAATCAAGAATGGGAGCAGAGGGCCCAGAGAGATAGCACAGCGGTGTTTGCCTTGCAAGTAGCCGATCCAGGACCTAAGGTGGTTGGTTCGAATCCCGGTGTCCCATATGGTCCCCCGTGCCTGCCAGGAGCTATTTCTGAGCAGACAGCCAGGAGTGACCCCTGAGCACCGCCGGGTGTGGCCCAAAAACAAAACAAAACAAAACAAAAAAAAGAATGGGAGCAGAGGTCATCGGATCAAAAAGCAAAAAGTCATGGTGGATGGTTTACTAGGCTATTCAGTCCTGGCTGAGTATTCTTGTTGCTGTTATTATTATTTACTGATATTAGTTGGCTTCTATGTTCTAACTTTGGTGTGTTCCTATGAAAGTGTTAGTATTAAGGTCTTTGAAAGTGTCATGCAGCTGCATTTGTAGTTGTATATTACAGGAACCCCAGAATTTCTAGAAATAAGTTTGAGCTTATATGGTGTGGCTGAGGCACCTGCGTGTAATTGCTGGTACCTCAGAAGTGGGGGGGGGAGGGGAGTGGAGGCTGCCTGTTCCCACTCTGAGAAGGTTCCAGAGTTTTCAGCCCCCAAACTGATGTAACTGGAGAGTTTGTCAGTTAAGGTGTCTGCAGAGATTTAATTGTGAAGCATCGAAGTTGAATATCTGGGAGGGCAGCTATAGGGTGTGGATGCAGCTGCCAGGGTTTTGATAGAGCATGAATTTAGACCAATCCTGCTGAGTGCACCCCAGAATTTTCAGAAAGAAGACTTATGTTCTTGTGAACTTTTGTGTCTTGCCTGCATCTCTTACAAGACTAGTGAATCTATGGAGCTGGGACGATAGATGAGCTGACATGGCAACGACTGTGGACTATTAAAATTAAAACATATTTTTAAGAGACGACACTGTAAAGTTAAAAATTTTTTATGGTGATATGCTGGGAGAATATGATCACAGTTTGTTTAACAGGAAAATAAACAAATATATATAAAGAAACCTTAACAATTGAGAAGTAAAACAAAACAAAACAAAACAAAATAAAATCAATTAAAAAATACCAAATATCAATAAGTATATAAAAAGATACTTTACCGGGGCCGGCGAGGTGGCACTAGAGGTAAGGTGTCTGCCTTGCAAGCGCTAGCCAAGGAAGGACCGCGGTTCGATCCCCAGGCATTCCATATGGTCCCCCACAAGCCAGGGGCAATTTCTGAGCGCTTAGCCAGGAGTAACCCCTGAGCATCAAATGGGTGTGGCCGAAACAAACAAACAAACAAACAACAACAACAAAAAAGAAAAGATACTTTACCTCAGTAATAATAAAGAAAAAATCTAAACAGAAATCAGATACTTTTAACTAAACAGACTAGTAAAAATCACCACAATAAAAAAAGAATGTGTTGGGGCCGGAGAGAAAGCATGGAGGTAAGGTGCTTGCCTTGCATGCAGAAGGACGAAGGTTCGAATCCCGACATCCCAGATAGTCCCCTGAGCCTGCCAGGAGCGATTTCTGAGTGTAGAGCCAGGAGTAGCCCCTGAGCGCTGCCAGATGTGACCCAAAAAAACAGAAACAAACAAACAAAAAAGAATGTGTTATATTATTAGTGAAAATGTAGATGACAATGACTATCTGAACGTTCTTCATCAGCTGACTTCAAATGAATAAAACAATCAATAATCTCTTCAAGCGCGAGAGAAAAAGAGAAGAAAAATGTCTGCCATAAAGAAAGTGCTGGAGGAAGTACAGAAGGGAAACTGGGAACATTGGAAATGTGCACCAGTGAATAAATGGGTGTTGGAAATTTTATTTATTTATTTATTTATTTATTTGGTTTTTGGGTCACACCTAGCAGCGCTCAGGGGTCACTCCTGGCTCCACACTCAGAAATCGCTCCTAGCAGGCACAGGGGACCATATGGGATGCTGGGTTTGGAACCAATGACCTTCTGCATGAAAGGTAAACGCCTTACCTCCATGCTATCTCTCCAGCCACTAAACATTTTATGACTGAAACTTAATCATGAACTGTGGATCTTATTGATTAAATTAAAATTTTATATAAAACTATTCCTTTCAAGGGCCAGAGAGACAGCATGGAGGTAAGGTGTTTGCCTTGCATGCAGAAGGACAGTGGTTCGAATCCTGGCATCCTATATGATCCCCCAAGCCTGCCAGGAGCAAATTCTTATATAGAGGGAGTAACCCCTGAGCGCTGCAGGGTGTGACCCCAAAATAAAAATAAATAAAAATATTCCTTTCAATCCAGCTACTCCACTTCTACATTTTTTGTTTTTGTTTTTGGGCCACACCTGGTGGTGCTCAGGGGTTACTCCTGGCTCTACACTCAGAAATCGCTCCTTGCAGGCACGGGGGACCATATGGGATGCCGGGATTTGATCCATTGTGGGTCCTGGGTCAAACACTTGTAAGGCAATTGCTCTACTGTTGTGCTATCTCGCCAACCCCTCTGCTATTAAATCTTATTCAATAGGCATTTTTTTCCAAAAATATGTTTGTTAAACATCCAAGATGTTTAATAAACTACTCTACATGCTAAGGAATAATTTAAAACAATTAAATGTTGAATAATATAGGAGAATGAGGGGCTGGAGAGATAGCACAGTGGTGTTTGCCTTGCAAGCAGTCGACCCAGAACCTAAGGTGGTTGGTTCGAATTCCAGCATCCCATATGGTCCCCCGTGCCTGCCAGGAGCTATTTCTGAACAGACAGCCAGGAGTAACTCCTGAGCGCCGCCGGGTGTGACTCCAAAACCAAAAAAAAAAAAAAAATAGGAGAATGAAGTAAAATATAGTATTTCGTGGCATAGATTGCTGCTAATGATATAAAAAATAATGCTACTAGGACAATTAGCAACAGAAAAATAAAAGCTTCATTTAAAAAATATGGATGCGGGCCCGGAGAGATAGCATAGTGGCGTTTGCCTTGCAAGCAGCCGATCCAGGACCAAAGGTGGTTGGTTCGAATCCCGGCATCCCATATGGTCCCCTGGGCCTGCCAGGAGCTATTTCTGAGCAGACAGCCAGGAGTAACCCCTGAGCAACGCCGGGTGTGGCCCAAAAAACCAAAAAAAAAAAAAAAAAAAAAAAGGATGTTGGTGCCGGAGAAAGCATGGAGGTAAGGCATTTGCCTTTCATGCAGAAGGTAGGTGGTTCGAATCCCAGCATCCCATATGGTCCCCCATGCCAGGAGCGATTTCTGAGCAGAGAGCCAGGAGTAACCCCTGAGCGCAGCTGGGTGTGACCCAAAAAACAATACATACATACATATATATATGGATGCTGGGTTGAAGCGAGAGCACAGCAATAGGGCATTTGACTTGTACTCGGCTGACTTAGGACAGACCTGGGTTCTATCCAGGGCATACCATATGGTCCCCCAAGCCAAGAGCAATTTCTGAGTGCAGAGCCAGGAGTAACCCCTCAATGTCTTTGGGTGTGGCCCAAAAACAAACAAAAACTCAATGCTAATATTTTGTTTATTTATTTATATATTTTTTATTTTGTTTAATTTTGAAATACTCCCAGAGATGATCAGGGGTTACTTCTGGATCTGCACTCAGGAACTACTCCTGGAGGAACTCAGGGGATGCCCGAGATAGAACCTAGATTGGCAGCATGCAATGAAAGTGCCCAGTGCATTGAACTATCGTTCTAGCCCCTCATGCTATTATTTATAAATTTGCCATGATTTTGAGCAATTAATAGAGTGGAACAAGGAGAAATTATTATAATATTCTTTGCCTCTCACCAGTATTTTGACATTGGAACAATAGAGAAAGAAATGCATTATACTGTTTATCTCTGCAGTGAACAATATTTACACAGTCATGATAAAGTAACTGCTGCATATTATTTTTGTCTTTTAGAATCAAACTAGAAAGCATTAGAGACTTAATTTGGATTATAAAGATTCAAATCTTACCAATAGGAAATTGTCACTAATCATAATCAAGTTCCAAAAAAAGTAATACCAGTATAGTATGCTTGGTGGAAGCAGCTAGGAAGCAATATGGCGGCAAGGATCAGTCAATGTACTGATGGTACTCGCAATTTTCTTGAAAGGAAAACTACTGCCAGAGATACTACTTTATGGTCTGAACTGTTGCAAATTCTGTAAAGTAAAAAGATGCATAGATTTTGTTTTTGGGCCACTCCTGGCAGAGCTCATAGATTACTCCTGGCTTTGTACTTTGAAATTACTCCTGGCAGACTGTGGGGATCATATGAAACTGGGAATGAAACCCTAAATGGCTTTAAGCAAGGCAAACATCTTTCCTGCTGTACTATTGCTCTGGCCTCAGGATGCATAGATTTCTTTTGTGTGTACTTACTAATAAAATTTTTATTTTTTTTATTGATTAAAAAAATAAAGTAGGGGCCAGAGCGATAGCATAGCAGTAGGACATTTGCCTTGCATGAAGCTGACCCATGACGGACC
The DNA here is from genome assembly GCF_024139225.1 of Suncus etruscus. Taxonomy (NCBI): domain Eukaryota; kingdom Metazoa; phylum Chordata; class Mammalia; order Eulipotyphla; family Soricidae; genus Suncus; species Suncus etruscus. Next base: position 86,211,140 of record NC_064853.1, on the reverse strand, counting down.
TGGGTTCAATCTCTGGTATCCCATATAGTCCTGAACCAGAGTAATTTTTGAGCACACAGCCAGAAGTCACTCCTGAGTGTCACCGGGTGTGGCCCCAAAACAAATAAACAGAAATAATAATAATTTAAAAAAAGTAAAGGGGCCAGAGAGATAGCACAGCAGTAGAGCATTTGTTTTGCACACAGCCGACCCAGAATAGTATATGATTTAAATCCTGGCATCCCATATGGATTCCCCAGCCTTTCAGGAGTGATTTCTGAGAAAATAATAACCCCTGAGTGCCGCCGGGTGTGACACACACACATACACACACACACACAGAACGTATGAAAATAATGTTTGAACGTCCTCAATAACTCATTAAAATATTTTAGATAGTATATTTTTGCTGAATTTTCTGGAAACTGTTTTTTAATTTAGGTGTGTAGAATAGAAATATTTTTTGAAATCCAATACTTTTTTAATTTTAATTTAAGAAGAGCAGTTGTAGCATTTAATGAACCTTCCTTTATGTAGCTTTAAACTACCAGAACAAGGCCCTGTCCACTTCCTTGATCTCCTCAGCTCTTGGCTAAAAATTAAAAACTTTAAATTTAGAAATTTAAAACAGCAACAGGTTGCTTCCAGAGCTTTGCCTTCCCCCAAAACTTTGTAGTGGTCTGATCACCACACATCTATGATAGGAGTTGATCCAGGTTCATTTTTGGCAGCAGTGATCCTTGACTATTCACTGACCAAGGTCCGCTGTTTATCAAAATTGACAGTTGGGCAGAAGCTTTGATTTTTCTCTAAGTGATAATGCCTCATATCCGGATGACTAACAGCATTTCATGGAAATTCTACATGTTCTTATAATATGTCTACAATTGGCATCTTCTCATTCACTAAGAAACTCTAGGGCAATCTGGTACATGTCACTAACCAGGTGACTGACTCTGCCATGAGGACCACAGCCAGTAATCAGCAGTTCTTCAAATACTCCAGCACACCAAGAAAACAGAGGATGCCTAATGTGACTAGTCTCAAGCATTTTCAAGTGTTCCCTAATATAGTCACATAAAGAGATGCTGAAGAAAAAAATACAATTGATAACTCACTTGCCTTGCATGCAGCCAACACTGGTTCTATCCTTGGCACCCCATAAGGTCCCTCAACCACTGCCAGGAGTGAACCTTAAGCACAGAGCTAGGAGTAAGCCCTAAACATAGTTGATTGTGGCTCTAAAGCAAACAAACAAATAAGAACCTACAGTATTCTTTAATTTTCCAATGTCAATATCTGTTAAGAATGCATTTGAGGGCCGGAGAGATAGCATGGAGGTAAGGCGTTTGCCTTTCATGCAGAAGGTCATCAGTTCAAATCCCGGCATCCCATATGGTCCCCCGTGCCTGCCAGGAGCAATTTCTGAGCATGGAGCCAGGAATAACCCCTGAGCACCGCCGGGTGTGACCCAAAAGCCAAAAAAAAAAAAAAAAAAAAAAAAAAAAAAAGAATGCATTTGAGGGCCAGAGAGGTAGCATGGAGGTAGGGTGTTTGCCTTGCATGCAGAAGGACCGTGGTTTGAATCCCAGCATCCCATATGGTCCCCTGAGCCTGCCAGGAGCGATTTCTGAGTGTAGAGCCAGGAGTAACCCCTGAGCATTGCAGATGTGACCCAAAAACAAAACTAAACAAAAAAAAGAATGCATTTGAAATTCTTATATTAATTAATGTAATATCAAATTTTTAAAAAAGGAACAAAAAAGAGACCAGAGTGGTGGCACTAGAGGTAAGGCGTCTGCCTTGCAAGCGCTAGCCTAGGACAGAACATAGCTCGATCCCCCGGGCATCCCATATGGTCCTTCCAAGCCAGGAGCTATTTCTGAGTGAATAGCCAGGAGTAACCCCTGAGCATCAATGGGTGTGGCAAAAAACAAAAAACAACAACAACAACAACAAAAGCAAAAATATCACCCTAAGATGAATTATATCACATTTAATTACTCATGTTTTAAATCCACTCATATTATCTTTATTAAATGTCAACTGTCTTGGTTCCTACTTAAAAATGGAGATGCTAAAAAATAATTTAGCCTGGAAAGATAGTTAAAAAGGCTGAATACATGTTTTGCATGCAGAAGCTTTAAAGTTGATTTCCAACAGCACATATTTTCCTGAGCATAGAGTTAAGGATAGCACATAATGTGTGGTCTCAAACCCAAAAAATTAAAAAAAAAAAAAAGTAATTTAAAAGAAACTGGACATAATAGTGAACCATCTATATTTTTTTGTTTTGTTTTTTGTTTGTTTGGAGGCTACATCCAGGGGTGCTCAGGGTTCCACTCCTTCATGGGCTTGGGAGACCAACTAGGGTGCCAGGGATCGAATCCCAAGTTGGCTGCTTACAAGCAACATACCCCATGCAATGAACTATGTTTCTGGCCCCCTACTTAATTTATTATTGAAAAACATCTTAGTGCCCTTTAAGGTCCTCTTGTGGATTCCTTCCCAATTCAAATAATAATAGAGTTGAGACATCCAACTGTTAGGAGAGGCCAGAAAGAATGCTCAATGGCTTCAAATGCTTGCTCGGCAAGAAATTTCAAGGCCACAAGTTCAAATGTCAATGCTGGTGCCACCCACGAGCTCTGAAACAATCCTAATAGTCAATGGCTGAGTGACTAAGGAAGTGCTCAAGGCAAGAGTGAGGCAGTGAGCAATTCCCAGTGCTGCACACGTGCCAGAGCTGATCCTGACCTTTCAGGAGCCTGGGGATCTAAGGAGAGAAATTAGAGACCAAGCATCAAAATGAAATTGAAACTGTTGGGGGGTGGGAGGAAGCATGCTTGTAAGAGTTTATTTCTACACTGACTTATTTGCTTCCTCACTGTATCTTCACATACTGGGTAAAACTTCAGAAAGATACAGCTTCTGAGAGTCTGGACAGTGGCTTGCTGGAAACCCCAAGAAAGTCACAGTCTGAGTCCCTACACCAAAAAAGCTACCCAGAGAAATAGTAAAATGGATAGGCACTTACCTTGCACACTGCCAAGTCCAGTTCAATCTCCAGCATCATATAAGATCCCTCAAGTACCACACATTGTAATCCCTGAGTGCAAAGCCAGGAGAAATCTATGAGCACTACAAGATGTGGCCCCAAAAGAAACAAAACTTAAAAACCCCAGCCAGCTCCCCAATATTAGATCCCATAGAGAAATGTGTGTCTGGTTCTAACTGATGCACCAAGAGGGACGTAAAGACTCTCAGGGGTCTTATTCTCCTAAGAGAGACAAAAGTAATAGTTCAGAAAGAAGTGCTCCTTTTATTCTTTCTTTATTTACTTCTTTATTTTGGGAGTGTTCAAAGTGGAACAGGGGCCCAGAGACCACTCCAGGCAATACTCAGTCAACCTAGACTGTATACACACACACACACACACACACATATAGGTTCATCCTGGATCAGCCGCATCCAAGGCAAAAGCCCTACAGCTGTGCTATTGCTCCAGCCCCCTAGCCTGTTTTTAATGTGAAGAGCCTATGGTGCAGCACAGCCCAGATCCTGTGATCCATTGGGTCCACCAAGGTCACATCCAAAGGTGCTTAGGGGTAGAGGTAGATCCTGAGGCTGTCCCTAGCAGTTCCTGAAGGAACCCTGTAATATCAGGGATTGGACAGTGTTCTTTTGAACAAAAGGTTTGTTGCACCTTAATCAGTCCTTATATTATCTGTTCAGTCACCAAAGAGATGTTTTTTTAAAAACAGGATAATGAGGGGCCGGAGAGATAGCATGGAGGTGTAAGGCGTATGCCTTTCATGCAGGAGGTCATCGGTTCGAGTTCCGGCGTCCCATATGGTCCCCCGTGCCTGCCAGGAGCAATTTCTGAGCATGGAGCCAGGAATAACCCCTGAGCACTGCCGGGTGTGACCCAAAAACCACAACAACAACAACAACAAAAACAAACAAACACACACAAAAAAAAACAGGATAATGAATGTCTATATGACACTTCAGTTATTTTTCTGGGCTCTGCACAAACAGACCTGAGGCACTTCTTCAGGGTTTTTCTAGCAGCAGGGAGATGGGCCTCCGTGAAAGATGCACCCAGAGGAGAATCACGTGATCCTGCTGTTTCTCCAGGAATATAAACTTATTTCTGTGCCAAAACCTGACCTGTAAGGGGCCCCTGGCCAATAAGATTTTATGGGTTTGATGGGGGAAATATTTGATATTTTTTTCTCTTCTTGCCTCTTTCTATTCCTTTTGTTTCTCTCTTGACCCTAATTACCCCTTGACCTAGATTCCCAGGATATTACAAAATGAAGGATCCTTTGAGAGCAAACCCAGCACTTTCTTGCTTTCTGCATGATAGAACTGAGGCCACTTTGTGCTTCCTGCCCCACTTAATTCTTCTGATATCTGCTCCCATTTTACATCATTCACAAGTTCCTGGAAAATATGAGTTAGAAAAATATGTTCACTGGAAATTTAGCTCTGCCTAGCTCCAAACTAAAGAGTATAAGAAGAGAAAGAAAATGAGAATATCCATGTAGTACAAAAACTTTCAGTGCTATTGACAATCTTATTTTTCATCCCCTGTACAAATCTTTCATTTCTTTAGTTAAAAACTTCTTTGAGAGTAGGGCTGTGTCTTTTAAATTGCTGTTGATTATATAAGGAAACTAGAACAGTATTATAAGTGCCCAGAAGTTTACTAAATTTATTTGTTGATGATAAGCTTGTCTATCCCCTGGCCTACTAACAGTATCCAACATAATCATTTCAGACAGATGAGAATATATCTTGCTTTTAAAGACCTCCAGGGAGTAAGAATCTAAACCTGCTTCATAACTTATTTCAGTGTCTAAGCCTTCCCCCTTCCCCCAGCAGATAACATTTAGGAACGTTGCATAATAAATGCTGGACACTCCCTAAGGCATTGGAGTCTATCACTTGAATTACTAGGAACTTTCCTTGGGGGAGTTAGTGGGGGAGGAGACCTGCTGTTGAGGAAGGCAGTTCTAAAAAAAAGGGGGAAAGAGGCAGATTGTTCCTTCCTGCTTGAGGGAGTAACATTATCCATACTTGTTATTAGAGCTGCCCACAGATTTGAGAACGATAGAAAAGTCCAAAGTAACTGAGCAGAGAAAAGGTCTCTGATGAAAGCAGTCAAGTCAGTTATTTTTTATTTGGTTTTAGCCACACTCAGCCCTGCTCAGGGCTTACTCCTGGCTCTATGTTCAGGGATCACTCCTGGTGGGCTCCAAAAATACTATGGAGTGTTAGGGCATGTAAGGCAAATGCCCTACCAGAAGTACTATAGCTTCCACTTTCAAACTTTTGGAGTTTTTGTTTGATTGTGTTTTATTGGGTTTTGTTTTGTTTTGTTTGTTTGTTTTTGTTTTTGGGTCACACCTAGCTGTGCTCAGGGATTACTCTTGGCTCTGTGCTCAGAAATTACTCCTGGCAGGCATGGGGGACCATATGTGATGCCAGGATTCGGACCACCATCTGTCCTGGATTGGTTGCATGCAAGGTAAACTCCTACAGCTGTGCTATCTCTCCGGCCCCTGTTTTGTTTTGTTTTGTTTTTGGCTTTAAAGTCACATCTAGCAGTGCTCAGGAGGTACATTTGGCTCAGTGAACAATTATCTATGTGGTGCTGGGAAGCACATGCAAAGCAAGCTAGGTAAGCCTTTTTCTACCCTTGCTAGAGTAATCTAGCAGGATAAAGTTAGCCTAACTATTCCCCATACTAGTTCAATGGCAAGATCTGAGGAAACATAGAGATAAAAAATAACCAAGACAAATTACAAATTTGACTGTCCTGATTGTTTAGAGAAAAGAGCATGAACTGGACCTAAAGAGAAGCCAAGATCATATGAGGACAGGATGCAAAAGGCCTATGGAGAGAATTGTTACCTCAGAGGTGATGGCTTTGGAGAGTCTAAAGACTGGGGTGAAAATGTCGGTCCGGGGCCGGGCGGTGGCGCTAAAGGTAAGGTGCCTGCCTTGCCTGCGCTAACCTTGGACGGACCGCGGTTCGATCCCCCGGTGTCCCATATGGTCCCCCAAGCCAGGAGCAACTTCTGAGCACATAGCCAGGAGTAACCCCTGAGCGTTACTGGGTGTGGCCCAAAAACCAAAAAAAAAAAAAAAGAAAATGTCGGTCCAATCAGGTCATTCTTTCTCAAGTGTCTACAAATAGAGAAAGAAGTTAATTGGAGAACAGTGGGGGAAAACCTAAGATAACACAAGAAACCCCAAGAACTTAGAGAGGAAGTGTGGGTGGAAGGCAGTGAGTCATAAATAGGGTTTGTAAGTCTTCTTAGTACCATCACCCCCTAGAATAGAACAAAGACTCCATACACTTGTTCCATTCCCTATTTCATTTTAGCCCCCACAAGGCATTTTCTGTAGCTCTGAAGGAATCTGGTGATATTTTGCCTCAATTGTAAGTGATTTATTTATGAGTGCTGAACCACAGAATGACGAGTTGAAGAGAAGAATCTCCATAGAAAATAAACAAGTTCTTAAATTTGAAATTAAATAAAAATTTAGCGAAGTCCCTGAACAACATTCCTGCTTTGCCACCTTCAGGTTTCTTTGGAACATACCTGTGGGGGAAAAATAATGTCTTAAAACAATAATGTATTAAACTTTGGGGGTTAGCAGGGTTTTGGGTGTTATTACCTCCTTTGTAGTAAATAAAGCTAAGAAAACTCTTTGGAGGTATTTCTTTTTTTGTTTTGGGCTATACCCAAAACTCATGGGTATGTACTCACGTGTTACACTCTTGGCTGTGCACTCAAGAATTGTTCATAATGGTGCTTTGGGGACCATGTCAAGTGCCTGGGATAGAGCCTGGGTTAGCTACATTCAAGGCAAATGCCCTATTCACTGTACTATCACTCCAACGCTTCCTTGGAGGTATTTCTTTACTAAATGAAAGTTTTTTACCGTCTGTTACAAGACTAGTATATTCATAGCATTCTTCTTCTTTTTTTTTCTTTCTTGTTTTTGGATCACACCCGGCAGTGCTCAGGGGCTACTCCTGGCTCCATGCTCAGAAATCGCTCCTGGCAGGCTCGGGGGGACCATATGGGATGCCCGGATTCAAACCACTGTCCTTCTGCATGAAAGGCAAACACCCCACCTCCATGCTATCTCTCCGGCTCCCATAGCATTCTTCTAATTCAAGTATTTCTCTATAAATCATCTACTTCTACAGATCTATTAAGTTGAGATAGGCATTTTGGAAAATAACGTTCTATCACAAATTGATTTAGGCATAAGAAATTGCTGAAGGTGATGCTGAGAGATAGTACACTGGGTGAGGTGCTTATCTCGCACACAGCTGGTCTGAACCCTCTCCAGGAGTGACCCCAGTGTGCAGACAGGAATAAACCCTCAACAGACAGGATATGACTGGGAAATGTTTAAAAACTAGAAGAAAATAAATTGCTAGGGTACTGGGCAAGAATCTTACTTTTTTTTTTTTGGTTTTTGGGTCACACCCGGCGGTGCTCAGGGATTACTCCTGGCTGTCTGCTCAGAAATAGCTCCTGGCAGGCACGGGGGAACCATATGGGACACCGGGATTCGAACCAACCACCTTTGGTCCTGAATTGGCTGCTTGCAAGGCAAACACCGCTGTGCTATCTCTCCGGGCCCGAATCTTACATTTTTAAATAATAATGATGATCATTTAATCTCACATTTTTTAAAGGCTAGCTCAAAACTTAGACCAGAGAGAGAGTGCAGTGTTTGAGTTGCATGTGGCCAGCAATGTTTGATCCTGAATATCTATGGTTCTCTGAGCACTGATAAGTGGAACATATGAGGAAAGAGCCAGGAGTAATCTCTAATCACAGCTAGTTGTGACCCAAAAACAAAATAATTGTATGTACATATATATACACACATATATAAACAAAAGATTAGCAAAGAAGAAAATTCCTTCCATATTTAAGGTGTGATGAAATCCCGTTTTGTTAGACACACCTCAATATTCCAGTAAAATGCAATTAATAGTGGAACTCTTGCCCCTCTGGGCTAACTGGAGGGAGAGATATGGAGTCTGAGAAGTGATTCCTACAAGTCCTTTCCACCACTAAAAACATCTTTAATTTTTCACTTCTTTTTTTTGTTTGTTTGTTTTTTTTTTTTTTTTTTTTTTGGTTTTTGGGTCACACCCGGCGGTGCTCAGGGGTTACTCCTGGCTGTCTGCTCAGAAATAGCTCCTGGCAGGCACGGGGGAACCATATGGGACACCGGGATTCGAACCAACCACCTTTGGTCCTGGATCGGTTGCTTGCAAGGCAAACACCGCTGTGCTATCTCTCCAGGCCCTAATTTTTCACTTCTAACACTCCATAATATCTTTTTGTTTTGCTATAATACACAAAAAAATACACAACCACAGACGTAGATACGCTGTGGTTCATGAATAACAGAAAACAGTAGTCCACACTTATTCAGTAGCGTTTTATTTTTCTCTGAATTTATTGGACTGAGCAGTTTGACATCATGTCTTTTATGCAATGATTAATTGTTTTTTAATCAATTTCATAAGTAGCTCTTACACAGAGCATTCTAAATGATGAAAAGTTGATCTACTGTTTTTGATGTATATCACTAAGAGAGCTCACCTTGAATGCTTACTCTGCCTTGTACATTAATTCATAAAACAAGCATAAATTCACCATTAAGAAGCACACGGCCAAATGGATGAGAGAGACTGTAACTCAAATCAACAGGCAAATATATACAGAATAATCATTGTAATAACCACTGTGAGGAGCAAATTCCTAGGATAAGAGATTGTTTGAGAAAAGCAAAGACAGTAAGGCAGTTGAGACACTTGCTTTGCATGTAGCTGACCAGATTCAAGTCCCAGAACCATATATGATCCCCTGAGCCCTGTCAGGAGGAATTCCTTAGCACAAAGCCAGGAGTGAGCGCTGAGCACCACTGAATGTGTTCCGAGAGAGAGAGAGAGAGAGAGAGAGAGAGAGAGAGAGAGAGAGAGAGAGAGAGATCAAGGGCAAGGGGGCAGAGTGAAATTTTTGCACCACATTTGGCACCCCAAGTCCCACCAGGAGTGACCCCTGAACAGCTAGGAGTAAGACCTGAGCATTGAGGGGTATGGCCTAAAAATAAAGAAGAAAGAGGAAGATGAAAAAGAGAAGGAGGAGAACAAGGAGGAGGAAAAAAGGAGAAGGTAGGAGGTGGTGAAGGAGGAAAAAGAGGAGGAGGAGGAGGGAGAGAAGGTGAATCATAGATATAAAGGGAGATTTCATGTTTTCAGAGCTCAGAACTATCTTCCCAAGGAAAGTGAACCAGGAAGAGGTTGAAATCCTGGAGTAAGGAAGGTCCTCTCCTGTTATTTCAGTGATAAAAGTTTGGTGGTGGGAAGCACTCGGAGCATGTGATAACCGGAAATAACACTAAGATTAGAGGCAGAAGTTACTGCAGATGAGTGACATTGCTGATTGGTTTAAGGTCAGTATATAGAGGCAACTCAGGGGGTTAAAGAACTCTATTTAAGAATTTCAAAACATGGGCCAAAGAGATAGATAGCATAGAGGCAGGGTGTTTGCCTTGCATGCAGAAGGACAGTGGTTCGAATCCCAGCATCCCATATGGTCCCCCGAGCCTGCCAGGAGTAGATTTCTGAGCATAGAGCCAAGAGTAACCCCTGAGCACTGGCGGGTGTGACCCAAAAACAAAACAAAACAAAACCAAAAAAAGAAAAAAAAAGAAAGAACTTCAAAACAAGGGACGGAGAGAGCATGGAGGCAGGGTGTTTGCCTTGCATACAGAAGGATGGTGATTCGAATCCCAGCATCCCATATGGTCCCCCAAGCTTGCCAGGAGCGATTTCTGAGCGAAGAGCCAGGAGTAACCCCTGAGTATTGCCAGGTGTGACCCAAAAACCAAAAAAAAGAACTTCAAAACAGAGGCCTGAGCGATAGCACAGTGGTAGGGTGTTTGCCTTGCACGAGGCTGGCCCAGGATGGACCTTGGTTCAGTCCCCTGGTCCCCACAAAGCCAGGGGCAATTTCTGAGCTCACAGCCAGGAGTAACCCCTGAGCGTCACCGGGTGCGGCTCAAATAACAAAACGGAAAATAACTACAAAACATTAATTTACCTACCTACTCCACATAGATCATTGTCTATCAGTTAAAACTTGTACAGAACATACTTCTAAAATGTACTGTGAGGCAATTCTCTTCTTACTGTTTCTTGATGAATATGTAGTCTAGGCAGCCTGTCTTTGTTCACAGAGAACTATTATCAAAGAGATCTCATGGCTGCCTGGGCAAGAAACAATGAATGCAATGAGTTCAGTAGGTACTTTCTCTATTTGCCTTTAAGCAGGGACTGTGGAGATGAAATTGTTTATAATGCTTCTTGCCCTAGCAAGTGCCGTCTTTCTGGCTTCTACACCACTGTGAACTAAAGTTCCCAAAAAGGTGTTTGTCTTGAGTCCTGCCAACTCTTTCTTTTTTTCCTTTATGCTCCTTCTGACAAGTTTCCATCCTTGGCTTCATAACCATAACCTCCCCCATATCCATGACAAGCTGTTTCTATAGCATATTAATTCATGTTAAATGCATTGGACAGTTCTAATAATTATCTAAAACCATGGCTTACTGTTATTCTTAAATAAGAATCTTTTTTTTTGGGGGGGGGTCAGACCCGGCAGCACTCAGGGGTTACTGCTGGCTCTTCGCTCCGGGGACCATATGGGATGCGGGGATTCAAACCACTGTCCTTCTACATGCAAGGCAAATGCCTTACCTCCATGCTATCTCTCCAGCCCCAAGTAAGAAATCGTAAATAATTGTTAATAGAAGTATTTCATAAATTCTTTTCTCCCAGTCCCTATCTGAAAACTCTGTCCTTTACTTTATTAAAGATAGTACTCTTCCTGAACAGCATTGTAAACTACGGTGCTTAAAAAAGAGAAACAGAAAAAGAGAGAAGAAAACTGTCTGCCATAGAGGCCGACTGAGGTGGAGAGGTAGGAAAGATGGAAGGATTAGCTGGCAAAATTGGTGACAAGAAATGGACACTGGTGAAGGGATGTGTTTTGGAACATTGTATGACAGAAACTTGACTACCAACAACTTTTTAACTCTTTATCTCATGGTGATTTTAATAATTAACAAGGTATTTTAAGAGCTGGAGAGGAATATAGCAGGAAGGAAGCTTGCCTTGCATGCAGACAAACAGGGTTCCATTCCTAGCACCTCATCTAGTCTCCTAAGCTCCACCAGGAGTGATTTCTGAGGACAGAGTTGGCATAAGCCTAGAGCACTGCCAGGTATGGCGCGCGCGTGCGCGCACACACACACACACACACACACACACACACACACACACATTGTTTTTGTTTTTTTGCTTTTTGTTTTGAATCACACCCAGCTGTGCTCAGGGGTTACTCCTGGCTCTGTGCTCAGAAATCACTCCTGGCAGGCATGGGGGACCATATGTGATACCAGGATTCGAACCACTTCTGTCTTGGATGGGCTGCGTGCAAGGCAAATGCCTTATCCCTGTGCTATCTCTCTAGCCCATATTCAGAGAGAATTTTAAGGGGCTTGAGAGATAGTTTAAGTGGGAGAACACATTCCCAGAATATATTAGACTCTAAATTAAATTCTTACAGTTCTTGCCCCTCCCCCCTTCCTGAGTAGTCCTGTGTCCTCACCTGCCCCTACCCCACTTTATCACTGGTTCAAAGTACTAACTGCCAAGTGTAAGTTGCTGAGTTACTAGGTGGCCCCTGTAAGCCTAAAATGTGACTCAATAACAACAGTTTTAGTTGTGCAGTGCAAGGTCAGTGTTGGAAGAGTATGTTTATGTCTAGCTATCAGACAGAGAATTTAAGGCAGATGGTAGAACAATAAGCTGAGAGTTTAGGGCAGATTGTAGAACAATAAACTGTCTTTATTTATTTATTTATTTATTTTTAGTTTTTGGGCTACACCCTATGACCCTCAGGTGTTACTCCTGGCTATAAACTCAGAAATCACTAGCTTGGGCGACCATATGGTCCCCATATCGAACCATATCGAACTGTGGTTGTCCTAGGTCAGATGCATACAAGGCAAATGCCTTACCACTGTGCCACTGCTCCGGTCCCAAACTATCTTAATAATAAAACATTTCAAATTGCTTTTACCCACTCCCAGAAGAATTTTCTATAATAAAGCTAGGAATTTATTTGCTTGTTTGATTATTGGTTAATTTATTATTGTGGTACCCAGAGGCTCACACCACACAGGTATGTGTAGAAAAGGAAAGAAAAAAATTGAGACACCTAATACATCACTGTAGTAATTTATTTTATTTACTTGGTTTTGGATTTATACCTAGCAGTTCTCAGGTGTTAGTCTCATTCAACATCAAGAATTACTCCTGGGGCTGGAGAGATAGCAAGGAGATAAAGTATTTGCCTTGCATGCAGAAGGTAGGTGGTTCAAATCCTGGCATCCCATATGGTCCCCGGAGCCTGCCAGGAGCGATTTCTGAGTGTAGAGCCAGTAGTAACCCCTGAGTGCTGCCGGGTGTGACCCACCCCCCAAAAAAAAAGAATTACTCCTGGCAGGCTTGGGGGACCAAAAGTGATGCTTGGAATCAAACACAGGTAGGCCACTTGCAAGGCAAAGGCCCTACCTGTTGTACTATTGCTCTAGCTTTTATAATGATAGACATTTAGAGCCATACTTTTTTTTTTAATATGTTCTTTTTTTGGTTGTTTTGTTTTGTTTTGTTTTTGGATCATATCCAGCATCTCTCAGGGGTTACTCCTGACTCTGTACTCAGAAATTGTTCTTGGCAAGCTTGGGGGACCATATGGGATGCTGGGGAGAAAACAGTGCTCAGATGTGTGCAAGGCAAATGTCCTACCCACTGTGCTATCACTCCAGCTCCTGGTATATTCTTTCAAAGAAAATTTTATAACTGAAAGTTTCCCCCCAAATTATAATATATTCTTCCTGCCTTTGACAGGCTCTTCTAAGGACATTGAAAGTTTCCACATGTGTATGTGTCTATGTGTGATGGTGTGTGTGGTGTGTGTGAGAGAGAGAGGGAAAGTTTGCTACTCATTTCCTCTCAAATAGAGTAACACTAAGTTTCATTGTTCTGTAATATTGTCTTGGGCATCAGTTCCTAAATGGAATGTGGCATGAAACATAATTCTCACAGCGTTGCTCATGTGCGCAGCTGTGCATGGCATAAAAATCCCCAGAGCAAACCTTCCGGTTGCCAAACAGAGTTAGTTCTGAGGCATCTCAGTGGAACATATCTCAGATTTCCTGATGCATCACCAGAGTCTGAACTTTATGCCTTTTCCCTCATCATATAGCACCTCTAACTGCAGCAGGATGGGGCTGGGAGGTGGTGATTTAAGCCAAATGACCAAAAGATCAGAAAGTAGGCCAGAGAGGGATAACAGTCAGACTCAGGAAATCGGTGAGGTTTACCGATTATTTCTTTAGAGAAGAGATTGGTTGGCAAACACTAGTTCACTGAACAAATCCAGCTGCAGCCCAGAACTATGAATGATTTGTACCTTTTTTTTTTTTTTTTTTTAGTTTTTGGGTCACACCCAGCGGTGCTCAGGGGTTACTCCTGGCTGTCTGCTCAGAAATAGCTCCTGGCAGGCACGGGGGACCATATGGGACACCGGGATTCGAACCAACCACCTTTGGTCCTGGATCGGCTGCTTGCAAGGCAAACACCGCTGTGCTATCTCTCCGGGCCCTCTTTTTTTTTTTTGTTTTTTTGTTTTTTGTTTTTTGGGCCACACCCGTTAGATGCTCAGGGGTTACTCCTGGCTACGTGCTCAGAAATTGCCACTGGCTTGGGGGGACCATATGGGACACCAGGGGATCGAACCGTGGTCCTTTCCTTGGCTAGCACTTGCAAGGCAGACACCTTACCTCTAGCGCCACCTCGCCGGCCCCACCTTTTTTTTTTTTAATAAAGGTTTGGAGGGAGGGTTCAGAGAAATAGTATAGCAAGGAAAGAGCTTGACTTGCACTTGACCAACTGAGGTTCAATCCCTGGCAACACACATGGTCCCCTGCATACCACCAGGAGTGATTCCTGAGCACAGAACCAGGAGTAAACCCTGAGTACCAAACACATGAGTGCTGGGTATTGAACCCAGGTCAATCACATGCAAAGCAAGGGCTTTACCTGCAGTACTATCCTTACAGTCACCATATAAAATAATTTTGAGCATAGTCTCACTCTTGGTTAATAATCAGTCAATTGCTAGCTCTGACTAGGATTTAATGTGCTGAAGTTGGCTGAGATCTGTGCTTCCTTTAGCTCTTGCTCAAGGTGACATCTGCTCTCAGACTCAGGATCAGCAAGATTGTGAAACTGAGGAAATGTGTGCAGGGCTTCCAACTGCCCCTTTAAAATTTATTCTATTTTATTTTTGCTTCATGAGCCACACCCAGGGTTCTCAGGGTATACTTCTGGCTCTGTGCTTAGGGATCACTGTTGGTGAGTTTGGGGGAACCATACGGGATGCTGGGAATTGAACCCAGGTTGGCAGCAGGCAAAGTTAGCACTCTGTCTGCTGTTCTATCTTTGACTCTGTTGCTCCCTTTTTTAAATATGGAAAAATAATTACCAAAAAGACCTTGTTTTGGTATGTAGGTAATTGCTTTCACAAACATGATTTAACTTGGTATCTGCAAGAGCCCTGGGTAAGAGCTGGCACACTGAGGGCATCCATAAATATTAGCTGAGTAAAGTTGCCAGTGAGTCAAATGATCTGGCATAGTCCACTGGTTAGTGGCCATGGAGAACCTACTGGTCAATTCTTTTATTATCTACTCTGAGATTTGAGTATAAAGCTATATCACTCTTCTGCACCATTGATATACCCAAGGACCTTGACCCTTAGCCTTTTTTTTTTTTTTTTTTTTTTTTTTTTGCTATCCGCCTTGATTTCCTTCCCTCTGTTTCTTTCTCCTTCCCATATTTTGAAGTTAAGGGTGATTAAGTTATACCCCTACTTAATACCTTGTACTGACTTTTTCATTTATTTTGTATACACAGATGCAACCCCCCCATGCTTATTCTTCTGGATTATTTCACCGAACGATTTCCACTTCTTTATTTTTTTGGGGGCACACCTGGTGATGCTCAGGGGTTACTCCTGGATATGTGCTCGAACCTCGGTTCGTCCTAGGCTATTGCAGTCAAGGCACATGCCTTACCGCTTGCGCCACCACGCAAGCCTCAATATCCTCCACTTCTATTTTTGTTGCAGCAAATGCATGATTTCATCACTACTAGCAAGTATATAGTATTCTGTTATGTGTATATCACATATTTATAATCTAGTTGTCTGTCATTGATACCTAGGATGATTCCATATCTTTTATTTTATTTTTTATTTTAAATTTTGGGCCATATGCATTGGTGTTCCTGGGTTATTTCTGGCTCTGTGCTCAGGAATCACTCCTGGAGGGTGTGCCTCCTGTGGGATGTCAAGGACCGAACCTGGTGGTTGGCAAACAAAATCCTCCCTGGTGTCCTATTGCTCCAGCACTTGATTTCCTTGTCTTAGCTATTATACTAAGTGAACAATGAATAATGACATGCATATATCCTTCTGAGTGAATAGATTTGTGTTTTGGTGGTAGATAGCCAGAAGTATAATTACTAGGTTGTATAACAGCTCTAGTCTCGGGTTACTGAGAAATCTCCATATTACTTTCTATAGGGATTGAACCAGACAACATTCTGACCAGCAGTGGATATTTTCCCCTATATCCCTGCAAACACCAGTATTTTTAATATGGGTCATTCTTATTGGTGTGAGATATCTCATTGTCACCTTGATTTGAGTTTTTTTAATAATAAGTGATATCAAGCATTTTCATATGTTTATTGGTTATCTGTCTTCTTCAGAGAAGGGCCTGTTCATTTCTTCTCATTTTTGAATAGGTTTTTTGATTTTGTTGTTATTGCTGTTGATTGTTGCGAGTACTTTTATATCTTTGATATCAATCCTTTATCTGATATATTGAGCATAAATATTTTCTCCCATTCAGTTAGGTGAGGTTATTTTTGTTTTAGTCCATTTTTCTTTTGCTATGCAGAATCTCTTTAATTTGATATAGTTCTATTTGTTTATATTTTATTCTGTTGCCTTTGCCAGTGGCATGATATTGCTGAAGATCCTTTTGAGGTCCAAATCTTGTAATGTTCTATTTTCTCCTTAATACATTTTGTTGGTTTTTTTTTGTTCTGTTTTTGGGCCACACCCAGTGATTCTCAGGGCTTGGGGGCCATATGGGATGCTGGGGGGATCAAACCGTGGTCCATCCTAGGTCAGCCTTGTGCAAGGCAAACGCCCTACTGCTGTGCCACTGCTCCGGAACCTCCTTAATACATTTTATATAGTCTTTTTTTGGGATGGGGTCACACCTAGCAGTGCTCAGGGGTTACTCCTGGCTCTAAGCTCAGAAATCGCTCCTGGCAGGCTCGGGGGACCATATGGGATGCAGGGATTCGAACCACAGTCGTTCTGCATGCAAGGCAAAAGCCTTGCCTCCACGCTATCTCTCTGGCCCCCCATTTTATATAAAGTATACAATATAGTGGACCTGGACTTTTGCTCTTGAGATATTCTTAATCACTCTTTTAATTTCCTTGCTGTGATTGACCTGTTTAACACTTCTATTTCCTCCTTATATTCAGGTTTGGGAGACTACACAATTCTAAGAACCTGCCCAGTTTTTTCTAGATTCTCTAGCTTAACAGCATAAAGTTGTCTATAGTACCTTCTAATTATATTTTGAATTTCTGAGGTATATATTGTAATATTTCCTTTCATATCTGATTTATTTGAACATTTTTATATTTGTAAAATATATTATAAAAATATTTTTATATTTGTATCACTAGAAATCTGTATATCTTGCTTACTTTTAATTTTTTGACCACACCCAGTGATGCTCAGGAGTTACTCCTGGCTCTGCACTCAGAAATTGCTCCTGGCAGTCTCGGGGGACCATATAGGATGTCGGGAATTGAACCTAGATCCGTCCCAGATCATCTGCATGCAAGTCAAAAGCTCTACTCGCTGAGCTATCGCTCCGGCTCCTGCTCACTTTTTTTTTTGGTTTTTGTGCCACACCCGGCGGTGCTCAGGGGTTACTCCTGGCTGTCTGCTCAGAAATAGCTCCTGGCAGGCACGGGGGACCATATGGGACACCGGGATTCGAACCAACCATCTTTGGTCCTGGATCGGCTGCTTGCAAGGCAAACGCGGCTGTGCTATCTCTCCGGGCCCCTCCTGCTCACTTTTAATTTTTAAAAATTTTGTTTTTTGTTTTTTTTGGGGCCGTGCTCAGGGGTTACTCCTAGCTCTATGCTCAGAAATCACCCCTGGCAGGCATGGGGGACTATATGGGATGCTGGGATTCGAACTACCGTCCTTCTACATGAAAGACAAACACCTTACCTCCATGCTATGTCTCCGGCCCCTAATTTTTAAAAAATTTGGTTATTTGCGACTCACTTGGCAGTGCTCAGGTCTTCTCCTGGCACTATGCTCAGGGTCACTCCTGGTGGGCTCTGGGGATTATATATAGTGCTGGGTACTGACCATCCATATACAAGGCAACACCATACATACTGTACCTCGTTTTAGTTACTTATCTTTATTCTTTAGAAGAATCATATAAACGTTTCATTGATTCTTTGATTTCTGCTCTGGTTTTCATTATTTCTCTCCCTCTACTACTTTTTGCATTCATTTGTAGTTTCTTCTCTAGATATTTGAGATGTATGCTTAGATGGTTGATTTGGGCTTTTTCTTTTTTATCAATATAGGCCTGCATTGGGAGGTGGGGTGATAGGACAGCAGGTAAAGCACTTGCCTTGTAAACGGCCAACCCGAGTTCGATTCCCAGCACTGCATATGGTCACCCGAGTCCCACCAGGCATGATCCCTGAGCACAGAGCCAGGAGTGAGTCACAGAGCACTGCTGGGTGTGACCCCTCCCCCCAAAAGGGAATATAGGCCTGTTTTGCTATAAATTTTCCCCTTTGTACAGCTTTTCCTATATCCCAAAGATTCTGAGTCATATCTTCATTCTAATTAGTTTCAAGAATTTTTTTATTTATTGATTGATTTCTTTGATTCCATTGTAATTTAGAAGTGTTTTTTTCAGCTTCCAAGTGTTGGAAATTTTCTAGGTAGATCATCTTTTGTTTGTTTCTTTTGTTTTTGGGCCATACCTGCTGATGCTCATGGCTTACTCCTGGCTTTGCTTTGAGAGATCACTCCTGGTGTACTCTGGGACCATATGAGGTTCCAAGAATCAAACATGAATCTGATACATGCAAGTAGAGTGCTGTCCTTGCTATACTCTCTCTCTGGCCCTTAGTTTTATAGTTAAGCTTTCTTTTCATGGTTTTGTGGTTTGATGGGGTGCTATGTATGATTTTTATATTTGTTAATTTATGTATGTTTGAGTTATATCCTAGTGTGTGGCCATCCTAGAGATTGTTCCTTGTGTAGTAGAGAAGAAAGTGTATTCAGCTTTTGGGGCGTGGAAAGTATATGTCCAATAATCCCAGTAATTCGAGCTTCTTATTTTGGACTCTTGTCTGTTATTCGGTCCAGATTTTAGTGGCAAAAGTGGGGTATTGAAGTCTCCTACTACTATTGTTTTCATCAATATGTTTCTTTATGTATGTGAGCAGAAGCTTTATGAACTTTGTTGACCCTTTATAGGTGCATAAATATTGATCATAGTTAGTACTTCTTGATCTATAGTTCCCTTAACTAGTAAGTAGTGTTCATCACTGCCTCTAATTACTTACTTCATGTTGAATGCTATTTGATCTGATATAAGTATAAATGTCCCAGCTCCCTTTCACTTTGAGCCGGTATTTATCCTATAAATTTAGGTGAGTTTCCCATAAGGCATAAGCAGTAAATAGACAGATTTTCTTTCTGATTCATTCTGCTACTTTATGCCTTTCTATAGGACAGTTTAGTCAATTGACATTAAGAGGGATTATTGATATAAGGACTCTGTTGCTATTTGTGTTTGTTGGAGAGTGTTATTATTTTTTTTTGGTTTTTGGGTCACTCCTGGTAGCACTCAGGGGCTACTCCTGGCTCTATGCTCAGAAATCACTTCTGGCAGGCTCAGGGGACCATATGGGAAGCCGGGATTTGAACCATCATCCTTCTGCATGCAAGACAAACGCCCTGCCTCCATGCTATCTCTCTGGCCCCCGAAGAGTGTTATTTTTGCAAGTGAATGTTTGCCTTTTATTCTCAGCCTTTGAGTAATTCTTGCACGATTGGTGTTGTCATTTTTTTTGAGGGGGGTCACACCTGGCAATGCTCAGGGGTTACTCCTGGATCTACGCTCAGAAATCGCTCCTGGCAGGCTCGAGGGACCATATGGGATGCCGGGATTCGAACCACCATCCTTCTGCATGAAAGGCAAACGCCTTACCTACATGCTATCTCTCCGGCCCCTGTTGTTGTCATAAATCTTGACAGCTCTTACTTGTATTAAAAAGTTTATCCCACCCTCAAATCTAAGTTATAGCTTTGTAGGGTACTGGAGTCTAGATTGAAAAAAATATTTTATTCAATACCTTGAACATGTCATTCCATTTTTTTCTTCCTTATATGATATGGAAGGTTTTTGTCCTTTTTTACCTTTTTGTTTTTTGAATCACACCCGGCAGCACTCAGGGGTTACTCCTGGCTTTATGCTCAGAAATTGCCCCTGGCAGGCTCAGGAGACCATATGGGATGCCGGGATTCGAACCAACGACCTTCTGCATGCAAGGCAAATGCCTTACCTCCATGCTATCTCTCTGGCCCGCCCCCCCCCCTTTTTATTTTGATCACTATGTGTCTTGGTGTTGTTTTGTTTGTATCTATTTTATTTGGTACTATTTAAGCCTCTTGAATTTGTGCAAAAGTCTCCCTGAAGAAACCTGTTATGTTCTGTTATTAGTTTCTGTATCAGTTATTCTTCTTCCTTTTTTTTTGTTTTTGGACCACACCCGGCGGTGCTCAGGGGTTACTCCTGACTGTCTGCTCAGAAATAGCTCCTGGTAGGCACAGGGGACCATATGGGACACCAGGATTTGAACCAACCACCTTTGGTCCTGGATCGGCTGCTTGCAAGGCAAACACCGCTGTGCTATCTCTCCGGGCCCCTCTTCTTCCTATTTTTATCTCATTATGGCATTCCTATAATTTGGGGATTATTCTTGTTATCCATCAAAAATCTTAACATTCTCATCTGTTTTTGACTTCTCTTTTCTTTTACTACTTCATTATTGTTGACTTGTATTTATTTTTGCTTTTGCGCCACATCTGGCTGCACGCAGGGGTTACTCTTGGCGCAGTGCTCAGTGTCATTCCTGGCAGTGCTCGATGAACTATGTGGGATGCTTGAGATCAATTCCAGGTGAGCTGTGTGCAAGGCAAACACCCTCCCCATTGTGCTCCAGCCCCGATAACTTGTATTTTGTTTTCAACTTTGCCAATACAGTTCTCTAAATTCAGAATCCTGTTGTGGTTTGCTATTGTATTCTTTAACTCCTACAATTTCATTGATGTGAACTCTTTACTTTCTTTCTCTTTGGGCTATACCTGGTGGTGTTCAGAGCTTACTTTTGGCTCTGGGCTAAGGGATCACTCTTGGCAGGCTCAGGGAAGACTATGGTTCACCAAGGATTGAATATGTATTGCCTGTGTGCAAGGCAAGCACCTTATTCACAATACTATTGCTCTGGTCTCTCCATTAATATGAACTTTTTCTTTTCTTTTCTTTTTTTTTTTTTTTTTTTTGGTTTTTGGGTCACACCTGGCAGCGCTCAGGGATTACTCTTGGATCTATGCTCAGAAATCGCTCCTGGCAAGCTCGGGGAACCATATGAGATGCTGGGATTCCAACCACCAACCTTCTGTATGCAAGGCAAACACCTTACCTCCATGCTATCTTTCTGGCCCCCAATACAAATTTTTTAAGACCCTGAATTAGTTCTTCCTTAGATGACTAAATTTCTGATCTAGTGATTGCAATAATTCTATTGTGATTGCATGGAGTGTTGACTTGAGGTCCACTGTGATAAAACCTAAGGCTTTTGTTGACCTTGAAGAGAATTTGCTGGAACTTCTGTCCCAGTCTGCCATATAGATGAATTTCTGTTTCCTCATTGCCCTTAGAATTTTGTAGGTGTTGAGAGTTGAGCTTTAGATTCCTAATTATGAGTATTGATCTGATTTCTTATTTTAAATGAGGGGCTACTGCTTATGACATATTATTCTAACAATATCTATGTCTTTGAGAGGAATTTCATTGGCAAGGCAAGTGAAAATCCAATTACTCCCATTTACATATCAGTGTCAATATGAAGGTATTCTGAGACAGATATCTGAACTGTTAGTTACTACGAAGGATCTGAGGATCTGTAGGGGAGGTCCTGGGGCTGAGGGCAGAACCATGACAACTTCCCCTAGTCTCAGTGATAGGTGGGATGCTATGTAGGTGAGGTTCAAGGCCTCACAATGCACTTATTCAGAGTATACTTATTCTGAATTTATTCAGAGCATGATTTTCCCAAAGTGTTTAAGGGTTAGAACCTTTTACACCCAGAAGCATGATCTATGCTTCTGGTTTTATGGTCCATTATGAGTGGAACACAGTCAGAAATCTTGATCTAAGAAAGTGATAATAGTCACTAGGTTTTTTTCCCCCAAGGCAATGATCTACCAAAGGGAATTTTTAGACATTATTCATTTAAAGATGAGTCTTTTTTCTATCAGAGGCTATAAAATTATATTGTTCACATGTGAGTATATGAGTATGAGTGTGTGTGTGTGTGTGTGTGTGTGTGTGTGTGTGTGTGATGTTCTAACTGTAGAACCAAAGGTACAAGACAGTCTGAAAGTACTTTCTCTAAGAATTGTATCCTATCAGAGGAGAAAATAATGAAAGTAACTCGGAATAAAATGAAGCTGTAGTATATAAAGTAATTGAGTCAGCTCTCTGGAATTTGGGGCCCAAATTCAAATAGTTTGGAAGGAGTAGGTCTTGCCAGAGTTGGCAGACATGGACTGTGGCAAGATTACTCAGTTGAAGGCAAGGACCTGGGGTTGTTGGTATTATGGAGATTTCTGCATGTTCTTTGAGATATGAGAAATGCTTTTTTTGATGTTTGCATTTCCAGATGGAACCTTTCAAGAAATGTTTGCATTTCCAAGTAGTAGAACCCCTCACTCCCTGAAATGACTCTCACACCCCTGAGCCAACAGAATTGTTTACTTAAAACAGGCATACTGTGTGTGTGTGTGTGTGTGTGTGTGTGTGTGTGTGTTTGTTTGTTAGCTGGGATCCTACCTCGTGTGTGCAAGGAATCTATCTAGTCAACTTCTGAGCTAAATCCCAAGCCCTCAACCTTTGGGAGGAGTCTCCTAGGAAGTAAATAGCAAATAGCTAGGATCTAGGCATATATCAGCTCTGTGAATTATCTTCTGCCACACTTCTGGTTTTTTTTTTTTTTTCGGTTTTTGGGTCACACCTGGCAGTGTTCAGGGGTAACTCCTGGCTCTATGCTCAGAAATTGCTCCTGGCAGTTCAAGGGAACATATGGGATGCCGGGATTCGAACTACCATCCTTCTGCATGCAAGGCAAATGCCTTATCTCCATGCTGTCTCTCTGGTCCACACCTCTGTTTCTAAAGCATAGCTTTGTTTTAGCTTTAAAAAAGCATGAGGATAAGTAAATAGACAATGTAAATCCATAATACTATTCTTTTAAAATATTTTTTTTAATTTTGTGTTTAAAAGTAATTTGTACACATTTGTATTTGGAAGTAGATATTAAACATTTATGATGTGAAATATAATTTGATGTTTTAGAATTTCTAACAGGTTCTTCTTCTGTTTGCTGGGAGATAGTGAGCACACCCAGCTGTGCTGAGGGGTTATTCCAGACTATATATTCTGTGATCACATTTGTTGGGGCTCAGGGGATCACATGTGGTGTCAGGAATTGAACCATGGTCATGTGTAAGGCAAGCACTATACCTGCTATACTATCTCTCTGGCCCTAACAGGCTATTCTTATACAACTTATTTTAAACATTCAGTAATTGATTTAAATTTCTGGTTTTAAGTAAAAATATGATAATTTAATTAAATCTATAAACATTTTTGCGATACTCAAAAGAACTTGATTCATTAGATTTTATTAGCATGACTTTACTACTTATTTTTCTTTTTGGTTTTTGGGTCACACCTGGCTAAACTCAGGGGTTACTCTTGGCTATCTGCTCAGAAATAGCTCCTGGCAGGTAAGGGGACCATGTGGGCCGCTGGGATTCAAACCAACCACCTTAGGTCCTGGATCGGCCACTTGCAAGGCAAACACCACTGTGCTATCTCTCTGGTCCCTTAACTACTTGTTATTCTTTTATTTGTTAAACAACTAAATGTTTTTATTTCCTGTGAAGCAAGATAGTTTATATTCAACTTATTTAGAAAGATGCAAGAGAAAGAGAAGTATGCACTTGAGAGAGAAAACAGGTTATGCAAGCAAAGAAATGGAGATGACAAGCAATCGAGGGAGAGAATTGGCTTAAGAAGAAGCCACACAGAAGTATTACTTTTTTGGTTTTTGGGTCACACCTGGCAGTCCTCAGGGATCCTCCTGGCTCTACACTCAGAAATCACTCCTGACAGTCTCGGGGGACCATGCTATCTCTTACCTCCATGCTATCTCTCTGCCCGCAGAAGTACTACTTTTAAGAATTGAATAAATTTGGGGGCCAGAGAAATAGCATGGAGGTAGGGCATTTGCCTTGCATGCAGAAGAACGGTGGTTCAAATCCTGGCATCCCATATGGTCCCCCGAGCCTTTCAGGAGCGATTTCTGAGTGTAGAGCTAGAAGTAACCCCTAAGTGCTGCTGGGTGTGACCCCCCCAAAAATAAAAATAATTAAATATATTTAATATATAATGTAATATAATGATTAAAATCAATTGAATTAAAATTAAATTAAAATTAAAAATTCAACATTCTCAGGGAGGGGTAAAAATTCAACATTCTCTTAAAAAGAAGGTGCATACATATAATATGAAAGTAAAAGCTAAAAATGATGTTTTCAAGTTTGCAATGAAAAACTAATTTGGGGGCCGGAGCACTGGCGCAAGAGGTAGGGCATTTGCCTTGCACGTGCTGATTTAGGATTGACCGTACTTTGTGTGTCCTCCCTCCCCCGCCACGCGTCCCATATGGTCTCTCAAGCCAGGAGTGATTTCTGAGCACATAGCCAGGAATAACCCCATGAGCGTCACCAGGTGTGGCCGAAAAATAAACAAAATACCCCAAACAAAAAACAAAAAAAAAACAAACTAATTTGGACTAGAGAACTCAGAAGTTGGAGCATTGTGCTCTGTGTGCAGGAGGACCAAGTTTGATCCTCTGTACCTCACAGTCCTTTGAGTCCTGCTGCCAGTGATTCTGAGCAAAGGGCTGAGAGTAGTTCTTGCACATTGATAGTTGTAGCTCTTCAACAACAAAAATAAATTGAAATAATAGGTATTATCTCTCCTGCCCCCAATCTCAAAGCAGTCCTAACCTAGTGGTCACGTGATGGCAGAGGAGCGGTAGATATGGGTGGACAAAGTTCTTTTTTATGTAATCAGCACAGATACTCAGAGTATCCATGTGCAACCAAGAGAACCTGACTGATTTTTTTTTTGTTTTTGGGCCACACCCAGCAGCACTCAGGGGTTACTCCTGGCTGTCTGCTCAGAAATAGCTCCTGGCAGGCACGGGGGACCATATGGGACACCAGGATTCGAACCAACCACCTTAGGTCCTGGATCGGCTGCTTGCAAGGCAACTGCCACTGTACTATCTCTCCGGCCCCGAACCTGACTGATTATATCCAAGCTACTATTCAGGAAACATTTTTTGCCATTCTGATTTTGGGAATATAGGTCAGAAAATGTGATTTAGAAGTGGTTTTCTTAGTTTCCTCCCTTTTTCTCACTTTGTATTTCTTGTTTTGGTTTTTGGGCCACACCGGGTGATGCTCAGAGGTTATTCCTGGCTATGCACTCAGAAATTGCTCCTGGCTTGGGGCTCATATGGGACACCAGGATCAAACCAGCTGCGAGGAAGCAAATGCCCTATTGCTGTGCTATTGCTTCACACCCTCACTTTGTATTTCCCTGCATTGGCTGAAAGGACTATTGTTGAAGGACTTTTCAATTTTCTTGAATTAATTTGATAATTTTTACCAGTGGAAAAAGAAGTCTGCACGCAGACAGTCTAGTGTACAAATCATTGCCTTGTCATATATAGATGTTACTTTAGTTTACTCATTTATTAAACAGATTTTTTTTTTTTTTTTTTTTTTGCTTTTGTGGGTCAAGTGCCTGTCAGTACTCAGGAGTTACTTCTGGCTCTATACTCATGAATTATTCCTGGTGGTGCTCAGGGATAACAGAGTATAATCTGGTATATGGAAAACCAGGATAGAAACTGGGTTGGCAAATGTGAGGGGACATTGCACATTGATAGTTGTAGCTCTTCAACAAAAACAAAAATAGGGCCCGGAGAGATAGCACAGCAAGCAGCCGATCCAGGACCAAAGGTAGTTGTTTCGAATCCCGGTGACCCATATGGTCCCCCGTGCCTGCCAGGAGCTATTTCTGAGCAGACAGCCAGGAGTAACCCCTGAGCACCGCTGGGTGTGGCCCAAAAACCAAAAAAAAAAAAAGAAAAAAAATTGTTTATTTGGGGACACATGCAGCAGTGCTTATGCATTATTCCTGGGCAAGGGGCTTGGGGACCCTATGAGATTCTGAGGATCCAAATGATGTCAGCTGCATGCAAAGCAAATACCATAGTCTATATTATCTCTTCTTCCTGAAAGTAACAATCTTAAAAGTGACATGCTCAGTAAGTGGTGGAAATACTATCTAATACTGATGCTTTGTCAGGGCTGAGGAGATATAGTACAATGGTTAGAGTACTTGCCTTAAATGTGGCCAACTAGGTTCAATCTCAGCATAGAGTCTGCCAAGTCCTTCCAGAACAATCCCTTGAGTGAAGAGCCAAGAGTAAACCCTGAGCACAGCTGGGTGTGGTCCCCAAAACCAAATGAAATGAATAAATGAATGCATAAATGAGTAATGCATAATGGTGCTAAAGGGTTATTTCCAGCAGGGTTTGTTGTTGGAGATGGGAATCCATGTGGTACAGTGGAATTAAACCCAGGGTCTGGTATGCAAAATAGATACTTTAGTCCCTTTAAGTCATCTCCCTGATCTAAACAAGCAGCTAAAGTTTTATCTTGTTTAAGCCATTTTTTACACTGCCTTTGTGACAGAAATCAAACTATCACCAAACTCAGACCTGTGTTTATTCGAAGTCTATCTGTCCTCCCAACCCCCACCTGCCAGTCCTGGAATGTCAAATTCCATGAGCAGGGTTTCTGTTTAGTTCACTGTAAACAGCTTCTTGAAGAGTGCCTGGCACAGTAAGCATTCAATAAATATTTGTTGAATGAATGCATAACAAAACCATCAACATAATGCAAGGCTGTGAGTGCAGCTCTGGAGAAGTGCAGAGCTGGGCAGTGTAAGTGACTAGTCCAGCAATCCGTTCATTCTCTGTGTGGCTGGATCTCTGTGCTGACTGAATCACCAAGGCAGGATACAACCTGCTGTTTCCATCATTGGAGAGACATACATGCTTTAAGATGGCTGTGTCTTTCTTTTGTAATTTAAATGAAGGCTCCCAAGTAAAGTTCATTGTTGTAATGAAATGGAAACCTGTGACAAGGTTCACAGTGACGAGGAAAGGTTGCATGCTAAGCACAGACAGAGGAAAAAGAGCTTGGAACGTGCGGCTGAGATGGGCTTCACTCAGGATGGCAAGAGCTAGAAGCGGTAAGAACCACAAAGTGTTGAAAACTGTAGAGTCAAAATGAAAGAGAAACATATTGTAGGGTCTGGGCAAGAAAGACACTTGGAGGAGGTCGGGTGGGTGTGAGGTAAGTGCTACAGAAATAAAGCCCAGCTTCCTGGCTGGATAAAGAAAATGAAGCAGCATCGTAACCAGGATATTTTCGGTATCAAATTCACTTTTTTTTTATGCCATTAAGTCCGTTTTAAACATTTCAATCACATAGATCAGCTAATGTAAACAACTTAACACATCCTGGGTTCTTTAAGCAAATAAACAAATATATATATGTAGTAACCAGATCCTGTCGGCCGGGGATTAAACTCCTTCAGCTTAAAATTAAGTTCTATTTCCTGAGTGATGAAAGTTGCAGAAGTCTCGGCTATCTTGCCAGACCACACCCCTGGGGGTAAAATTTCTGAATTTAAACAAGTCAAGATTTGTTTAGTTATTTTATAATACATATGTAACTTCTGGTAATAGTTGCTAGTATGAGGTTTCTCTTTGTTGAGTAATGAGTTTAGAAAGTTCAAGAGAACTTCCTTAATAACATGGCTCTCCACTTAAAAAATGTCTTAGTTAGCCGCATCGTTTCTAGAAGCATATTAACATTTATATTTAAAGCAGAGGATCTTGGTGGCTTGCAGACTGACAAAGACCTGGAAATTAGTAATAACTGTTGCTATTTTGTCCTTACTTTACTTATCCCTGTGCCTAATGGATGTGTGTCCTCTGATCTTTGGCAAGACTATAGGGTGGAGTGATAAAACAGGTGACGTTTGCGCAGCAGCTCAATTTCTCTGAACATTTCACATTGAAGCCACACACCTGTCATTTCAGACAGGTCCCCAAATAGAGAAATCAGAATGATCAAAACATGATCTCAACGGAAAATCCTTTGCTATGAGAATCAAGGGCTTTCTACATATAGTGCTCTTCCCCGGCCCCATTGCCCCCAAATACTAGTTTCCTCAGAGAGCAATCAATGGGTTGAGGTGCAGCAACTGGAACAAATTCATAGCACAGGTCCCTGAGATGCTATTCAAATGAGTGGATTAATTCATGCACAGACACACCTGTAAATGACTTGGGTGTAAACAAATACATGGATGACTATGGCCGTGATGATAACACTTGTTAGAAAAGGAGGCAGCTTGGAGTGTTACAGGGTATCCCCAGGTTGAAAGCCCTGGGTCACCGGAATGAACGCCAAGGACTGTGTCCAGTTCCTTGTGGAGGTGGATAGAGGTCAGTTTATGGGAGGACTGTCTAGTGCCCCGGATTTGGAGAGGATTCAGTTAAGAATCGGTTGTACTTGGGAAGCCCTCATTTACTGCAAGAGTGGTTTGATTTTGATAGTAGCTGCTCCCTGGAGAAGACACATGTTCTGTGGAACAATGTGAACTTTCTAGAACAATCTGGGTCAATAGATTTGTTTCCTGGGGCAGTTCAGATAATCAATCCTAATTGTACCGTGATTGTTTGTTTATCGAAAAGAAGACTATTTAGTGGCATATGCCATTAATCAACTCTTACGGCTAATTTTTATTTTTAATTAGGGAGTCGCTAGACCCTTATGTCTTTCTAAATAAAAGTCTTTGCAAAGGTTTTAGTTCTGCTCAGTCGTCATGACATCTTACTGAAATGCAAGAGTTGCTTTCTCTGTGCTTACTTCCCTGTATATCCAACAGTATCTTGGAAACCTGCAGTTATCTGAATTCCCATCAGGTGACATTGTTTAATCTAACATTCCCTCTTTCGCATGTGAAAATAACCCCTAGGACAAACCACCTAAAGATTTGAACTCTCTGGTGCTCAGGGGAGTTTCCAATCCCACTCCCTTTCTTTCTTCTGATGGCTACTCCTAAACTTCATCTCCCCCCCAAAAAACTTGGGCAGCAAAGTTCTCGGTGGCTCTTCTCCCAGACAAGCCAGCCCAGCCCTGGTGGGGGAGGGAACTGAGCCTTTGCCATAGGCCAAAAACAAAACAAAACAAAACAAAAAAAGAAAACATTTAATCACATAGCTGGTTAGGCCACCACCAGGGGTCCAGACATATAAAAGTCACTTCAAATGAACTTTTCATTTTTTTCCCTGAGAAAATCACTCTCTGCTGAGAGGCAACGACAAATGCTTTCAAATAATGACTACACCTATTTCCAAATAGGATGATGAAAACATATAGAAACGACCTCTTTGGCAAAGTTGCAGAAAAACGGTTACTTTTTTCTCTGAAGGCAGTCAGAATGGGAAATGACTACAAAAAAAAAAAAAATGGTTTTCTTAATATATTCCAAGAGCTTTTTTTTTTTTTTTTTTCTGTCCTAGGATCATACAAAGGTCTAAAAGGGATCCAGTTCCTAGTTTCTGAAAAGATGAAGACGTTTGTTTTAAAAAAAAACCTAGGTGCCTCCCTTAAGAAAAAAAAAAAAGAGAAAGCAATCACCCGCCCAACTCCCAGGCTCAGGCCGGTTGTCACATTATTACTAAGTTCCACTTAGTGTCTGCCTGGGCTCCATTCACGCAAAAAGTACAAAGTGGATCAACTTCTGGGGACGAGCCAGAGAGGTAGGTGCATCTTGGGCCAACATTTAATGCTAATTCTGATTCTTTTGGGGCGCGTGTGCAAGGGACACCGAGCCCCCCCCAACCTTTTCAGCAGCCCCCCAAGAGACTGGAGACACCCAACCGCGTCTGCTTCACAATCCCTGGGGCGGTGGGGGAGGCGGCTGCCAGGCCTGGTGTGTTTTGCTTTTTGGAGCAGAAACGCTTTGCTGGCGTTGCCTCGTGTGGGCTTTTTCCTCTCCGGATCCCGGGTTCGAATTTCGGGCGAGGAAAAAAACACAACAACACAACACAACAAAATCGCTGTTCTTCACGGAGTTAAACATAAAAAAATGCTCCCTTTTTTATTTTTATTTTTCCGGGTGTGTTTGTGTGTGTGGGGGGAGGAGAACGCTGGGCCTAGACGACACACGCGTCTCCTCCAGGGCCGAGGATGATGGTGGGACACTTGAGGGGTGTGCGGAGTTCTTGTAGTCCCCCCCAAAAAATTGAGGGGTGCAGGGGTGGGGGAAGCCCACCGCGTGCACCCCACACCTGCTTGCTCACCGCGTGCGCGCGCTGTGTTAGGGGGCGCTGCAGGCGGCCTTCCCCGGGGCAGAGTGACCCCACCGGGGTTAAGTGGCGGGCGGTGGGTGCTGCGGGGCGCCCCTGTCCTCCCATCCCCCAGCAGCCCCGCACCCCAAGGCGGCGGGCGGCGGCGGCGGCGGGGGCGGGGCGGCCTAGTTGAGCGCCTGCGGGCTTGGCTCGCTCTTTTTTTTTTTTTTTTAATTCTTCCTGCCCCCAAAAGCCCGGCCCCACCCCCGCCCCATCCCCCACCCGGAGCGCGCGGGGCGAGCCGGGCCGCCCCTCCCCCGCCCGCCGGGCCTGAGCTCGGTTTGGTTTGTTTTGCCGTGCGCAGGCCGCCGCCGCCGCCGCCGCGGGCCTCTGAGAGGAGCGAGCTCATTTGTGCCTGGCTGGTCCCCAGCGCTCTCGCTCGCTCGCTCTCTCTCTCTCTCTCGCTCTCTCTTTCCTCCGCGCTCTCTCTCTCTCTCTCTCTCTCTCCCTCCGAGTGTCTGAGCCGTTGGCCGCGCCGAACCGTTGGGCTCTTTCCCCGAGTAACAGCTTTGCCCTCCCTCCTCCCTCCTCCCGCGGGCCCGAGGAGCGCCCCTCCCCCACCCGCCGCGCGCCCCTCCCCCGCGGCTCCCGGAGCACCGCCGACGAGCCGAGCGGAGCCTCCGCTTGGAGCGGACACGAGCGCTCGCTCGCCCGGCCCGGCCCGGCCTCGCCTCGCCTCGCCACGCCGCGCCGCGCCGCGCCGCCTGGGGACGGGACCCGCGCCCCTCCCCCGCCCGCCGCCCCTCCCCCGCGCTCGCTCGCTCGCTCGCTCGCCGCGCCCGCCCGCCTCCCGCCCTCCCTCCCTCCCTCCCTCCCTCGCCTGCCGCGCCGCGCCGCGCCGCGCCGGGGTTCTAATTGCCTCGCGCCCCCCGGAGGGGCTCTTTGGGGTGCTCGGCGGCGGCGGCGGCGGCGGCGCGGAGGGGCCGCGAGCGGGAGTTTCCGGGGCTCCGTTCCGGGAGGGGGAGCGGCTGGCGCGGAGGCCAGGCCTCTGCTCTCTCCTCGGCTCGGCTCGGCTCTCCTCGCGCGGGGTCCGTGCAGGTAAGCGCTCGGGGGGGGGGGGCCGGACCCCGAGGCTGGGCTCGGCTTGGGGGGGCGCCGGGGGGAGGGGAGGAGGAGGAGGAGGAGGCGAAGGAGGGAAGGGGGGATGGGCTCCCCGCACCCGCATTTCGCCGCTCGGCCCCGTTTGGGGCGCCGGGTGGGGGAGGGGAGGCCGAGCCGAGCGAGGCGCACTTGGGGCGCCCCGTCCCGTCCCGTCCCGTCCCGTCCCGCCCCCTCCCCCCTTGATGCCTATTTCCAGTCCTCTCTTCGTCTCTTCGGCGTCTCCGCCGGGCTCAGCCCACGCTCACGTGCCCGGCCCCCTCCCCTCCCCCATCTTCAGCCTTCCTCCCCCCCAAATCTGGGCTGTGTTTTTGTTTATTTTTTCGGGGAACGTTGTGCTCCCCTTCTTCCTCACCCTGATTTGGAGGTGCTGTGCGGGTTCCCGAAAACGTGTCTTTATTTTTCTTATTCCCCCCTTTCCCTTCCCGGGCCTTCCTTCACCCCCTTTTCCTATTCCCCCCGTCCCAGCCCCCCATCGCCGGCCGCCACCGCTGTCTGTGTGTCCTGCCTGCCTGCGCGGGGCTCTTTTTGGGGCGCGGGGGAGGCTTGCAGGAAAGAATGTGCCAACGGCACCTCAAGAATCAAGGAGCCATCATGAGGCCGACTGACTCCTGGAGAACCTATTTTTAGCAGAGGAGAGGGAGGTTTTTTTTTTTTTTTTTTCCTTCTTTTGGGGCAGGGTGGTATTATTATTTTTGGGGGTGCAGCCTCTCTCAGCCCCCCACCCCCTTCCACTTCCACACACAGGCCCAAGCAAGGCCCCGGGCATGCTGGCTGGGGGGGCAGGCGGCGGGATCTTGGGGCGCCCGGCGGGGGAGGGGCGCGCGGGGTTGGCCTGTTCTTGGGGCCCCAGTGGCGGCTTCGTTCTTGGGGCGCTTCTCGTCACCCCTCCTGGGCTGCTTGGGACGAGAACCTGCTCTTGCAAGTTGGGCTCCGAAGCGGGGAATTGGCAAAGTTATTTTGCCAGCTTCCTGGTAAGTTAGAGGTGGCACCGACTCTCTTCCCCCCCCCCCAAAAAAAAAGGGCCACGTTGTGCGGGGTGGCTCTGGGTAACTTCCTCTTTGCAAAAAACCCCATGTCAGGATTGGAACCGAAGCAGGCTTTTATTTGATTTTATTTCACTTTTCCATGCCAGTGAAACAGGCATCTTTCCTTCCCCCCGGCAGCTCGAGGGCAGCCATGCATGTGCTAACATGTTCAGTGTTTTGGGAAGTTCCTAATTTGCTGAAAGGCAGCGCGTTTGCAGCGGCCGCCGAGATCCCGTGGAGGCTGGGAAAATGCTGTGTGTTTTCTGTAAAACCGTGCTCAGAAAGGCTCGAGAAATTGCTCTCGATGTGAGGTCCAGCTCACAACTTTGCCTCTTCCAATCCTCGGGTGATCTGCCAGTGACAAGTGCTCCCACTTTGCAAAAAAAAAAAAAAAACAAAAAAACAACAACAAACCCTAAATTTCCTCCCTGTCTGGAGTTGGACTTGTGTGGGCACCATAGACTTGGATTTCCAGTGGACTCAGGGAAGTTGACTGTTGGTTTTCTTGTTTCCACCAGGACCGTCTGCTGATCTAAACAAGCTTGTTAATTAATAAAATATGGTGGGCAAAGCGATGGATTATTTTTAGTCCGATGGTTTTATCCCTTCCTCCCCCATAGTGAAATAATCCTCTTCCTCCTCCTTTTTTTTCTTTTCCCCTTTTAGCAGATCGGATAATAGGCCCCTCATGGTGTTTTCATCTGCTTACCTCAATCAAATTGGCAGTAAATATCCTAGTTACACATTTAAGAACATTAGTAATATTTTGGCTTCCTCAGGGTGGTTCGTTTTCATTCTTGTTACGCAGTCTCCGTATCACATTGGTGTATTTTAGTAATCTGGACTTTCTGGGAACTGGATGTTTTCATCATTTGGAGCAAGTTTATAGTCTAGGGAACCTAGAGCAGCTTTGTCTCCATGAAAACAAGTGGGTTGTATCTTGGGAGTTTTCATGGCAAGCCAGCCTCGGAAATTATCATTGGAGCCAGGTTCTAGAAAGAGTGAGCATTTACCCTCTGGAGGAGGAGTGCCAGGGGAAAAATAGGCCTGAGAGTAGAGAGGAGTGTTTATATTTTTTCCCACATCCAGGTTTTCCTGGGACGTGGTGATTTTTCCATCCAGTTCTGTTGTCCTGCACCGTGTGATATGTTTAATTACAACCACTGAATGGGCAAATGTTTCAGTCATTTTGAATATTACCTGTAGAGCACAATAATTCAGCTGTGAGAAATGAAAGCAATGTGTATGTGAAAGTTTTTTTTTTTTTTAGAGCAGTTAAATAGCTTAATTGGGGAACTTCTTGAGGACATAAAGTTGTGGCTGTGCTCGTTTATGGGACGTTTTTCTTTTCAACATCTACAGGCTTTGATTATTAGTATTGAGACATGAGAAATGTGATGGCCATTTGGGCGACGTTTTATTATTTTTTTGTTTGCTTCAAAGTAGTGAAACATTTTAGGGAGTCTTACACGTGGCCAGGAATCTTGGTTACTTGTTTTCTAGTATCAGTTTATCATAATTGCCACGATACCAGTTTACCAAGAATGCAAAAAGGAACTGCTTTCTGTTTGCTGAGGGCCTTGCAACCTAAAATGCAAAAACGGCAGTTTAATATAAATATAGGGATTACTGCTACAGAGATGAAACTAATGAGCCTTTTGAATGACAACCTGTTGAGTAAATACTTTTGTTTTTATGTAAGAGTGGAGTAGAAGTCATACGACAAAGAACTCCTTTAAGCTTGCTTTGGCATTGTTAACAAATAATTTCTGATGGGACAGATTTTGATGAGATTAGTGGAAATAACTCACTGAGTTTGTTCCATTTCTGTCTTACGTAAAAATTTAAGAACAGGGAGAAATGTGGCTTGGTTGTAAGTCAGAAGAGAGATAGATGGCAGACATAGAGCTACTCTGGATCTTGCTATTTTTTCTGATATCTATGAAGTTGGCTCTTTTCACATATAACATAAATAGAAGTTACTGAAAAACAACCAAAAAAACCCCACAACTAACAATGAGATCCTTACTTAGATCCCCAGTTTATGATCCCCAAGGCTATGTAGCATAATGCTGCTAAGAGGATGACCCAGTTTGGAGACTGGTAGCTTCTGCTTTATCCCCTCTGAAACTCAGATGAAAAGAAACCTTTGTGTTGTGGGAGCTGGAGTGTTAGCACAGTGGGTAGGTAGTGCCTTGCGTGTTGCTGACCCGGTTTTGATCTCTGGCATCCCACCAGGAGTAATTTCTGAGTACAGAGCCAGGAGTAACTTTTGAGCACTACTGGATGTGGTCCCCAAATCAAAACCAACCAAACAAAAACCAAAAGAGCAAAAAAACCCCCCAAATAACCCTTCCTGAATGAGTTGCTGCTGAAGAGGTTTGTTGGTCACTGTTGTTGGGATTGGCCTGAAGGCCTTTTGGTGTTATCTCTCAAGTGAATCCTATGAGGAGGGTAGTGCCCCCTATTTGGGTTTTTGGGCAATGAAACAACTCAGAGTTACATAATTCGTTGTGTTCCAGGCCAGAAAATGGATGGATAAGTGGTGCACTTCAGTCCTCTCAGCCCTAATTCATGTACTTGTAGAGGACTGTAGTTGTCAGTTTTCCCCCAGTTGTTAAATCTTGTCTTTACATATTCTTACAAATATTAGTGTTTTTGATCAAATTTATAATTCTGTAGTTGGATATCTCTGCTAACTGGGCTAAGTTGTGGGATGGATGAATGAAATTTGTAGGGTTTGTATTTATTAACTTTCTAGAATCCTGAAATGCAATCTACTCTTACATTACAGTATACTAAAGAGTGACAGTGGTGGAAAGGGCTGGAGATACATTAAAGCAGGTAGGGGTGCTTGCTGAGATGGATTTAATTCCTGGCCCTAATGGTCCTTTGAGCCCTCCAGGAGTGATTACTGAGTACAGAACCGGTAGTAGGTTTTGAGAATAACTCAGTGGCCCCTCCATCGCCCTCACCCTCCAAAAAAAAGATAGTTTCTTTCAAGTATTGCCAGAAGAAACAAAATACGGTTTCATATCTGTGAGAAGAAACAAATAAGGGTTTGCCCGCTTCAGCTGCTTTTTTCAGAAAACATACACAAGAAAACTCCTAGAAAGCTTTTTATGTAGCTAGTGATTTGGTCAGGTTTCTTGGGGTTGAGCTGCCCTGGATTCATATTCAGACTCCTCCCTATTGAACTCCCTAGTTTTTGAGGAAGCCACCCCCCAGTCTGTTTCCCCTCTGTGTAACTGGCATAGTAAACTGGAGTTGAAAGGCTACAAATTGTATTTGTTAGGCACTTTGTATGGTTCTTGATTTACAACTAGCAACTTAGACCTTAACTTTGTAGGATAAGGATGATGGGTTTGTCTTTGTTTCTTTGTATTACATTTTGTTTGGTATGTATTTTAGTGAAGTCATAAGGTCAAAGAAAGACTTTCAATACTCTCATTCTTAAATTTCCTTGCAAAATATTCCCAACAGATAACTATGGTAATTTCAAAGTTGTGCTGTAAGACTCCCATATTATATCTTGAAGAACTAGATTGGATTTTTAACACTAAATGTATCATGTTGCTTGGTTGTAAGAGGTGGAAATAATTTCGCTTGTCTTTGTTGCTCTTTTTTTTTTTTTATATACATTTCTGCTTGAATTTTTGTTTTGCAGCATTAGAATTGTTTTCCAATACTTTAAATTAAAAAGTTGTTGTTTTTGGATCACTTGGTGCTCAGGGCTTACTCTTTCTGGTTCTGTGCTCAGGGCTCTCTCCTGGCAGGCTCCGGAGGTCATATAAGATGCTGGGGATTGGACCAAGGGGGTCCTATCTGATGGGCCTCTTGAAAGGCAAGTGCTGTGCCCACTGTACAACTACATCTATTTGAGTCCTAAGTTCGTCCTTTGTTTGTTTGTTTGTTTGTTTGCTTTAGGGCAGGGGTCTCAAACTCAGCCTGATGGCCGTTTGCTGGCCGTTTGTGGCCCTCCGTACAACATTTTGTGGCCCTGCCCTAGAGGAATCATTTTTTGTTTTGTTTTGTTTTAGTTGTTTGGGTCTCATCCCCCAATGCTCAAGGCTTACTACTGACTTTGCACTCAAGGATCACCTTGACTTTGCCTCCTGCGGCCCGCAGGTAAATTGAGTTTGAGACCCCTGCTTTAGGGTCACACCCAGCAGTGCGCATATTGGGACTACATAGGATGCTAGTAGGAATCTGAATCTCATGCAAGGATCTCATGCAAGGCTAGTGCCTATGTGTTGTACTCTCTGCTTCCAAGTTTCGTTTCTTTGCTGTCAGGGGCCGCAATATCTAGGCTCTGCTTTTTATGTTGAGATGATTACTTTAAGTTGGTTATTGTTTACTTCAGTCTCTGACGTCTTATTTATATTTCTGTTTTCATATTTTCAACCCAGACACCTCTACTTGAAAGTTGTATGTGTGTATAGAGTCATATAGACAATATGGTTTCGTGAGTTTTTAGTTTACTTTTTTTTTTTTTTTTTTTTTTGTGGTTTTTGGGTCCACCCGGCAGTGCTCAGGGGTTATTCCTGGCTCCATGCTCAGAAATTGCTCCTGGCAGGCACAGGGGACCATATGGGACGCCGAGATTCGAACCGATGACCTTCTGCATGAAAGGCAAATGCCTTACCTCCATGCTATCTCCCCGGCCCCTTTAGTTTACTTTTTTAATATATTGAGGTTCTCTGATTTATAATACTGTTATGTTAATGATGTTGTTATGAGTACCTCATTCTCTCCCTGATATAATTCTTCCCCTTCCCTCTTCCATCTCTCTCTTTTTTCCTCCATTCATTCAGTACTTTTAAAATTTGTCTTTAGGCCACACCAGGTACTGGGAATCAAACCTATGGTAGTCACAGGCCCTCCAACCCTTTGAGCTATTTTTGCTTCTATTCAGCTTTAAATTTAACTACTGATAGAGTTCTCTGTCTCTGGACTGCAAAGCTTTGACAAGCACTTCTGACAATCTTGAGTGATTGATACCCTGATTTGATTTAAAATTTTTTATTTGTCTTAAGCGCCTCACCCAGAGATGCTCAGGGGTTACTCCTGGCTATGCACTCAGAAATCGCTCCTGGCTTGGGGGACCATATGGTATGCCAGAGGATCCAATCGAGGTCCTAGGTCAGCGCATGCAAGGCAAATACCCTACCGCTTCTGCCACTGCCTTCGGCCCATGATCTAAAATTTTTTTAATTAAGTTTTTTTTTTTGGTAATTTGTTTAGGGCCACATCTAGCTGTGCTCAGGGCTTACTCCTGGTTTTCTGCTCAGGGATCACTCCTAGTAGCTCATGGAACCATATGGGATGTCGGGGATTGAACCCTAGTCAGTCGTATGCAAGGCATGTACCCTATGTCTTGTAACATTGTGCTGTTTTGATTTTAATACCAAGTAAACCAAGGCTTAGGTAGTAAGAAAATGCAGAAGATATATTTAGACGCAGAATATTTGACTTGGTTAACTAGTGTTTTTTATTAGTAGCATCTGATGTTGTTAGTGAATACATGAATGGTTTCAGGTATGGATTATTGCTTTAATTTTCTACTTGGTTTTGCCTTTCTTCATTCTATCTTCTGTAACCACCGACAGGATGATTTATTTAAAATAATGGTAATAATGTTAGTTCTGCTGGAGAACCCCTCATGGCTTCTCTTTGCCAATTGGATTGACTTTATATTCTTTAGTCTGCCCTGTAAGATTCCTTTCTACCTGTTCAATTTTCCCTGCCACACATTCCCTAACAAACCTGTTTAGAACTACAATTTTGTTGTACTCATGACACCTTTATTTTTGTTTACAAAATAAAAATATGAGGATTGGTTTGAGTTATACCTGGTAGTGCCCTCT
The DNA here is from genome assembly GCF_024139225.1 of Suncus etruscus. NCBI lineage: Eukaryota > Metazoa > Chordata > Mammalia > Eulipotyphla > Soricidae > Suncus > Suncus etruscus. The sequence continues at coordinate 86,172,996 of NC_064853.1, read as the reverse complement.
GCTCTGCCCCTTTGACTAGGGGGGTGGGGTAGGGTGCCAGTAATGGTATTAGGGTCCACTGCATGCAGACAAGTATCTTACCTTTTGTAATATCTTTTGTTTGTTTGTTTGTTTTTGGGCCACACCCTGCGGCGCTCAGGGGTTACTCCTGGCTATCTGCTCAGAAATAGCTTCTGGCAGGCACGGGGGACCACATGGGACACCGGGATTCGAACCAACCATGTTAAGTCCTGGATCGGCTGCTTGCAAGGCAAACACTGCTGTGCTATCTCTCCGGCCCCTTTCTGTAATATCTTTTAGGCCCTCTTTGTCCTGTTTACTTCTATGAAAGTTTTCCTAGCCATCCTGATGCACAATATTTCTTTTTTGAAAATCTGTTTCATTTAATGAATATCAGGGATTACATAATTTTTAGTTGGTTTTTGGTTATATATCTCATCACCCCAAATGTATGTTCCATTTCTTGAAGACATTTTTTCTTCAAGTACTTGGCTGAATTTTTGATTCTTGTTAAAATTGTTTCTTTGTGTTAAAAAGTAGCTTTCTACTAGAGCCTATGCCCATGTTCAAATAAGTGACAGGCTCCGGTTTTACTTGTAAAAATTTGATCTTGAAAATGGCAAGTATGTTACTATACTCACAATTCAAATCACACTATTGATGTATTTTAATTTTGCTTCTGTTAAGGAGGATAGAAAATCTGTAAAAATTTAAAAGTAAAATGGGAATGCATAGTTTTGTTCTCAGACCTGCAATAGTAGTCACAAGATATGTGGAAAATTTATTTGGTTTAGTTGTCTTATTGCTGGTTCATTTGTTAATTTTTTTTTTTTTACCACATACAGTGAAATTTAAGAGTTTGGATTTTATTTTGTAGTTTAAAGCTTTTTGGTCATTACTTTCTCTGTAGTGTGCTGTTAGTAAGATTTTATTTCTATTTCTAGGTATGTATGTTAGCATTCCAATCACACTGACGTCTCGTTTAAGCCATTGCTATGAATGTATTAATGTTCAGTATAGGGTGTCTTTATTATACAGTATAAATGGTATGGTTTATCAGAAGTATGCCATTTTAACCATCTCCTCTCCGGGCCAGAGAAATAGCATGGAGGTAGGGCATTTGCCTTGCATACAGGACAGTGGCTCAACTCCTGGCATCCCACATGGTCTCCCTGAGCCTGCCAAGAGCAATTTCTGAGCATAGAGCCAGGAGTAGTCCCTGAGCGCTGCAGGGTGTGACCCAACCCCCCCTCAAAACAAAAACAAAAACAAAAATAACAAACCATCTCAATAGGATGCCATTTTTCCATATACCCACAGGAAATCTTAGCCAGATCCTCACATTTCTGAGGCATGTTCTTAGCCATTTTATAGGATTTTATACTAATTCTAATATTAAAGTCATTTGCGCTGAAGGGGATTGATTTAGTATTATGATAATTTGAATTATTTAATATTCATTTGTTTATTTTGGGGGGGGTCACACCTGATGGCGCTCAGGGGTTACTCATGGCTCTGTGCTCAGAAATCATTCCTGGCAGGCTTGGGGGACCATATAGGATGCCAGGGATCGAACCCGGGTTGACACCATGCAAGGCAAATGCGCTTCCTGCTGTGCTATCACTTCAGCCTCCGAATTATTTTATATTTAGAGTTTATAAAAACAAACTTTAGCATAACTTAATTTTCATCAGAAACCAAAATGAGTTGGGTATTATCATACTTTCTGACAACATAGCTTGACCCAGAGTTTTAAGGGTCATTCTGAAAGATTAGCTAAATTTCATTTAGTAAACAGATAATTCCGAGTAAGGTAAAGGTTTATATAAAGTAAATAAGGAATGAATGAGGGAGAATAATGCTTAAACTGTGAAGTTAGAATGGTTTTGTTCTTTACCTACAGTTTGTTGTATCTGGAGGTAAAATTTAAAAGAATCCAGGAGACCTTGGCAATCATCATTCCAGAATCTTATAGAATAGCTCTTCATTTTTGGACATGTACTCATGGACACCCAAACATAATTTTTTCTGGTGAGGAGGTTGGGTCAAAATCCTTTTTTTTTGGTTTTGATTTTGGGCCATACCTGGTGATGCTCAGTGGTTATTTCTGACTATGCACTCAGAAATCGCTCCTGGCTTGGTGGACCATATCGGACGCCTGGGGTCGAACCGCGGTCTGTCCTAGGTTAGCGCGCTTAAGGCAAACACTATGGATTGCGCCACAGCTCCAGTCCCTGGGTCAAAATCCTGTAGTGTTCAGGGACTCTTCCTGGCTCTTTGCTCAGGGATGATCAGTTGTGTTTAGGGGATCCTGTGTGGTCCTGGGATTCGAACCTGGGCAGGTGGGATTCAGTCAACAACCCCTGTGCTACCTCTCTGGCCCTCAGACTTAATTTGGATTTTGGGCCACACTTGGCTATGCTTATGGCTTACTTTTGTCTTTGTGCTCAGGAATCACTCCTGGTGGGCCAGGAGAATAATGTAGTTTCAGGGCTTGAACCTGGGTACGCCAGTAAAAAATTTAGAGACATACTTAAAATGAAATCCTAAGATAGAACTTGAAACAAATTGAAGAAGTTTTTATATTATGAAGTTTTCATATTGATCTATTTCTTGATTATTTTATATGACATTACAGGTCATATATAGATATTTTTGGTTCTTTCTGAATGCATCCAAATCTTAAGTACACTGAATGATAGGATGTTAGGATGAAGTCATCAGTGACTAAATTATTGTGTTCTCTTGTTTGTTCTTTTTTCTAATCTACCAACTTGATATCAACATTACACATGGATTTAATGTTAATAAGGTGAATTATTTTTTTGCCAAGCCATAGTTAATACAGATAATTCTTTCAGCTTCTAGAAATTTCTATGAATTGGATCATTTGAAATGTTGCCTAAAATATGCTCATTCATTCAACCATTAATAGTCAATTCCCATACTAAAACGGTGACTGTAATTTAAATTTTTGGGGGGCATAAAAATTTTTAGAGTATTTAGAGACAAAATCTATAGCCCTTCGTAAAATAATGGAAAGTACTTGGCATGAGAATTAGCAAACATCTTGCCATAGTTGTTACAGTATATTCCGGTGGCTACTGTCAACTGCTAATGGAGCAAAGCTTCTGGGTTAGGGAGAGGTGTTTTATGTTTTCCTCTCAATTTGAGCAGGCTAATTGGGTAAAGCATACTAATTTTGTTCCATTTCTATATGGGGGCTATCAGATGTCATTAACATCATTAACTCACAGTATAAAGCAATTGGGTCATCTACTTTGGGTTTCTAAAATAAGGTAATGGGAGTCGGTAATGAATGAATTTCCTTAATATATTTTTTCTTTTTCTGCATAATTATCTTTTTATAGGATAGAGTTTATCCTGTGTGTGAAATTTTTGATGCTATATGTAACTACTGATGTTCTTGGGCAAACACATAAATACACACATATATACATATATATGATAGATGCTATGTAAGTAAAATTCTCATCAAAGTGATGGGTTTTCTCTAAATCATTTCCTTTCATTTCTCTTTCTTGATAACTATACTGTTTTGTGTGTGTGTGTGTGTCTGTGTGTCTGTGTGTCTGCGTGCGTGCACGCAGATCTGTGTACTAGGCACATCTTGCATATCTTACTGTTAATATTGACAAATCTGGGTTACCTAGGATTCAACCTTTGCTCAAGCCTACTGACTATCTGGCCCAAGTCAAGTGCATCTTGGAGATTCCATACTGGGATTAGAAGTGCCTGCTGTTATTGTATCAGTTTCCATTTTCTTTATGGTTTTTGGGCCACACCGAGCTGTGCTAAGTTTTTTTGGTGTAGTGCTCTGGGGTCACTGCTCAGGGAATCGCATGGAGTGCTGGAGATAACCTGGGTTAGCTGAAGGCAAATACCCTGCCCACTGTACTATTTTTCTGGTCCCCTCATTATTATTTCTTACGCAGATAGACTTTCCCTGAGAATACTATTTTGTTGTTTTGGCTCACACCTTAGCAGTGCTCAGGGGTTACTCCTGGCTCAGTGCTCTGGAGTCATTCCTGGCAGTGTGTGTTGGGACCATATGGGGTGCCAGGGATCAAACCTGGGTCTGCTGTGTGGGAGACAAACATTCCACCTGCTGTGCTATTGCTCTGGCCTTGGGAGTACATTTTTGAACTTCTATATGTCCTGTCACCCAAGATTATGAATTTTTACATCCATTGAGAAAAGTTTTGTGTGAATTCTAGATTATAGATTTGTGTAGGTATGTTTTTGATTTTCTCCCCTCCCCACTTTTCTTTTCCTCTTTTTTCCCCCTTTTTCATTTTCATTTTTTCTTTTTATTCATTCCTCCTTCCCTAGCTTCCTTTCCTCTTTCCCTCCCCTCCCTCTCTAGGGTACACAAATGATGTTTGTGCTACTTCCTAGGGGTTTGTTTGTATGGTGCTCACACATGTGCTTTATAGGGTTAATACTGGCCAAGGTGCTTTTATATCTTTCTGGTTGTGGTGATCTCTAGGGTAGGGAGTCACTCTGCTATTTGTGTTTCATCCAGAGATCTGGCTCAGGTGCAGTTAGCAATGGTTTGCAGCAGTGGTCATAGCAGGCATCAGAGCCACAAGCTAAAACAGAATCGATGCGATTATATTTGGCACGTGTGGGACTCTAGAGATTTGACCTCATGACGATGTACTTGGAAGTTGTTCAAAGCTTTTGTACTGTTTTGTTGGGTCTTTCTGTTCTTATTGTGTATAGTTTTTTTTTTTTTAGAAGAGTAATAGATTTATTAAACATTTTTTTGAATAACATAGATATTAATTAATATTTTTGTGTTTTTTTTTTTGGTCACACCCTGCAGTGCTCAGGGGTTATTCCTGGCTTCAGACTCAGAAATTGCTTTTGGCAGGCACGGGGGACCATATGGGATGCCAGGATTCGAACTGATGACCTTCCTGCATGAAAGGCAAACGCCTTACCTCCATGCTATCTCTCTGGCCCCTATTGTGTATAGTTTTACACACATTTTTGTATCTCAAGAGTCACTGACAGTTTAAGTCATTTTAAGTATTAATTAAAATTGTTGATTGTACGGGCAGGAGAGATTGCATGGAGATACGGCGTTTGCTTTGCATGCAGAAGGACGGTGGTTCAAATCCCGGCATTCTATATGGTCCCCCAAGCCTGCCAGGAGCGATTTCTGAGCGTAGAACCAGGAGTAACCCTTGAGTGCTTCCGAGTGTGACCCCCCAAAAAAACAAGAGAAAAGAAAACAAAACGAAAACATAAAATTGTTGATTATAATACATGACTGCCTCATTAGACCAATGCAAGTAACTATTTAGTGATAGTGACAGAACTTTTCAAGTCCTATCCAAGGTAGAATTATTTCAACACAAACTTTAAAAGGAGGTCTTGGGGGCTGGAGAGATAGCATGGAGGTAAGACGTTTGCCTTTCATGCAGAAGGTCATTGGTTGGAATCTCGGCATCCCCTATGGTCCCCCGAGCCTGCCAGGAGCGATTTCTGAGCGTGGAGCCAGGAGTACCCCCTGAGAGCTGCCGGGTGTGACCCAAAAACCATAAAGGGAGGCCCCTTTTTCTCTTTATATATACATATTATTATATATTTATATAATACACATACATAAAACGTGGATCTTTGCCAAAGTTAGAAAGTCAAGTGGAAATTGGGCTTCTTATACTTGAACAATTGATTTTAATAATTAAGGTAATCACAGTGGGATTTGTGAAATTGTAGATTTTGATATTGACATAGATCCTACCTCTACTTTATGTATTTTGATACAGGCACATTATATTTTGAAGGTTCTGAAAAAAATCTGCAATTTTTATAATTGATAGTTGTGTTTGAATTTTCTGATTGGCTATTTAATTTGCCAATCTTGGTCTTGCTTTCTCATTTTGTACTCATCACTTTTAATTTAAGCTGGAACCACTTAACTAAAGAGAAAGATAGCAATGGTTTTGTATATTTAATTGTACTGAACTTGAACGTTTTAAGTCTGTCTTGCACCTGCAGAATGTGTTTTAAAGAGCAGTGTGCCTTTTGACCATAGCAGGACTAGCAAGGGTTTGTTTATAATCTTGGATAATAGAATTTCTTGTCAGGTAGTTTCTGTGGTGAAGATCTTAAGTCTGTTTCTAGGCATACTTGGCTTGTATCCTATCATCCCCCTACTTATTAATTGCATGGACCTTGAAAATTCAACTCCTTGGCTCAATAAATTTCTAAAAATCTACATCAAAATTCAAATATTAACTCAAACTGAGTAGAATGAGATAATACTTCACATAGCCGTGTTGGATTTAAATGAGAATACACGTCTAACAGTTTTTGGAGGGTTGGCATATAGGACTAACTTACTGCTAGCTACTACAAGGTGCCTTTGCTAACTGCAACAGTACTAGCATTAAAGATACATAGAAAAGTGAAGTTCTCTTCTAAACTTTTCATGGCTTCCTGTGACAGCAGCAGAATGGGCTGGTTAAAATTTCCAATTCAGATAACTCTGACTCTGCCTTGTTGGCTGCTCTCTGCTGTTCAATCTCAAATGAGAATGTCTGTGGTAGAGCTTTGCTGTGCTTCAGTTACATATGTTTCATAGCAGTTTTGTAACTGGTCACATCTGTAAATTGTGCCCCCAAGTATGTCTTTATTTAAAAAGTCTTTGCTCCTGGAATGGAATCTATTCCTTTAGTGGGTACTGATTGTGTGATCAATCAGCACAAGTAGGCATGTTAAATATTTGAATTTTGATGTAGATTTTTGGAAATTTATTGAGCAAAGGAATTGCATTTGTGCAGACATACTGAAAAAGTCTTCAAAAATATTTGCTTTAACACTTGATATATGCTCATGTTCAATATTTTTATTAAATTTTTGTTTTTATAAAGGTTAACTAACTTTATAAATAGTATATTTATCATTTGCTAGATTAAGTTTAAAAATATAGTAGAGTATATCATAATTTTTTTAACTCAGTGGTTTTCTGCCTTTTTACCTATAGAATGGCTGTGGTCTAAACCTATGGTTGGAAGTAGCTGCTTTAACTTACAGGTACTTAGAATCAGGTCTTAAACTTAGAAACAAATGACTTAAAATTAGAAACAAATTGTTATTTTTGAATGCTAGAACATAGATAAGTCATGTTTGTTAGTATTAATATCTAATGCTAGTATGCTAGTAATGCGGCGAGTTTGAGACCCCTGCTCTAGAGAATGTAGATTAAATAGATTGTTTTATATAAAAATGGAACTACCATAGCTTTGTTGACTACATGAAGTTAATACTATTGGATTGAAGATTAAACTGCTTTCTTTTTTTCTCCCTTTACTGGGAACCCCTGACCATGAGGTGAGTGAGCAAGATTGCCTTGGCATATGCCCAGGATAAAACTCAGGACCTCTTGGTTGTCCTCAGCATGTCCGAAGCCATTGAGTCATCTGGGTTTTTCTCTGGGAATTCCAAACAATAGTGTGATCATTTTTACTTCAGTGTATGGGGTGCCAGTAGGTTTGAACTCAAGGCCTTGAGCTTGCTATGCAAGTGCTTTAAGCCACAAAGGCAGATCTAGACCCATCTTGATGAAGTCACAAACAGTGGGATTGTCCTGATCAATTTAGCATGTGCCAGGAAATTATTGTAAGCCACTGAGCATTCTTCTAGGTTCTGAAGTGACCCACTAAGTTATCTGTTCTAGCATTTGCTCCAAAATTTTCCTTGAGAGTTATTGGTTGATTTTTTTTTTTTTTTCTCACTTGGCAGGGCTTTTTTTTGAGAAGTTATATTTTTTCATCCATTTTCATTCTTTTGGTCCGTGTCTGGTAAATTGTAGGCATTACATTGAAGTAAATCCACAAGACTCTTGAATATCCCTTTTTTCTTCGTTAATTTTGGGGGGGGGCACACACCCATTAGTATTCTAATTCTTTTAGTTCTGCACTCCTGAGTCACTCTTGGCTATGCAGAAGTGAATATGGGGTGCTGGTGATCTAATCTGGGGTGTCAGCATGCAACCAAGCACACTACTCTCTGTACTTGCTTTAGTCCCAGCCTTGGCATCTTTGAGAGTGGTTCAGAGATATAAAACTAGAAAACGATTCACTCATGTTTACATATTGGACTCATGTTCACACATTCACATATAAGGCTTATGGATGCCATTGAGATCGTACAAAGTGTAAAGTGCTTGCCTAGTCTGAGTTAAGAGGTTATGGATGACCTATTGCACTGCTCTGTAGGTTTCAGCATTAGAGACAGTGTATATACTCTGACCTTGAATTAAATGAAATATGGGGTCAGGGAGCTAGCTAGTTCAGAGGGAAAGAGTATATTTTGTATGTGGGAACCCTAGGGAGTTCTTGGTTCAGTATGGTCACCTATACACCAGTGGGAATGGCTGTTAAATAGTATTGGATATGACTCAAAAATAGAAAATAGAGGACAGAAGACCTTGACCTGACCTTTGCAGTTACACCTGAGTTGGTGTGTTGTGTCAACTTGTTCACATATTCCTGATTGCATTTTTTTTTTTTTTTTTTGGTTTTTGGGTCACACCCGGCATTGCTCTGGGGTTACTCCTGGCTGTCTGCTCAGAAATAGCTCCTGGCAGGCACGGGGGACCATATGGGACACCGGGATTTGAACCAACCACCTTTGGTCCTGGATCGGCCGTTTGCAAGGCAAACGCCGCTGTGCTATCTCTCCGGGCCCCTGATTGCATTTTTTGTAGTGTACACTCTCTTATTTCCCTCCACCTTGCTTTAATTCTGGTAGTATATCATTATTTATGTATTTATGTATGTATTTATTTATTTATTTATTTATTTATTTATTTATTTTTTGGTTATACCTGTTGATGCTCAGAGTTCATTCCTTGCTCTGCACTCAGGAATTACTCCTGACAGTTTCCTGGGGACCATATGGGATGCTGGCATCAAACCCAGGTAGGCCACGTGCAAGGCAAACGCCCTACCTGCTGTGCTATCATTCTGACCCTTTTTTTTCATTATTTTAAGAAATATTTCTACTTAAAGTGAAAATTACAGTTCAGTGATTAAAAATTTTACCAAGAGGAGAATTCTTTATTTTTTGTTTGTCATCTTCAGGGCCTCCTCCTGGCTGCTCTCCAGGGAACCAGAGCATATGGTTGGCCACATGCTTGGCAAGTGCTTTAACCCTTATACTATCTCTCTGGCCTTGGAAGATAACTTTAAACACTAACATTTTTGCTTCCCTCTGAACATTGTTTTATTTTCTTTCTTTGGGGGGGGGGCACACCTCGCTATGCTCAGGAGTTCCTTACTCTGGACTCCTTGCTTAGGGATTACTTCTAGCAGTGCTAAAGAACCATATTTGGTGCTGGAAATTGAATTGGGGTCAGTAGGATATCGATTTTTTTTGTTGTTTGTTTTGTTTTTTTGGCCACACCCAGCAGTGTGGGTCATTCTTGGCTTCTACTCAGGAGTCACTCTATGGTTGCTCAGGACCATATGGGATGCCTGGGATCAGACCTGGGTTGTTAGCATCCAAAGCAAGTGCTACTTACTTACCTGCTGCTATGTACTATCACTCTGGTCCCCTGATGTCAGTTTTTTTTAATTCTTTATTTGTCTGCTCTTTTGGGGGGATTGGAGGAGTGATTCCAAACAATGTTAAGATGTTCTGGCCTCTTCCTTAATTCTGGGCCAACCAAAAAGGCTGTTCCACACAAGGATACTGTATTTTGTGCTGTTAGAGTTTGGGGTGGAGATAGCAACCAGATGCTGAGCATTGAACCAGTGTTGCTTCATGCAAGTTAAACTCCTTAGTCTCCTATTCTTTTATCCCTAGAATATTTTTATATAAGTAATTTTTCATATCTGTAGGCTCTTTGCTTGTCTCTGGATATGGTTTTTTATTTGTTGTTTCTTTTCTTGGTTTGTTCCCCTTTCTTTTGGTCATATGCATTTACAAATACCTTGTTGAATTCTTTTCTTTTTGGCTTTTTGCGTTCTTTTCTAGGTGACTCAAAATATGCTTTCTTGGGCAGGAGAGATAGCATGGAGGGTAAGGTGTTTGCCTTTCATGCAGAAGGTTATCAGTTTGAATCCCGGTATCCCATATTGTCCCCCGAGCCTGCCAGGAACGATTTCTGAGCATAGAGCCAGGAGTAACCCCTGAGCGATGCCGGGTGTGACCCCAAAACAAACAAACAAATATATATACATACATACATATATATATATATACATACATATATATATATATATATATATATATATATATATATATATATATATATATATATATATATGCTTTCTTTGTAGATAACATTAGTTGGTTGAGTTGACCTGACAAATCAACATAGAAGTGATTCCTGGGGCCGGAGAGATAGCACAGCAGTGTTTGCCTTGCAAGTAGCCGATCCAGGACCTAAGGTGGTTGGTTCGAATCCCCGTGTCCCATATGGTCCCCCTGTGCCTGCCAGGAGCTATTACTGAGCAGATATCTAGGAGTAACCCCTGAGCACTGCCGGGTGTGGCCCAAAAACAAAAACAAAGTGATTTCTGCAAGTGAGAAAGTGAGAACTAGTAAAAGGAAAACTTTATTTTTTGAGCTTTTGCATAATAACATTGTAATGTTCTTTCAGTAAACGCACATTATTAAATGAATGAATATATTTTATAGGGTACTGTACAAACATTTGTGCTCACTCTTGTCTGGTACTGCATTAGATGCTTGCTCAGTCAATGTTTGCTTTTTTTCTTTTTACCTTCCTTGGTTTTTCCATCATAGTGTAAAACTCAGACATCACTGTTAGCGATTAAGTGCCCCCTCCTCCATGTGATTTGGCCCTTGGCCATCCCACAAACTTGATTCTGTTTTGTAGCACCCTTCCTTACTATGCCCAGCAACACCAGTTCCACTGAACAAGCTTGTTCCTGTCTCACTGCCTTAATTGCTTTGCAATCTATGCCTCAGGCTTTGCCAGGAGATTGTCCTATGGTTAATTCTTTTATGTCATTCAGATTTCAGTTCCAGTGTCACTACCTTAGGTCACATTTGAAAATAGCTGCTCTTTCCCTGGGATTTTTCCTTCCCAAAGTTCTTTTTCCTTCTAACACATCTCCATAATAGCTTCCTATCAGTGTTTGAAAATGTATCACCCTTAGAATTATAATTCCATGAGAAGGGAGGGACTTCTTTATCTTCTCACACCAGGACTTAAAACTGGACCTGATAGGAATTGCACAAATATTTGAGTGAATTGTTTTCTCAGGAACGATTTAGTCAGTAAGTCATAACCTTCAGTTGCTTCATCCTTACTGTAGAATACTGGAAATAATTAAAAGGTTGCATTCGCAAGAGGATTCAAAGAGGCTTTAATGTATATCCAAAGTAAAGGAAGCCCAGGGACAAAAGTGTTGTCTGCTTTTCTCTAAGGCAGGGGTCTCAAACTCGAGGCCCGTGGGCCGTTTGTGGCCCTCCGCACAACATTTTGTGGCCCGCGGCCGACCTTCAAATATTGCAGTATTTGCAATTGTTAATAATGATGTTTAAGGACTTTTTTTTTGGTGAAATCCCTTATGCGGCCCTGCCTCACCCCGACTTTGCCTCCGGCGGCCCCCAGGTAAATTGACTTTGAGACCCCTGCTCTAAGGATTGTACTTGTAGTTAGCATGAGATTTTGGAAAAAGCAGGGAAATGAAAAATAAACAAAAGGATTAACATTTTACATTTCATTTTTCTTAAGTTTTAATGAAAAGAGATTTTGTTTAAGTAATATGACAAGGACTAGGCATTTTCACTAATGGTTTATATAGATTCCAGAGCATTTGTAACTTGTTTTAACAGTGATAATCTGCCTTAACAATGGTCAACTTCCCAAAGTTGGTGTAGAATTCTTGTGTGATACTCAATTCAGATTAATTTAAGCCAAAGGGAAATCATATGAGGTCCTAAAATAGGCTGAATAATTCAGGTCTGGGAAGAGCATTGAGTCACCTGCCTGCTAGGCACAACTACAATACTTAATAGACATCTTTGGTAAAAGCTCTTTTTATTAGTGGGGGAGGGGTGTTTAATGTTTTCCTAGTGCATTGACTTTATTCATATTGCAGAAAAGTGTAGTGCTAGAGTTCCATTCTCTCCTTTTCTCCCCTCCCCTCCCCTTCCTTCCCCTCCCTCCCCTCTCCTTCCCTCCCCTCCCCTTCCCTTCCCTTTCCTTCCCCTATCTACCTCTTCCTACCCTTTCCATCCCTCCCTCCCTCCCTCCCTTCCTCCCTCCCTTCCCTCCTTCCACCCCTCCCTCCCTCCCTCCCTTCCTCCCTCCCTCCCCTCCCTCCACCCCTCCCTCCAACCCTCCCTCCACCCCTCCCTCCCTCCCTCCCTTCCTCCCTTCCTCCATCCCTCCCTCCCTCCCTCCCCTCCCTTCCCCCCTCCCTTCCACCCTCCCTCCCTCTCTCCCTCCCCTTTCTCCGTCACTCCTTCCCTCCCTTTTTTTTCCATTAGGGCTTGGGGTTCCATTGATTCTCAGCTTGGGAGTGCTTGAGGGGGCCACTAAGGCCATATTCTGTAGTGCTGGAGGACAGGTACATGCTGCTTACGCTCAAACTGAGAGCCTTGTTTATGCCAGACATGTGCTCTACCACTTGTACTATCTCCCTGACTGAGTTCTAGAGTGATATTCTGATCTTTGCAGTAGAGGTAAGGACTTTTTATCTTTTTTTTTTTTTTTGGTGGTTTTTGGGTCTCACCCGGCAGTGCTCAGGCAGGGGTTACTCCTGGCTCCATGCTCAGAAATTGCGCCTGGCAGGCACAGGGGACCGACCATATGGGACACCGGGATTCGAACCCATGACCTTCTGCATGACAGGCGCCTTACCTCCATGAAATCTCTCCGGCCCCGGACTTTTTATCTTTTATTTGGAAAGTTATTATAGGACAGATTTAATTAATTTTTCTTTTTTTTGGGGGGGGTGTCATACCTGGCGATGCTCAGGGATTACTTCTGGTCTGTCTCAGGAATTACTCCTGTTGGTTCGTGGGGACCATATGGATGCCGAGGATTGAACCCAGGTTGACTCTGTGCCTCTAGTCCTTGGGAGAAGTCAGGGTGTGGGGGCAGGGAGAGAAGGAGGATGACTGCTGGGTCAGCATGGGAGCTGATGGGAGAAAAGCCTTTTCTGTTCTCCAGTCCAAATATTCTTTTGCTTTATTATGGATTGTTAGTTAAGTTCTCTTTTAGTAAGAACTGGCACATGGACTGTTTTGTGGTTTCCTAATTTTAAATCTACAACTTCTGATGTTGGGCAAATGCTTTATAGTTGAGTTAGACACATCCCTGATTGCTATCTAGATCCATTTAAATTTTTTTCTTACATATTTATATTATTTATGTTTTTATATTTATAGTTAAGGGACAATGGGGCCCTACCATGCAAGACTCAGCTTCCTACTATTTGGGAGCCATCAGTTGATGCTCTGGAAGCATATAATGCTGGGGAACCAGCTCAGTGTTTTGTACATGCTAAGCTTGTGCTTTGCCATTTGGATCGCATTCCCGGACCTAGTCCCATTTTATAATGAAAACCTGAGATCTCTTACTTGACAGTAATTGTAGTTTTATGCACTGATACTGACGTGAATTTTACTTTTCAAAATGAGGTACACAATAAAGTTAAGGTATTTATTTTGGTTTTTTTTTTTTTTTTTTTTTTTTTTTTTGGTTTTTGGGCCACACCCGTTTGACGCTCAGGGGTTGTTACTCCTGGCTATGTGCTCAGAAATCGCCCCTGGCTTGGGGGGACCATATGGGACGCCGGGGGATCGAACCGCGGTCCTTCCTTGGCTAGCGCTTGCAAGGCAGACACCTTACCTCTAGCGCCACCTTCCCGGCCCCTGGTTTTGTTTTTAACGTTCTATTTAATAGCTAAAACTTGAGAAAAAACTACTAGAAAATTATCTTAAGATTAATTGTACATATTTAGCTGACATTTTAATCTGTGGGAAAGAGAACTAACTTCCCTTTATCCTTGCCAGATATTGAAATAATTTTGGCAAGTAACATACTAAGAACAGTCACTATTTTGAGCAGCATTTCAGTTTGCTAAAAGAAAGCCACTAGCCATGTTAAAAAGTATTTTTGTGGGGCCAGAGAGAGTGCATAGTCTAGGGTGTTTTCCTTCCATGTGACCAACTCTGGTTCCTTCTCTGCCCTATACCCTGTAGTTCCTCCACTACTGCCAGGAGTCTCCTGAGAAGAAAATCCATAAGAAGCCCCAGCACTATTGGGCGTGGCTCCAGAACAAAACAAAGAAAGGTTTTGTGACCTAGAAATCTTTGAATTTCAAATGCTTTAACTTTCAGCTTTATATATTTTATTATATTTTTTGGTTTTTGGGTCACACCCGGCAGTGCTCAGGGGTTACTCCTGGCTCTATGCTCAGAAATCCCCCCTGGCAGGCACAGGGGACCATATGGGATGCTGGGATTTGAACCACTGTCCTTCTCCATGAAAGGCAAACGCCTTACCTCCATGTTACCTCTCCAGCCCTTTATATGTTTTAAAGAATAAATAAATAATAAATCAATCTATATAGGTATATATATTTACATATATATTTGAACCACACCTGGAATTGCTCAGGCCTTATTCCTGGCTCTGTACTTAGGGGTCACTTTTGGTTGAGCTTGGGGGAACCGATGGGGTTCTGTAGGTCTCTTCGAGGTTGGCATTGTGCAAGACAAGAGCCTACCCTCTGTACTGGCTCTTCCGTTTCTAAATCCTTCATTTTTAAAACAATGAACTGAGTTTCTGAAGTCTGTTTTTGTTTTGGGGCTATACTTCGCTGTGTTTTTAGGGTTTATGCCTTGCCAAGATTGGGAACATATGTGATGCTAGGGTTCAAACCTGGGTTAAGCACCTTTCCCTCTGTATTATTTCTCTGGTTCTTGAAATCAGGCATTTATTTTGGGATTTATTGCACTTTGATCTTATGATTGCATATGTAATTTAAAAATCAAGCCCCTTCAAATTAAATGGAAACTGTATAATATTGTTATCTTACGGGAATCATTACCTGAATTTATCTAAAGAAAGTATTTTTCTAATGATCCCATTTTGGAACAGATTGTAACAAAAATAGGTATTTGAAAAAGTGTTCTATTAGAATTTGAATTGAGGTGCATTTGTTGCATCTATTTTACTGTGAGAAAATGAAACAAATATCACCATTTTCTTTTGCATATGTGATTGCTGGATGTAAGCATTTATGAACACTTTAGGTTTTAATATATTCTTTGAACTATAACTTAGTGATTCTACTTAAACTATATCTCTTTAAGTACTGATAATATGCTATTTGGTCATTATATGTTTTTGAGTAGGTGCTACTACTGACTGAGTGGGGTGTGGGGTGTGATGGGAGTAGGGTATGGACTCACACATGCTAAGGCATGTGTTATGTTTACTATTTGACCTCTTTGACCTCTGCAGTCACTTTTTCAATTATGAAAATGAATTTAAAATTATTTGCATATTAACTGCTGACCTAGTAAAATGATTTAAATTAATAGGTATGTGAAGTGGTATAATTAGAGAAGGACATATTTTAGGGTATAGTGATGCCAAACATGTTAGTGTTTTGATAATTTGGTGGGTGTCCTAGTTTGTGTGTTAGTGGAATAAGATTGAATGGGTAAGGTAAGTAGGGATCCTGTAATACAGTGAGTTTAGTCAGTGACAGGATCCGTGAAGGACTTTGAAGCAGAATAACAGGGTGGTATCTACCCTAACTGGTAGTGTGGGAAGGATGAGATGATGGTTTTGGGGGGAGGACAGAAGGAAGAGAGTTTAGCTGTTAAGTAATCAGTACCAATGATGGCACACAATTTTGATATTATTACAACAGGAACTTGTTTTTGAATTCTGGGAAAGAGTAAACAGGCAATCAGAAAATCAGCTATTTCTGTTAAGAAATTCAAAGGATGTATTTTTTGGCTTGCTCTGGTCTCTCTTGTTAGTAACAAGACTGTGAAGTATGAAGTGTGAAGTATGGTGGTTTGTGGAATGGATACATTTACTATCTAAATTTTTATTTATGGATAAAAAATTAGGAGGGTGAGGCAAGAAGAGAAAATGGAAGAAAGAATCTAAGAATCAGTACTATCTGGGAATAGCCATAAAGACAGGTTAATATAATGACATTTTTTTTTATTTATTTATTTTTTTTGTTTTGTTTTTGGGCCACACCCATTTGATGCTCAGGGGTTACTCCTGGCTATGCGCTCAGAAGTCACTCCTGGCTTGGGGGACCATATGGGACGCCGGGGGATCGAACCGTGGTCCATCCTAGGCTAGCGCGGGCAAGGCAGGCACCTTACCTCTAGCGCCACCGCCCGGCCCCATATAATGACATTTTAAGAAGGTATGATTCTCTCTCTCTCTGCCTTTTCTCCCCCGCACTGCTCAGAGATCATGTGATACTGGGGAATGAACCTGGGCCTCCTACCAGGCATGTGCTCTGACCCTTTGAGCTGACTCTGATAGAGTGGTCATCATAACTGAATTGTGTTTCAGTCAGTTTTTATTATATTTTACAAATGTTTAAGATTTTACATTATTTTAGGTCATTAGAATCTGGTTTAAATATTTAAAGTTGTAATATAATTTTTTACAAAATTACTACTTTTATACTTAATTTGTAAAGGTATACAAAGTTACTATATATTTCTTTACCTAGATTCTCACTGCCTTTTTTTTTTTTTGGTTTTTGGGCCACACCCGGCGGTGCTCAGGGGTTACTCCTGGCTGTCTGCTCAGAAATAGCTCCTGGCAGGCACGGGGGACCATATGGGACACCGGGATTCGAACCAACCACCTTTGGTCTTGGATCGGCTGCTTGCAAGGCAAACGCCGCTGTGCTATCTCTCCGGGCCCACTGCTTTATATTTTTAAAAGGTTCCCCTCTCCTCTATTTTTAAAAGTTTTTGACTCTTGGGGCTGGGGCAATGGCGCAAGTGGTTGGGCATTTGCCTTGCATGCGCTGACCTAGGACTGGCCAGAGTTTGATCCCCTTGCGTCCCATATGGTCTCCCAAGCCAGGAGGGATTTCTGAGCATATAACCAGGAGTTACCCCTGAGCATCACAGAGTGTGGCCCAAAAACTATGGTGCAGGTTCTTACCCTTCCGGCCAGACAGTGCAGGAGGTAGGATGCTTATCTTGCACATGACTAACACACTGATTACATCTACATCTACATCACATGGTCCCCTGAGCTCCACCAGGATTGATCTGAACACAGGCTGGGAGAAAAGTGCTTTCCCCCCAACAATATCGCTCCCTAAAAAACAAGCCCAAACTCTAAACTATGCATTTGAACACATGGCATTGTGTAATTTTTCTTTTCTTTGTTTTTTTTTTTCTTTTCTTTGTTTTTTTTTTTTTTTGGTTTTTGGTTTTTGGGCCACACCCTGTGACGCTCAGGGGTTACTCCTGGCTATGCACTCAGAAGTTGCTCCTGGCTTCTTGGGGGACCATATGGGACGCCGGGGAATCGAACCGTGGTCCGTCCTAGGCTAGCGCAGGCAAGGCAGGCACCTTACCTCCAGCGCCACCGCCCGGCCCCTAATTTTTCTTTTCTTTTCTTTTCTTTTCTTTTCTTTTCTTTTCTTTTCTTTTCTTTTCTTTTCTTTTCTTTTCTTTTCTTTTCTTTTCTTTTCTTTTCTTTTCTTTTCTTTTCTTTTCTTTTTTCTCTTCTCTCCTCTCCTCTCCTCTCCTCTCCTCTCCTCTCCTCTCCTCTCCTCTCCTCTCCTCTCCTCTCCTCTCCTCTCCTCTCCTCTCCTCTCCTCTCCTCTCCTCTCCTCTCCCCTCCCCTCCCCTCCCCCTCCCCTCCCCTCCCCTCCCCTCCCCTCCCCTCCCCTCCCCTCCCCTCCCCTCCCCTCCCCTCCCCTCCCTCCCTTCCTTCTTTCCTTCCTTTCTTTCGGTTTTTGGTCCACACCTGGTGATGCTCAGGGATTATGCCTGGCTATGCCCTCAAAAATCGCTCCTGGTTTTGGGGGGGGGGAACATATGGGATGCTGGGAATCCAACTGAGGTCTGGTCTGTCCTAGATCAGCCACGTGAAAGGCAAACGCCCTACCACTGCACTATCATTCTGGCCCCTCAATTTTACCTTTTTTGTAATACGTATTGGGATTTTTTGCCCCGAACCTATACTATTCTCATTTTTCCCCAATCATTTACACCAATGTGTATTATGAATTTTAATTTTTTTCTTTGATTCTAGTTAATATCACTCTATGCTATTAAGTTGATTTGGCTTTGACTATTGGGAATTCACTTAGGTTAATTTTTTGTGCCCTTGTAAAATTTTGGTTAACAACCTTTGACACAGGATGCTCTTGACGTGTGTTCTTTTTTCCTGTTTTTAGTTTTAGATCGAGACATTTCTCCAAGAAGCTCTGGCTTCCTTTTACTGGAATCAGAACAGATTGTTACTCTTAATTCAGGAGGTAATATTTTATGGATTTTATGGGGTGTTAATGTTGGCTTACAAGTTAATTATTTCATAGTGGAATTATTTTGGGTGGTGGTGGTGAGTTTGAATCACATATGGTAGTATTCAAGGGTTACACTGCTTGGGGGGGCACTTCCTGTGATGCCTAGGAGAGTGTGTGGCTATATGATGCTGTGGATGGAGTCAGGATGGCTATATGCAAGGCAAACACTTGTCTCCTGTACTAGGTCTCTGGTAGTGCATTCCAATTTTCTTAAGGCTTTTAAATTATATTTGTTCAAACATTCAAAAAGGGGTTTATTTACTAGTATTTATAGAAATGGTGATCCAGAAACAAGAGATGGTCATTGATCTGAAGGAGTTTAAATGTAAGACAGAGGCTTTCTCTTCTCACCACCATTTTATTAAGTGTCCATTATGTACTAGTAATTGTGCTATAAGTCAAAAGGAAATAAGAAGAGAGCAAGAGAGATAGCACAGCAGTAGGGCATTTGCCTTGCATGCAGCTGACCTAGAATGTTCGATATGGTCCTTATGGTTCCCTGAGTCTGACAGGAGTGATTTCTTAGCGTAGATCCAGGAGTAACCCATGAGCGCCACTGAGTGTGACCCAAAAACCAAAGATCCAAGAAAAAAAAAAAACCTAAAAAAAAAGGGAAGAGGGCCCGGAGAGATAGCACAGCGGCGTTTGCCTTGCAAGCAGCCAATCTAGGACCAAAGGTGGTTGGTTCAAATCCCGGTGTCCCATATGGTCCCCCGTACCTGCCAGGAGCTATTTCTGAGCAGACAGCCAGGAGTAACCCCTGAGCACCTCCGGGTGTGGCCCAAAAACCAAAAAAAAAGGGAAGAGACTCTTAGAATTTCGTGTGGGGTTAGGTGGAATGTGGAGTTAGTCTTGGTAAGTTCCTAGATCCTAGGTAGAGTTGGGATTAAAAAGGGGAGGTAGGGAGGCATGAGAAATGAAGGGATTATAAGAAGTCACTTTCTTTAGGTGGTACTGTTGGTGAAGATGTCAGGAAGTAGTTATAGACTATATATAACATGTAGGCCTATATGTTGAGAGACTGTGGAAACAATCTAACAGTGTCTTGGTAGGAACATGTATGATAACACTTAAGTGAAGTCTAAGATTTGCATTGGTTCTAGGTATGGAACCTGGGTTTGTTGTGTGCAAAACAAGGGCCCTGTCTACTATCATTCCAGATCTTAGTATTATTTTAATAGAAAATAGT
Source organism: Suncus etruscus (assembly GCF_024139225.1). NCBI lineage: Eukaryota > Metazoa > Chordata > Mammalia > Eulipotyphla > Soricidae > Suncus > Suncus etruscus. The sequence goes on along the minus strand of NC_064853.1, from coordinate 86,153,250 downwards.
ACCAATTTAAATTACCAATTAAATAGATTTAAGGGGTGATTCTTAGAGCCTTTATACTTTCCAGTCTTTCTGCTCATTACTTCTCTGCAGTGTTGGTATTGATCTCTTGTATCTTTCAAAGTTGCTGTTTTGATCAATTAAAAAAAGAATGGGGGTAAATTTTTTGAAACATTTACACTCACATTTTGGTCTGTATATTAGGAACTGAAATATTAGATGTTTTTGTTGTTTCTCTGTTGAGCTATAGTTATAATAGTTTTCATTGTACTTTGGTATTACTTAGTGTACATAGACTTTTTTTTTTTTGGAGGGGGTCACACCTGGTAGTGCTCAGGGGTTACTCCTGGCTCTATGCTCAGAAATCACTCCTGGCAGGCCTGGGGGACCATATAGGATACCGGGATTCGAACCACTGTCCTGCAAGCAAGGCAAACACCCTACCTCCATGCTATCCGGCCCCACAAAAGAGGACATTTACATTATTCAAATTTAAAGTTGTCTTCTTACCCCCACATACCTGTTTTCTTTTCCAGAGTTAACCAGTGTTATTATCAGTTTCCAGTTATTCCAGAGAAATAATAAAAAAAGATATATGTACAAAAGTAAAAAAATATATACTTTATAGACATTGTTTTACAAAGAAGTAGGGTACTAGTATGCTGCCTCTTTTTTTCACTAAAGTATTTTAGATCTCTTATTAGCTCAAAGCATTTTAAGTTTTAAGAGTATTTCATAATTAATTGATAACCTTAGATGAAAATTATTTAGACTGCTTCAGTCTCTTGCTGTTACAAACTTGCAATAAATAATTTTGGTATATACACTAGTCCTTATGCATGCAAAGATGTCGGTTGAAGTATAATTGGAGTGCTGGATCAAAGAATATGTGAATTTGTAGTGGGATAGTATACTGTCTGACCTCAGAGCCGGCACCAGTTTATGCTTCCACTCTGAATGAACCTTTGCTCCAAGTCTTAGCAGCAGAATGTGACCAACTGTTCTTTTGTTAATCTGATAGCAAAGATGTTATCTTACAGTTCCACTCTTTGTTGTTTTGAGATTGAAGATTCTTTTGTATATCTGAATTTTTATTTTATTTATTTTATTTTTTGAAATAATATATTTAAGCACCATGATTATGAACATTTGTAGTTGGGTTTCAGTTATAAAAAGTACACCACCCTTCATCAGTGCAACCTTCCCATGTATGTCTCAAGTTTTAAGAGATTATTGTGTTTTGTACTCTCACCATTTTTTATGCTGATATAGCTTATATTAATATAAAGTACAAATATTGTGAATATTTAACTTAGTAAACACTTCTAGTTGATACCCATTACATTTCAGTATAAGCAAGTAGATCTTATGAGTTCTGATGCCTTATTGACCATACATAACCTGTCCTAGTCACTGTTTATTGTTTGTTTGTACTTTGCTTTTATTTGGGCCACACCCATTAATGCTCAGGGGTTACTCCTGGCTATGTGCTCAGAAATCACTCCTGGCTTGGGGGATCCTATGGGACACCGGGGATCGGACCTGCTGTCCATCCTAGGCTAGAGCTTGCAAGGCAGATGCCTTAACCTAGCGCCACTGTTCCACGTGCTCCCCTGCCCCCCCAGTCACTGTTTAGATCATTATTTCCTAAAAGGAAAGCTTTCTCAGGCCCTCTTTTCATTTATTTTCCCCTTTCTTCTTTTTTTCTTTCACTTTTATGACCTACTCATAAGTGAGTTTGTGTTTATATCTTTTCAGTTCTGGGAATCAAATGCAGGTCTTATGCATGCACTGGATATGCCTTAACATAGAGCCACATTCCTGAGCCCCTGTTTATGAATATTTTTTTTTATTTTGGGTTATAATCAATAGTGCTCAGGGATTATTTCTTCCTGACTCTGCACTCAGGAATCATTCATGGTGGTGCTCCGGGGATCATATGGGTACCAGGAATTGAAACCAGTCGGTCTTGTGTAAGGCCAGTGCCTTACCTTCTGTATTATTAATCTGGCCCCAGGTTTATATGCACTGTCTCCCAGTCAGTATTTTTTTTACAAAAAGAAAATATTCTTGTACTGACCTGTTCACTATAATAAATTAGAGTCATGTATATTGTGTCATGGAGCAATTATTTTTGCTGCTGTATAAATTACCACTTATTTTTTGGTAGATAGACAGACTTTGGGATTTGAGGCTATCTTGATAAAAATTGCAGTGAACTCTCTTTGTATGTGTCTTGTGTGTTAAGTACTTGCTTCTTTGCCATATGGGACGCCGGGGGATCGAATCATGGTCCTTCCTTGGCTAGCGCTTGCAAGGTAGACACCTTACCTCTAGCGCCACCTCGCCGGCCCCTAGACCATTATCTTTCTAACACAGTATTTGTCTGTTCTTTCCATTTTAGCTATTCTGTGGAAATTTCTGATTATATCATTGTGTCTTCGTATTTTAAAGTCCCTTAGTGCTTAAGGTTGACACGTTTTAAAGTGGGTGATGTTCTTAGTCTGAATTTTGAAAAAGTATGCTGTAGTGTGTTGGCACTACAGACAATGTATTGGATTGGACGATCTAGCTTGCCTGGAGCCTAGACTTGGTCTTGTGCCAGGAAACTTCAGGGGTCTGGTCTCTTTGTACTTAGGCCAAGGTTATTTCTTTTCATGTCCCTCATATTTTGGTGGGCCTATGCAAACAACAAATGCCACTCTAACACCATTTTTACTGTGCTCCTTTGACTCTAATCCTTAAAAAGAACTCACTTAAAATTTGAGGTTAACTTAAGCTAATATGCATGTATATGGAAATGTAAGAAAATACTATGCCTGTAAAGTTTAAGGAGTTACGTAAGTTTTATGGCTTTAGATTGCCTTGTGTACTGTTAAGAAATATTATAATGTGTTACAATCTGGGGACTTGAGGGACAACGTAATTGTACATGGATTCTGTCTTATTTATCTTAATGTTCTTTGGCTGAAATTTCAAAGTTAAGATATCAGCAAGGGGACTTCTGAGAATTATGTTATGGGTGATTGTCCTTCCACTGTAACTTTTCCTTGTCCTCTTTCTTTGCACCCTTGTTCTCATAATTAAAAATAAAAATTAAAAAATAAATAAATAAATTAAAAAAGTATGCTGTAACAGTCTCACTGAGACAGGAATTTGCAAGTGTGTGTTTTACTGACTTGAGTAGGTCTTTTAATTACCAAATCAGGCTAAAGTGGGAGAAGTAGCACAGGAGGGTAGACTCTTGCATTGCACCCGGCTAATCCCAGCTCAAATGCTCATTTTAAAAATGTTCTTGATAGGGGCCGGCAAGGTGGTGCTAGAGGTAAGGTGTCTACCTTGCAAGCGCTAGCCAAGGAAGGACCGCAGTTCGATCCCCCGGGGTCCCATATGGTCCCCTCAAGCCAGGGGCAATTTCTGAGTGCTTAGCCAGGAGTAACCCCTGAGTATCAAACAGGTGTGGCCCGAAAAACCAAAAAAAATGTTCTTGATAAAATAAATGTTTTTTGATAAATTTTGTTGTTTTTAAATTGGTTTGTTTTATAGTATAACTTTGAAATACCTTTATTTGGAAGGTAAAACATTAATTTGTTTTGTTCTTTATTTTTTGGGGGGCTGCTCAGGGATTACTTCAGGCTCTGTGCTCAAAAATCGCTACTGGAAGGCTTGGGGGACCATATGGAATGCCGGAAATCAAACCACCCTCTGTCCTGGGTCAGCTGTGTGCAAGCAAACACCCTATTGCTTGCTATCTCTCCCGCCCCTGTTTTGTTTTGATCACACTTGGTGGTGCTAAGGGGCCACTCTTGGTTCTGTGTTGGAGATTGCTCAGGAGATTCTCAGGGGACAACGGAGTGCTGGGGTCCCAACCAGCGTTTCTGTATACAAAGCATTGTACTTAACCTGTTGAGCTGTCTCTCTTACCTAGGCTACTATATTCTAATGAAGTAAAGTGCTATCAAAAGTAAGATTTATGAAAAACGTTATTTAAATTGGCACTTAATACATTTTTGCCTTGCAAGTGGCTGACCTGAGTTTGATTCCCAGTACTGTATATATTCCCTAAGTCTTAACCTGAACATAGAATCAGGAGTAAGCTGTGAACACTGCTGAATGCGATCCTCTTCCCCCCACCCCCCAAAAAAGAGGTACAGTAGGTGAGATGCTTGCCCTGTGCGTATCCTCATACCACATACTATCCCCCTGAGCCCTGCAAGGAATTTAATGCTTGAGCATTGTTGGGTATGGTTCTGCAAAGTAAATAAAGAACAACCCCCCAAATACTTGTATATTTGTACACACACACACACACACACACACACACACACACACACACACACACACACACACACACACACTTGTTGATTATTGCATATGCCTTATTCCTCATGCAATTCTGGCAACAGTTTGTCCCCTGAGCACTGCTGGGATTCACTCCTGAGTATCGAGCTTGGAGTAACCCCTGATCATTGCTGGATGTGGCTTCAATCTAATTTTTTTCTATAACTGTAAGCTTTCACATATTATGTATAGTTCAGATATAAAATTTACCAAAAAAGTTGCTGAATTATTGATTACTTTCTGATAGGGTTTAACCTGTGCTGCTTGGAGAAACTGTGGTTATGGTGGTCATTCTATAATGCTTATCTTTTATTTGTGATTGTACTTATTTACTGCTGAATGCAAAGCCTTTTCTTGGCATTTTATTGAAAGTATAATGAAAACTCAAATGAGGTTGAATGCAGAATGCATTTGCCTATTGCTTGCACCAATTTATATGTTTTATGGAAATTTTTGATCAAAGAGCACATAGCCAGGCTAACTACATGAAAAATAAGTAAAGCAGGCACTATCTCAGATTATCTCAGATAAGTAGAAATTTTTTTTCCAGAAAAATAGCATAACTTAGATAATAAAAATAGAAAATCATGGTGCTAAACATTAAGCCAAATGAAAAAAAATTCTAGGCATGTTTATATCATGTGTATATATATTATTTAACCGATTGTTTAACTGATCTTAGTATTCAACTGTATAATTAAAATAGTTTTTTGAAACTTCTAAATTTTCATAGGTGTTTGGCTTTTTTTTTAAAAAATAATATATTTGGGGCCGGCGAGGTGGCGCTAGAGGTAAGGTCTGCCTTGCAAGCGCTAGCCAAGGAAAGATCGTGACCCCGGTTTGATCCCCTGGCATCCCATATGTCCCCCCCAAGCCAGGGGCAATTTCTGAGCGCTTAGCCAGGAGTAACCCCTGAGCATCAAATGGGTGTGGCCTGAAAACTGAAAAAAAAAAATACACCCATATATATTTATTTAAGTACCATGATTACAACATGATTGTAGTTGGTTTGTATAATTTTTGGGGGGGGGGTTTGTTTTTTGGATCACACCCAGTGGCATTCGGGTTCTCCTGGCTCTGTGCTCAGAAACCGTTCCTGGCAGGCACGAGGGGACCATATGGGATGCTGGGATTCGAACCACTGTCCATCCTGGATCAGCTGCAGGCCAGGCAAACGCCCTACCGCTGTTATCTCTCTGGCCCAGAGTGTATACTTTTTTAAAATTTTCTATTTTTGGGCCATACCCGGCAGTGCTTGGGTTATTCCTGGCTCTGCACTCAGAAATTACTCCTGCAGGCCCATATGGTGTGCCAGGAGTTTGGCTGTGTGCAAAAAAGGCAAATGCCCTACCTGTTGTGTTCTGGTCACCAACTTCTGTTTGATTTTTCCTTTAGTTATTACTAGTTTTTGAGCCACACCTGGTGATGTTCAAGGGTTATTACTTGCTCTGTACTCAGGAATTACTCCTGGTGGTGCTCAGGGGATCCTCTGGGATGCCAGGTTCGAAGCCAGGTTGGCCACATCAAGCTGTACTATTTCTGCAGCTTCTTCACTGTACTTTTAAAGAACAAAACCCAACCATTGTTTTTGATGAGGTGAATTTATCAGTAAATATTTTATAAATCTGATGTAGAGGTATATCCTGGAACTGGGAGCAAGGGTGGAAACTAGTGACTCAAAAGAAATTGATCTGGATTTTATTTAATTCTTAATCTCTAGAAATAATATATTTCTGGAAATTTTTTTCTAGAAACCAGGTATTTCTACTTATTTGTTCCACAAACCAATGAATTAAAGCTCCCTGCAGCACTTTAATTTGTTTTGTGTTTAAGCTTCTACCAGACAAAATGCTGGGCATTCTTTTATTTCTTGTGTGTTTGTATATATGCATGCATGTGTGGGTGTTTCTCTGTGTTCCTCTCAGGTTAAATACTGTTCTCTGAAAAAAAAAATACTATTCTCTGGATCACACACAAGTGTAACACTATAACCAGGTTCTTGATATCTACATATATTATTGAGTTAAGTTAGATCTAAACTGCGGTGAGAGGGAAATGAACATAGTGTTATCAGTCATTAATTAGCAAAACATTTTAGGATTTTTAAATAAAAAAGCATTTTGACTTTTACTGAAAGGAATGTGGTCTTTATGAAGATTTATAACTTGCATCTTTGAAACAGCAAAGCCAGCTGAGTTTGGGCCCAACAACATATTGGACACCGTGGCCTGTCTAAAAGCAGGAAGAATCATTTTCCGTCTTTGCCAAGGCTGTACCTGATGGCTTCAGTGCTGTTACTTGCTTAGAGAAGATTTTTTTTTTTTTTTTTTTTTTGGTTTTTGGGCCACACCCGGAGGTGCTCAGGGGTTACTCCTGGCTGGCTGCTCAGAAATGGCTCCTGGCAGGCACGGGGGACCATATGGGACACCGGGATTCGAACCAACCACCTTTGGTCCTGGATCGGCTGCTTGCAAGGCAAACGCCGCTGTGCCATCTCTCCGGGCCCAGAGAGAAGATTTTCTTGCTGTCATTTCAGCTGGTATCTTTCATTAACGTTGACCACTGATAGTACACTGCTGGGCTCTCTGCGCCCCACTTGTGTTTTAAACCCCCTTGGAATGGTAAGGACTTAATGTATCTTAAGTGCATGGATGTTATATATACTTATTTCAAGAACAATGAGGGGATGGATACATAGAACTAATACTACTATAAACGTGATGAGAATGAATTTATAGTCTTTTTTAGTATTTATTTTGATCATTCTTTTTTTTTTCTTTTTTCTTTTCTTTTCTTTTTTTTTTGGCTTTTGGGGCCACACCCGGCAGTGCTCAGGGATTACTCCTGGCTGTCTGCTCAGAAATAGCTCCTGGCAGGCACGGGGGACCACATAGGACACCGGGATTCGAACCAACCACCTTTGGTTGGATCGGCTGCTTGCAAGGCAAACACTGCTGTGCTATCTCTCCAGGCCCGTTGATCATTCTTTTATATGTGTAAATTGTATCTGCTGACTTTTGTAGAATTTAAAAAATAAGCCATGCAGTTCTTATGACAAAATTGCACATGTCCTATTTTAAAATCAAGGATCCTTTTTATTATATGATGCTCAAAATTATGGTGTAAGTGGTAATTTGCTTATCAATTTTGAGACAATCTCTTATGCATTAGAACTGATAAAATTTCAAAAATCTTGTTCATTCAGCTTGGCAAGTGAGCTGTTTACTTTAGCAGTAGAAATCAGTTATAGCATTTTAAACCCATGATGGAAATGAGAAAATCCAACTGTCACTTCAGGGAAAAAAAACCAACAAAAAATTACCTAAAAGAAGCAAACTCTACTGCAAAATAAAGCACCTCCCCAAAAAAGCAACCCACACATCTGTGTCTATGATTATATTTATCCTTATCTTTACAAGAGTTAAAAAAAAGAAAAAGGAGGAGCTGGAGAGGCATAACAGTGGGTAAGGTGTTTGCCTTGCATATGATCCACCTCAGTTCAAGTCCCAGCACCTCATAGAGTCCCCTGAGTCCTCCAGGAATGATCTCTGAGCAGAGCCAAAAGTAAGCCCTGAGCAGTGGTTTTCTTACAGAAAACTTTTGTTTTGTAACTTTTAGAATAGGTGATCTAAAATTAATAAGATAGTTTATATTGAAGCTATTTGAATACTAGTGATTTTAGTGATACTTTGTACTTTTAGTTTTGGAGGTGTGGACATTTCTTTTAGTTCAAGTGAGATCCATAAGATGAATATTTCTGTTCTTGATTTATATTGTATGTAGAAGAGTGATAGTATTAATGTGGGAAGTTAGGTTAAATTTCTTGGTTTATATAACCTAAGAGTATTAGTGACCAGTTATTCAATTTTATGGCTAGTACTTAACCATAGTTCATAAAGTGCCACAGATGATTCCAGATTACAATCATACTTTGATTATCAATTCTTTTGGAACTCTTCTCATTTGCTTATTCTGAATCATCTGCACCAGAAGCAGCACTATATAGCACTATGCAGAATTTTCTTTTCTTACTATGTAATATGGAATTTAGAAAGTGACCTTGTTCTAACTACCCATATTTGAACTAGAATTTATAATTGGATTTTCTTTAGAAATAATTTAGGCTGGGGGATAGTGGCATGGAATAAACTCTGGGAATATTGGTGGAGGGAGGTTGACACTGGTAGTGAGATTAGTTCTGAAACATGTTTAAAACCCAATTAAGAATAACTTTGAGTTAAAATAAGTTTAAATAAAAAAATAAAAAGTACAAAAGCCTGTTAAAAGCCTTTGTGGGGGATCAAAATAAGAGATTGTGTTTTTTTCTTGGGGGGTGGGTCACACCCGGCAGTGCTCGGGTTACTCCTGGCTCTGCGCTCAGAAATTGCTCCTTGCAGGCTCGGGGGACCATATGGAATGTCGGGATTTGAATCACTGTCCTTCTGCATACAAGGCAAATGCCCTACCTCCATGCTATCTCTCTGGACCCCGAGATTGTGATTTTTAAATTGAACTGTGTTGAGGGGTCAGAGAGAAATTATAGGGATTAAGGTACATTCTTTGTGGTTCAACCTGGTTTCATCACTGATATTATATGGTCTCAGAAACTTCTGGGTGGCCCAGGTAATCCCTGGTACAGCTGTCCGAAGAATATCATGCTGGCCGTGGGTCACAAGGAGGAATTTTTAGGCCCACTGAGTTCCCTGTCCCTTCACCCCCAGCTTAATTAACTGTGCTTTATAATAAAAAGTGCCTATTTGAAGTATTTGAAGTATAAGTGAAGTATAAACTTCACTGAGTTTTGAAACACGTTGTATACATATACACATCTATGCCTTTGTCAGGACCATAATCCAAATCATGGCTAAGGTTCATTACAGAAAAAGTTCCCTTGTAAACAGTTCCAGTCTCACTCTACTACCACTTCAGGTCACCACAGGTCTTTCCACCATTATAGATCACCTGTGTACTTTTGGTATTCTTTACAAATAGAATTTTCATTTTCTGGTAGATGGAATTAGAGATGTTCATATTCTAATTCTCAGGCATGGCTATTTTACCTTTACACGGCAAAAAGAATTTGCAGATGTGATAAAGGACCTGGAGATGGGGAAATTATTTGGGATTATCCAAATGAGTCTAACCTAATCTCTTTAAAACTAGAGTCAGGAAAATGATGTTGAAGAATGGCCTGAGAGATGTATTACAGCAAAGCAGTACTTGAAGATAAAGGTGACCATGGTCCAAAGAATGTGGTGTTGTCTTTAGAAACCAGAACAGTCAAGGAAATGAAGCTCCCCTATCACCTTTTCAAAGGAGGGATGTTATCTGCCTCTCAACCTTAATTTTAGTCTGGAAAACTTGTGGCATTTATGGGACTTGTAAACCTTATAAAGTGATAAATGTGTTTTCTTAAAATATGCTACCTTTCTTTAAAAAAATGTTGCTATAGCAATAAAATGTAGCGCACAAATTGTTCTTTTGTCTGTTTTCTGTTTAACAGTGTTAAGATTGTATCAGTTTTATTTGTTAGCATGATACCATTGTATAAATATTACAGATTAAAAAAACTTGCCCTCAATTCATGGACATTGGAAAATTTATGTTGAGGTATTTGAAATAAAGGTCATTATAGAAATTTTGGACAATCTAGTTTTCCTGGTATGGCTTATTATCTGAAAAATATACACAATTATTTGAATAATATAGTTAGTGGCTCACATTTGAATGTGGTTTAGTTAATAAAAATTGCAGTGTTACCTGAACAAACAATATTTCTCCTCCCTCTATTGTGACAAGGCTATTACTACCCCTCACCTCCCCCAATTGCTCCAGCATCACAGAGTGGAGGCCTGGGCTTACCATCTTTGGTGCCATCAATTTACAACGAGGGTGTTATGTGCAGTGACACACCTGATGGTGAACGACAACCTGGATGATCTCACTTCCATGTGGGCCAGTAAATGAAGAAAACAAATGGATGAAATAAAACCTTTTAAACTATGACTGATTATTGGTTATCAGGAGGGAAAGGATGTCCGAGTGTGGGTAGATAGGATAAAAGGAGGTAATTGTATGAAGGATATAATTGAACTGCTATTTATTTTAGGTCTTTGGGCCACACTCAGGTGCACAGGGCTTATTCCTAGCTCTGCTCAGGTATCCCTCCTAGCAGGCTCAAGGGACCATATGGGGTGCTAGGGATTGAAACCCGGTTAGGCCATGTGCAAGGCAAACATCTTACCTGCTATATTGTCATTCCGGACTCCAAGGATTGAACTTTCAAGTTGTTACACGTTTTTGTTTTTGTTATACACAACTGCTCAGGAATTACTCTTATGTTCTGTGCTTAGAGATCACTCCATTTAGTGCTAAGGGGCCCATCTATGGTGTTGGGATTGAAGATGGATTGGCTGTATGCAACTTTCTGTGCTGTCACTCCAACCTTTTGCCTCTGGGTTTTATTTAGGGGAGAGGTGTTAACATTCTAAGGTATTTGACAGTTAATTCTAAAACCATGTTGGGTTGAGGACTACCTGGTGCAAGGATCCAGCACTCCTGTCTGCTAAACACACATTTTAACAGGCTCGGCTATCTCCCTGCCCACTTTTTTGGTCATTGGGTATGTGGGTCTGTCCCTTGGTCTTTCTGTCTGTATATTCTTTCCCTCCTTCCCTCCCTCCCATCTTTCTTGCCCCTTCCCCCCCATCTTTTCTCCCTCCCTCCCTCCTTTTTTTGGCCACACCAGATGATGCTCAGGAGTGCCTACTGGTAGGTCAGGGCACCATGTGGGATGCAAGGTATTATCTTTAGGCTGGTTTTGTGTTAGGCAAATGCACTACCTACTGTACCCACTCTTGCCCCTCATTTTGATTTTTTAATGAGGCACAACTGAATTTCACTATTTAAAAAAGGATGGATATTTGTAATATTTTGTACATCTCTCTATGCACACGCGCACGCGTGCGTGTGTGTGTGTGTGTGTGAGAGAGAGAGAGAGAGAGAGAGACAGAGAGAGACAGAGAGAGACAGAGACAGAGAGACAGAGAGAGAGGGAGGGAAGGAGGGAGGGAGGAAGGGAGTGTTTGGACCACCCCTGGCAGCTCTCGAGATACTCATGGGTCTGGCTCAGAAATCACTCAGGCCCCAGAGACCATATGGAATGGCGCAGATTGAGTTCTGATGGTCCGCGTGAATCTGGGTGGTCTGTATGCATGGCAGATTCTCTACCCACTGTGCTATGATTTTGGCCCCAATGTTTGTATGTTTTTGCTTTTTAATCTAAGCATGGGATTACTGGTCAAGTAATTAAATATATGTTTATTTTATATAAAAAAAAACTACTGAGCTATTTTCCACATATTTGTACCAGTGAATTTACAGGATCATCAATGATTTTGCCACCTTGGAATCTAGATTTTTATTTGTCCGTTTTTTTGTTTATTTGGGCCACACCCGGCATCACTTGGGTTACTCCTGGCTCTGCGCTCAGAAATCACTCCTGGCAGGCACAAGGGACCATATGGGATGCCGGGACCAAACCCGGGTCTGTCCTGGGTCAGCTGTGTGAAAGAAAGGCCTTACCTCTGTGCTATCACTGTGGCCCTGGAATCTAGCATTTTTTTTTTTTTTTTTTTTTGTTGGTTTTGGTTTTTGGGCCATACCCAGTGATGCTCAGGGGTTACTCCTGGCTTTGTGCTCAGAAATCGCTCCTGGCTTGGGGACACTCGGGGATTGAACCCGGGCTCAACCTAGGGTAGCGCTGGCAAGGCAAGATGCCTTATAGTTTGCGCCACCGCTCTGGCCCCAGGAATCTAGCTTTTTTAAAGTTTAGTCATTCTACACACCTACAAATGGGTAATGTTAGCTCTGGTTTCAATTTTCATTTTGTTAATGACATCTTTTAGTAACTTTAAATATTTTGCTCATTGGGAAAGCATATCTATATATAATTAATTATAGCTTTAAAATTTTTGTGTCAGAATTTTCAATATTCCCACCTGGATAAGTTGCTGCTTTTTCAGTTCTTCTATACTGTTACAGAGTAGATAATTGAGATGTTTGCCTGTCTGACTCCATCTGCCTCCCTCTCTCCTCTTTCCTTCTCTTTTCCCTTCCCTTTCCCTCCACCCTCCTTCCCTCTTTTGACTTAATTTTTGCATATGGCATGATAAATTTGCTTATTCTGTTTGAATATTCAGTTGTTTCAGTCCATTTGCTTAAAGAGACTGTCCTTTTCTCCATGAATGCCCATTGGACCTTTGTCAAAAATAAAGGTTTCTGGATTTTTCTGCAGGGATGGAGGGTGGGGTGGTCACTTCTGGCAGTACTGGAGGAACCCTGTGGTTCCTGGTACTGGACTTCTGTCTCCTGCAAGGAAAGCATATACTATAGCCCTTTGAGCAACTCTTTAGTTCTGGATATTGTAGTTTGTTCTCCTTTGCTCTTTTTAATAACACCGTATAATGCTCAGGGGTTACTTCTAGCTTTGTACTCAGGAATCAATCACTTCTGGTTGGTGCTCAGTGGATCTGTCTGAGATGCTGGGAATTGAATGTACGACTACTGTACAATCTGGCCACAGGAGTAGATTTTTTTAAACGATGGCCTGTATATGTAGTCATGTCATATTTGAAATAAAGACAGTCCTTTCATATGTATATTGCCTTTTTTTGGCTTTATGTTAAATGTGTAGAATTTCCAGTACAGTGTGCTGTTAGTGATGCAGAATAATCTTGCCTGTTGACAGTTTTAGGAAAAAGCATGGTTTCACTGTTGAGTATGATGAAAGCTGCAGGCCAAGATACTGTTTTATGTTGAGAATTTTTATTGTGAATGGTGTTGAGATTTTCTGGTTTTATAGCTGCTTTTGCGGTGCTCATTTATGTGATTTTTATTTTTATTATTATTTTTTATTTATTTATTTAATTATTTATTTTTTTGGTTTTTGGGCCACACCCAGCGGTGCTCAGGGGTTACTCCTGGCTGTCTGCTCAGAAATAGCTCCTGGCAGGCACGGGGGACCATATGGGACACCGGGATTTGAACCAACCACCTTTGGTCCTGGATCGGCTGCTTGCAAGGCAAACACCGCTGTGCTATCTCTCCGGGCCCCATTTATGTGATTTTTAAATCTTACTATGATGGGTTATATTGACTTTTAGCAGTGTTATCCATTCTTTTGAGTCATGTTGTGTTACTCATTTTCATATGATGATTTTGATTTGCTGATATTTCATTGAAGATCATTACATCTTTGTTTATAAAGTGTCAGGCCCAGTAAGAAACGGTTTAAAAACAGATTAATTGACGGGGAGGCAAGGCCGGGAGGCCAGTGGCCTTACAGCAAATACTTGAGGCTGAGAGAGGAAAAGAGAGGGTCAGGGGCTAGAAGAGTCCTTATGACAAATGTCCTTATAACAAAGGACATTGATTTATACAGTTTTGTTTTGTTTTGCTACTCTGTTTGATTCTGTATTGAGGTACTGCTAATGTCTGAAAATATAAATGGAGAATTATTTGACTACTATATTTTCTAAGTTTTTATTTTCTTCATTGTAGGGGAGGGATTGGGGTGTGTGCATGTGCTATGCTGTAGATTGAACCAGGGTTGACTGCATGCAAGGCAAGTGCCTTTTAACACCTGTACTGTTTCTCCAGTCCCAGGTTGCTTTATTTTATTGTGTGAGGGAGTTGTAATCTTAGGTGCTAAAAGGGTACCGGGGACTCTCAAATGCAGAGCATCAACAGTAACTTTTTGAGTTACCCCCCTTGCAATGCCTTTTTTTCCCTTTAAATTTTTCATAGTGTTCTTCAGATCTTTGATCTGGGCCTGGAAAATTTTTGGTTTCCCTTTTTATTAGCTGTTTGTTATTCTTGTGGGGTCAGGACCACTGTGGTGTTTAGCAGCTTAGAGAGCCTGCCTTATTGGTGGTGATGATGGGCAATGACTTGGTGCTTGATTTCCTTGTCATTTTTGTGCAGAACTGGAGTTTGGGAGTTCAGGCTATCACCTGGATGTGCTTCCTGTGTCTAGAAGTAACACCTTGGTGGTACTTTAAGGCTCAGAAGTGTACTTGGGACTCAAAGTGGTTGGCAAGGCACATTCCTTAATCTTCATTTGTTTGACTGGTGGTGGTGGAAATTAAGGTTTTTAGATATTTTGATTAACTTATTTGTTTTGTTTTTGGGTCATACCAAGGGGTGCTCTCTTTGTTGTTGTTGTTGTTGTTGTTGTTGTTATTTTGAGGCCACACTCCTGTCAAGAATCACTCCTGGGGCCAGAGAGGTAGCACATGGTAGGGCGTTTGCCCTTGCAAGTGGCCGACCCAAGACCTATGGTGGTTCGAAAACCAAAACCAAAAGTAAAATTGGCCACCCCTTCACGTGGGGCACCTGAATCATTCCTGGTGGTGCTCAGGGGACTTGTATGTGCTGGTGGGCATTGAACCAGTATCTGCCAAAGCAGTCCTTCTATTGTGGTCCCTGTTTTATACTTTAATACAAATATAAAATGATCTTTTTTTTCTCTTTTTCATCTTACTTCTGCAGTGCCAATTGTCTTTTTATACAGATGAGCATGAACTTAATTTTGTTTCCCTTTTGGCCATACCCAAAAGGCTTATTCCTGGTTCTGTTGTATTCAGGAATTACTCCAGGTGGTACTTTGGGGATTGGTAAGTGATGCTGGGAATTGAAACTGGAGTGGCTGAAGGCAAGAAAATGCCCGTCTGCTGTATTGTCACTCTGGCCCCAGAATTATATTTTCTTTAATTATAAAATTCCCAAACTTCATCAAAAATTAGCTTAAATACTACTGAATAAGTTGTGGCTTAATATTATTGGGCACCATTGTTTTCTCCTCAAATTTAAAATAATTTTGTTTTGTTTCGTTTTGTTTTTGGGTCAGACCTGGTGGGTGCTCAGGTTACTCCTAGCTCTGTGCTCAGAAATCACTCCTGCCAGGCTCGGGGGACATATAGGATGTCGGGATTTGAACCACCATTTGTCCTGGATCGACTGCTTGCAAGGCAAACACCCTACTGCTGTGCTATCTCTCCAGCCTCTGAATTATATTTTTTTGTGGCAAATGGGAGAGCATAGTATAGGAGGTAAGCCTTGCATGTGGTTAATATCTGCACCACATGATCTGAGTATTTCTAGGGGTAATCCCTGAGAACAGAGTCAGCAAGAAGCCCTGAAGTCCACTAGGTGTGGCCCAGGAATGCTCCTGCCAAAGTATTTTTTTGTTGTTGTCCTGTTGGATTCACTATCACTCTGGGGTGCTCAATGGTCTTGAGAACTGTGGGTTTGTGGTTATAGTTAAATATATCATAAAGATCTTGAGCTAATATCACTCATTGCATTAAGGTTGTTATAGAATTTTATATTAAAATATTTTTTTTTTGAAGACTTAGAAATAACTTTGGGTTCATGAATAGAAATTGATGTGTGGTGTCTTATTGTATTTGTGAATACTTGGATCTCTTAGCATATTTAGATCTCTTTATTTTCTGGAAACCTTAATTAGTATTTGTGCTAAAGTATTTACTGTATAGAATATACATTTTAACCAATTTTATGTATGCAATTAAATGGTATTAAATATATTCAAAATACCCTAAATCAATACCACTCCACATTCCCAGGATTTTGGTGGGTAAAGGGGGTTTGGACTATACCCTGTGGTGCTCAGGGTTCACTTCTGACTTGGTGCAGGGATCAAACCAGGGTGTCTGCATGCCATAGCCCTTACTCGATATGTGTTCCAAACATTGCTATAATTCTTTATTATCTAAGTCTGATTTTCTACACATTGACCAGATGGACAATTCACAATTTTCCTCTTTCTCTATTCTGCTACTGTCTTGATTTTGTAATTTGATTGGATTTCTTTTTCTTTTGGCTTTTGGGCCACACTCTGTGGTGCTTATTGCTTACTCTTGGCCCTGTACTCAGGAATTACTCCTAGTAGTGTTTGGGGCCCATATCTTGTCCTGAGGATTGAACTCCAGCCAGATGTGTGTAGCACAAATGCCCCCTACCTTCCCTACTATCACTCCTTTCTTTTTTAATTTTGGACAACACCTGGTGGTCCTCAGGGCTTACTCCTGGCTCTGCTTTTAATGATCACTGCTGGTGAAGCTCAGGGGCCAGACCATGTGGTGTGTTGTGAATCAAACCCGGATAATGGATTTATTTTTTGTTTATTTTAATCATAATTTAGTTTTCTAATGCTTAGTGACGTTGAACATTCAATTCTTTCATGTGCAGTTAGGCCCGTTGTGTCTTTTTTAAGGAAAGCTTATGATTTTGATGTGTTTTGTTCAGTTATTCTGTTTATTTCTCTTTTTCTTGGTGTTGTACATTTATACAACTTAAAGTTAGTATTCTGTTTATATGTGCCCCTCTAAGTTATATAGTTTTGAAGCAATTTGATACAATTCTTGGTATAGAAGTACTCTTCTATTAAATCTTCACCTTGCCATTAATCACACACATGACACCAGGTAGATTAGCTTACTTTTTTTTGGATTACTAAATGGCAATAATGATATATTTTTTTGGTTGCATGCTCTTCATTAAGCAGTGTGATTTTTGTAGTGTAAATTCCTATTAGAGTAAGGGTATAGGAATGTAAGGGAATTGTGAAGAACAAAAGACTAGAAAGCTGTGTGGAAAATAAAAAGAGGACCAAGAAATGGAAACAATAATAGTTTCAAGTGTGCCTCATTAAGAGCTAAGCCAATAGTTAGACTCTGAGGGAAACCATGAATGATGGCTAGAGAGAACTACATAAAAACTGAGAATATGGGGGCTTGAGCGGTGGCACAACTGGTAAGGCATCTGCCTTGCCCGCCCTAGCCTAGGACGGCGTCCCATATGGTATATAACTTGAAATTATTTTATAGAGATCAAGAGATCTGAAAACGTGTGACTTAGAAAATCAGGATAGATCTGGCTCTCTCGCCAAATTTGATTTTATGTACCCATTGTGATGTCACCCAAGTAATCTAACTTTCCTTCTAGCAGAACTAATTTTTTCCCTTTCCTCTCTTGCCTTCAGTTTTGGTCCTCATTCAGGGTCACCTAGGACTTACTCCTTCACTGTTTTCAGGTTCATTTTGGAGTTGCTTGCACATTTATCCTCTTTGTCACTCTTCAGTCCCAGAACTATACTTTTTTTTTTTTTTAATAAAAATAGGGATTGAACATTCTTTATGATCAGTGTCAAATCTGATTCTCTGATCCTTTGTTTTGACTAGCTTCATGGAATTGAGGACTCTAATGTCTCCTAAAGTGACATTACATATAACTCTTTTGATGTAACTTGTTTCTGGATTTTTACTTTTGAAGGATTATATGTGTGGTGCTTAGGTCTTTCTCCTTGCTCTGCATACAGGGGTCTCTCTGAGCAGTGCTTGGGAGACTTTACAGGCTGCTGGAATTAAATCAGGGTCAATTACATGCAAGGGAGATGTTCTATCCACTGTCAATGAAAAACAAACCAAGCAAAAAACCCAGCTCCCTTAACTCCGCTGCCTTTTTCAGTTTCTAGAGAAAATGAATAGTTGGATATATTTAGCTCTTGGCCGTCACCATCCTGATTGTCCTGAAAGCAGCCATTCTTGACATTTGGTTTGCTATAGAAACAGGTGAGCATGGAAATGAGTTTTCTGACTTAGCTTTAATTGCAGGGTAGGTTGTACATTGGCATTACATGCCTCATAGTCTCAAAGTAAAAGAAACATATATGTACTTCTAGATTTATTCACACTGGTATTTAGAGCAAAATTCTGCATATACTGTTTTTGTATAGATTTTGTAAATATTTTAGGTAATACAAATATATAAATGAAGGGAGTGATTTTGTTACATATGCTGTATTTATAATGCCAAAATTTGAAGTTTATTCAAGGATTTAAACACCCTGTGGGAACCTCCCCCCAACTTTTTTATATACGTGAAAACTATTCTTGAATATTGTAGACAAATTGGTTAGTTTTGACACATTGGCCATAATTAGCCTTTTGTTTTTTTCCTTCATGTTCAGTACAACAATGGTACATAGGTTTCTGGCACTGTCTTACGTTAATTAATTCATTGTACAATTGGTTTGTATGTTGGCAAAGTGAGCTTTAAAATGCAGGAAAATGATAGAGCAGATTTCCACTCAACTAAGGCCTCAGTCTTTTTGTTTTGTTTTTGTTTTTGGGTCACACCCAGCAGTGCTCAGAGGTTACTCCTGGCTCTATGCTCAGAAATCACTTCTGGAAGGCTCAGGGGACTATAGGGATGCCGGGATTTGAACCACTGTCCTTCTGCATGCAAGGCAATTGCCCTACCTCCATGCTCTCTCTCCAGCTCCATCATTTTTTTTAAATATAAAATGGGGGTAATTATTATAATTGTTAATAGCAACCATCATTGGCTATAAGCAGGGCACAGAACTGATAGGTATGTAACCTTGCAGAGTCAGTGATTGGGGGTGTGTGCTAGAGGTAGACTTCTGAGAACATTTTCTAAACCATGCTGCAGAACTAGGCTTGACGAAGCCACCGATGCTGAGTACATGACCTGATCACAGATAGCTCTGTTGGCTCTTGTGCTATTCAGAGGTAGGAATTCCCATAGCTGCTGAGAAATGGCTAATACTGTAGTTTTCACTATCAAAAGCCAAATTTATCTTCCTTGAACAAAAATTCGGTTCTACTCATTGCTCACTTCCAAATCAGTGTCCTTGAAGGCTTTTGTTATAGTTAATATGTTACATCCCTAGTAGTAGAGGAAGCTACGAATTTTAAGTTTTTAATTTTCTATTAGAGATGATCAGTTAGCAAAGAATTATGTTACACGAATATATTAGGTAGTAGTCATAAAATATTGAAATCGCCACATAATTGTACTTTAATTTTTAATGCATGTACCCTGTTTTTTACTTAAAACTTAATATAGTCTCTTTCACATGAAAACTAAAATTTGTAAATGATTGGTTTATGTTCAGATATGGTATGCCAATTGGGTATTTAGGAGTTAAAACTTAAAAAGGTATGCAGCGGTAGGGCATTTTTTTGCACGCGGCTGATCCAGGACAGACTGCGGTTTGATCCCTGGTGTCCCATATGGTCCCTCAATCCAGGAGTGATTTCTGAGTTGCATAATCAGGAGTAACCTCTGAGTGTCACCGGGTGTGGCCCCAAAACCAAAAAACCAAAAACCAAAACAAAAAACCTTAAAAAGATAAATATACATGAAAGTTTGATAATGGGCTTGATTCCAAGGTAGTTTGAGGATTAGATATAAATGTTAAATGCCTATTTCAAATAGTTAAGTTCTTTAATCATGCAAAGATGCCAAGCACTGCTACTGGGAAGATTTATATCTACTGTGAAATAAGGCACGTTTTTTAGTGGATGCAAAGAGGACTCCATTGGGCCCGGAGAGATAGCACAGCGGTGTTTGCCTTGCAAACAGCCGATCCAGGACCAAAGGTGGTTGGTTCGAATCCCCGTGTCCCATATGGTCCCCAAGCCTGCCAGGAGCTATTTCTGAGCAGACAGCCAGGAGTAACCCCTGAGCACTGCTGGGTGTGGCCCAAAAACCAAAAACCAAAAAAAAGAGGACTCCATTATGTTTGATTGAATTTTTGTTTTTTTAAAAGCTGGACTTGTCCTGGATTTATATTTATAGGATTTCCCCCCCCATTAACATCAGGTTTCACTGTGGGACTTGATGTGATCATTGAAAAATGAGAAGTGATAAATCTAATATAAAAATTCATGGAGTCAATGAGGGAATCAGTCATTGCTCATTTTATGCCTCAAGAAAACAAATTCAGATAAAGACTCTACATTTGCTAGGATCCCAGAATGAAGAAGATACCCATTGCCAAATCAACAGAAAGAGAATTATGTTTGTTTTAGAGAAATAGTAGTTCTTAAAATTTTCTCTCCATTTTTTTTGTCTCAAGTCCTTTTCTGGGTTAAAATATTGAAATGATAATACTGTCTTTCCATTGTGTTGACATTATATTAATGGTTCTTCAGCAATAGTAGGAAAACTACTGGTTCCTTAGGAAAATCCTTTGTAGTTGTTTCAAACTAATTTTTATCACGTATTTACAGCAAACAATTTTAATTTATTATTATTTTTTGGCCACACCCTGCAGTTTTAAAATTTTTAGGGACTATATATATATATATATATATATATATATATGGTGCTGGGGATTAAACCAGGGTCTGCTCCTTATTGTTTGGTACTAAATTCTAGTTCCACAGTGCAAGCTTCATGTAATAATGTTCTTAATGAACCAGTAATTCTAAACTTGATTCCAGATATGTAGTTTTTCTAGTGATGAAACAGGAAATTTTCTGAGCATTTCTCCCATACTGAAGTGAAAATCACCTGCATCATTAAGCTAAGATTTGATTTGCCTTTTTTTTTATTCTGACATGCTTTTTAGAGTTGTTTTTCTTCAATGGACTTGAATGAAAATTTGTTGGAAATTGTCAAACCTCAGATTTCAAGTGAAAATTAAAATTTTGAATAATTACCAGCCACTGTAAATTTGACAACATCCCAGTGCTTATGCTTTTTTGATGAGCTTTCATAGTGAAAGTAGTAGATGTAATTTAAAAATTTGGTGCTAACAGTTCGAAGAGCTACTTAATTCAGTGAAATAAACAATTGAGTGCTACAAAAATTGGATAAAAGACTCACTCATATTGCTGGATAAATAGATGTTAATACATCATCATAAGATATTTATTGATAAGATCTTTCTTCAGGGAACCTTAAAGAAACTAAATTTGATACTGTGAGAAGATAATACCTATTAGAAAAGTCTGTGATCTCTTTTCTCTCCTTTTTTTTGATCTCTTTTCCCTTAAGCTACATTTCCGTGTAAGGTTGGATTTTCTTCGGATTATTTAGCTCAACACAACATTTCTGTTTGGGTGGAAAAGCAAATGGGGAAAGTCCAGTGTCTTTTAGTGTTATAAAATTAAGAGAGACGTATAAAAATATACTTGTAGAGTTTTATATTTCTTTTGAAAAAAATGTTAGAGTAGATTTGCTTATACATGCAATCTGTAATATCTGAAATTAATTAAATGCTTTTTAATGTGCATTTAAAAACAAGTCTCAAAACTTTAAGAACAACTGTTGTAAACAATTGCTGTTTCAAAATTAATAGCACATCCAATGTAGAGCAAGGTGACACAATGGTAGTGTAGCTGAATCAGTCTTGTTGAGGAATATATGTTGGTACAATATATTGAACTTCACTGTTCTTTTTCTGTGACTTTTTTTTCTTTGTGAAGCCATTGATTCGGCATTGTGACTTTCTGGCAAGATGTTGGCTTTCAAGGAATGCAGTCTTACCTCAGGTCTATATGTTATCGAAGGACTTGCCATGATTTTTCTATATGGGGTAGAAATATTTTACAGTTGTGAATTCTAATGTGGTCTGTACATAAGTGACTTTCCCCCAAATTATTCTCCTTGCCTGTTTTATTTTCAAGCCATAACCTAAAATATTGTGCATGACTGTTCTCCATTCAAGTGTTGGTGTAAACCTCACTTATTATTTCCCTTTTTTGGTAATGTGGAACATGAGATACTACTTAGCGGGACATTTTTAAATTTTATTTAATACTATTTTTTTGGTTTTTGGGCCACACCCGGTGATGCTCAGGGGTTACTCCTGGCTTTGCACTCAGAAATTGCTCCTGGCTTGGGGGGACCACATGGAACTCTGGGGGATCGAACTGCAGTCCCTCCTAGGCCAGCGTCTTACGGCTAGCGCCTTATGGCTTGCGCCACTGCTCTGGCCCGACATTAATTCAACAGTTTTTCTGTAAGAATTACTCCAGAGAAGCAAATTGGTTGGAAAAAACTGCATGCATATTTTTAATAATTTTCATACAGAATCATGAGCAGCAATTGTGAATTGCAGTTGAAATTGCAACCAGCTTTTTGCAACCTGTTTTCAAGGATACAGTATTTCTGTCACATCATCTTTGATTTGCTGGATCGAAAGATGGTGGTAATTTTTGATGGGAAGATTATTCATCTGAAGTTGACAATGACTAGAGGTTCATTCTCTACTGATATATAAAGTATAGGCATTATTTTTAACAGGGAATTTTGGTTTGATATAAAACAACAATTCTGCAGGGCCAGATACATAGTATAGTGAGTAAATAGTTGTTCTTGTATACAGCAGGCCTAGGTTTGATTCTTGGCATCCTTTATGGTTGGTTACCCAGCACTGTCAGGAGTGATTCCTAAGAGCAGCCAGAAGTCACCCTAGAACATTCCCGAGTGTGGCCCCTAAATAAACAAACCCCCTCCAAAAAAAAAAAAAACTGTGCCTTTGCCCTAAATACATTTAGACTTCTCAGTTTTCCTTGAGGGATTTGTCATCTGCTGATGTTTTGAACACCATCATAAATAGCATCATTATGGTCAAGTGGTAAAACTGTTTCGACTTCATCCTGGCTTGGCTTAGAAAGTTTTCCTTTATCTTCTGTGCTGCATTCTTCACCTTCATTATTTCAGGTCACCCAGCAAATAGTAGCACAAACACAAATAACTTTAAGAAACCTAGCAAGTTTTCTGCTTTGTCTGTAGGAAGTAATTTGCCCTTTTTTTTTTGGGAAGGGCAAACACACCTGGCAATGCTCAAGGCATATTCCTGCCTCTCTACTCAGGCAGCACTTCTGGTAGCATTCGGAGACTAGGTGGGGAACTAGCAGTTAAACTCATGTTGGCCATTTACAAGGCAAACTCCCCTACCTGTGTTTTATCTCTCTAGCCCTACCTA
The DNA here is from genome assembly GCF_024139225.1 of Suncus etruscus. Lineage (NCBI taxonomy): Eukaryota > Metazoa > Chordata > Mammalia > Eulipotyphla > Soricidae > Suncus > Suncus etruscus. Next base: position 86,130,083 of record NC_064853.1, on the reverse strand, counting down.
ACATGCATGTCTTAAGGCATCATAAGCTTGCTATTTCATTTTCACTTGATTTTTCTCTTTGTAGTGCGTGTGTGTGTGTGTGTGTGTGTGTGTGTGTGTGTGTGTGTGTGTGTGTGTGTGTGTGGTGTGGTGTGGTGTGGTGTGTGTGGAGAAATAATTAAGATCAGGGTTTTAGAAGGTTGGCTTAGCCTGAAGCACTACAGTGAATGAATGTGTATTGCATTACAAACCAGAGGAGAGCAAGCCTCTTCTGGAATTGTTTCTGGTAATAGAGAAACTGCTAGAACTAGGCAGAATTAGAGTTCTAATTAGAGTTACTATACTAAAGACTTTGAATTTGGATTTTTTATATGCTTTTAGCCACCAAATAAAAATAATGTCATTCTTTGAAGAATATTCGTTGTTTCATTAATACCTTATAGGGATCACAGCTTTTGCACCTGTTAGTTCTTGAAAATTCCTGATAATTCCCTTGGGAATGCAGTGCTTTTGTTGGGAAAGCCTACAGGGTTTCTAGCTGACTTCCTAATACAGTACTACCCCACTTTTCCTCTTGTTATCCATCACTGTGGGATTTTGTCAGTGGGCACATAGCTGAGTCTGCCCTTTTCAGCTGTACACTTAGTGCCTGGGGAAATAACTGTAGGATGGAATTGATCTATACTCTTGATGAAATGGACTGGGACCAAAATTTGATATATATTGTTTGACCTCTGGACTCTTTCTCACACATATATCACAGTGGTGTCATCTAGATCTTACAGTATTAGTTGAGTTAGGTTTCATAGCCCCCTGTGGTGGGAGTCTTTCCGTTTCCCCAACACAGTCACTTCTATAATTGTTGATCTTTTGGAAAGTCATGAGAAACAAATCATAGGTTTTTGTTTTTCTGGAATGCCCCCTCCCCCAATCATAGAACTTTGGATGTAATCATAAGTCTTGCTGGGCTTCTTCGCCTTTACTTTCAGTCAGGCATGCCTGGTTCTGAGAACTTTGATATCCTAAGTTCCGGATCAGCAAATATTTTGTGCTTTGAATGCTGTATAATTTCTGAAAACAAACAACCCCAAATAAGAAAACAAATACACACAGTCATTGCAGTGTTAAATCAACTGTAGATAACTCATAAGTAAATGAATATATCTGTTTCCATAAAACTTCATTTATAGAAATATGTTGGGGGGAGCCTGAGTGATAGTACTTGTGTGCCTTGCATCAGCCCGGGTTCATTTCTGGCATTCCATATGGTCCCTCGAGCCTGCCAGGAGCGATTTCTGAGCACAGAGCCAGGAATAACTCCTGAGCGCTGCCAGGTGTGGTCCAATATAATCAAAATCAAACCAAAGAAATATATTGTAGTTTCTGTACTTCTGGAAGTGATTGTCATAGTTATGGTGGGTGTTTTAGCGTTAGGACTTTAGATAATTGGTAATATTCTGCAAATAAGTTTCAGCTCCATTTCTTTAACTTTTTTGATATGGCTTGATATTATAACTAATCAGTCAAAAAATTAGACAATACATATGGTGGAGGTGCAAGAGCCAGTGGGTTAGTAAGCTATAGCCTGCATGCTAAATAGGATTTGAACATCTTTTTTAATGACTTAAAAGTTAAAAATGTTTTTTAAAGTGAATGAAAAATAATAAAAAACTTAATATTTCACGACAAATATTGCTCAACCAATTTTTTATGACTATCTGGGAACAGACTCATTCATTTGTTTACTTATAGTTTCACCATTATCACTTCTCAATATAGATTTAGGTAGTTGTGCAATAACTTTGTGGCCTTTAAACGATTTACTATCTGCCCATTATAGAAAGGTTTGTTGATTTCTGCTTAAGATATTGAAGATTCTTTTTTTTCTACTTATTAGCTATCTTGTTTTTGCCACTGTCTTGAGGTGAGAAGCTACATTGTGAACATATATTTAATATTTTAATATTTTTTATTGAAGTAAAGCGAGGTAGTCTTTTACCAAATGAATCTTATTTAGAAAATGAGGGCCCGGAGAGATAGCACAGTGGCGTTTGCCTTGCAAGCAGCAGATCCAGGACCAAAGGTGCTTGGTTCGAATCCCGGTGTCCCATATGGTCCCCCGGTGCCTGCCAGGAGCTATTTCTGAGCAGACAGCCAGGAGTAACCCTTGAGCACCGCCGGGTGTGGCCCCCCCCCCCAAAAAAAAAGAGAGAGAATGAGAGAGTGGTATTTTCAAGGGATGTCTTATTTTTTCATGAAGAATTCGATACACATTTATTGTTAAATGAAAATAAAGGAAATTAATTGTATATAGTACAGTAGTATGGTAGTTGTCAACACAAACCAGACAAATTGTGAACCCTACACTATCAAGAATTTACTCAGGCTGGAGTGATAGCACAGTAGTAAGACGTTTGCCTTGCACACAGCTGACCCAGGATAGACATCAGTTTGATCCTCAACGTCCCAATATGGTCCCCCAAGCCAAGAGTGATTTCTGAGTGCGTAGCCAGGAGTAACCCCAGTGCATCACCAGTGTGGCCCAAAAACCAAGGGACCGAGTGATAGCACAGTAGTAGGGTGTTTGCCTTGTATGCAGCAGATTCGAATAGACGGTGGTTCGAATCCCAGCATCCCATATGGTCTCCTCTGCCTGCCAGGAGCAACTTCTGAGTGCAGAGCCAGGAGAAACCCCTGAGCACCACCGCGTGTGACCCCAAAAACAAAACAAACAAGAAAAGAATAGCTCAGTTTATGGTAAATTAATTTTCATTCGAGACAGAGCCTAATAGGAGGCTTATTTTTGGGGTAGCCTTATATTTCACCCAGAAGGAAACTTGTAAGTAGGCCTTATTTTTGGAGGATGTCTTATTTTCGGGGAAACATGGTAGAAAGAACAAGCAAACAGAGACACAGAGACAAGCAAGATTCAGGATACCATTCTAGGGAAAACATGGCTTTAAAAGCAACTGTTAATAGGCCTTTAAGAAAATACTGAGGTAACAATTTCTTCCTAGAGTGTAGATGTTGGTTTTAGAAGGGTACAATGTTGCCACACCATGCCCACCATAAAAGGCTAGTATTCCTACGTTGTCCTTTGGCCATGGTCAGTCCACAACCTCTCCTACCCCCTTCAGTCAACTCTGTCTTCAGCTTAAAAGGTTGGTTGTTTTCAATGAGCACTATTCCTTTGCTTTGCTTCTTCATACTGCATATGTGAGAAATTATCTGGTATTTTTATCTCATTTATTTATATGATTTATTTTGCTCATAATTCCCTCCAGGTCTGTCCAGGTTGTTGTAAAAGGCATGCCTCCCTCATTTCTTAGAGTAGTACTCCATTGTGTACATACCCTTTCTTTTTTAGGGGGGAAAGAGGGACAAGTGTGGGGAGGACTCTCACACCCAAATATCCAAGAGGTTGCCTCAAAGTACTTGACCAATTGCATAGGGCAGAGATTCACAGCAGGGGAGAGGCTGACTTGACTCTGTGGTATTTGTTACCCTCAAGGTTTGAATTTAGGCATGCCCTTTAGTCATATGAGAGCTCTACCCCCTGTTCCTTTGAAATCATTTTGGTGCTGGTACACTTTTTTTTTCTTTTTTAAATATATCACTTGGGTTGCTGTTATATCCTGGCTCCTGCAAGTAGTGCTACAGAGAACATAGGCATATTTCTTTATTTAAGAGTTAAAAAAATTATTGTATTTTCCATTTTAAGTTTTCGGCCCTCTCCCAGTGTTATTCAGAGATTACTCCTAGTTCTGCATTCATGTCTCTCCTGGCAGTGCTGGGGAACCTTATGAGGTGCCAGGGATCTTAACTCGGGCCAGCTAAGTGCAAGGCAAGCATCCTGTATCTCTCTGGCCCTAGAATATATTTTTTTTTTTGAGTGAACAATTACTTATTCTTGAGATAGATACCTAGGAATGCAAATGTTGGATCCAGTGGTAAACTGCTTCTTTTGATTTTTTGGGAGAAAGTTTCACTTTGCATAGAGGCTGACCCAGGGTACATTTCCACCAGAGATGAATGAAAAACACCAGTGGAGAACTTTCCCCTACCTACCTGCCAGCTCAAATTTCTGGCTTTTTCTATATAGTGCCCATAGCATTGGTGTGAAGTGATAGTTCACTATTATTTTATTTATTTTTTAAAAAGCTTATTTTAATTATAATTATTTAAACATGACTTCTTGGGGAGGGGCTGGAGGGCATTTGCCTTCCACGTAGCCAACATGGGTTTGACCTCCAGTACCCCATATAGTCACCTAGGAGTGATTCCTGAGCACACAGACCCAGGAGTAATCACTGGTACCACTGGGAATAGCCCAACCTACCCCACCCCCATATTAACAGTTTTTGTTTTCTCCCCTTTCCATCATTGTTGATGTTCTACTGGGGTGTGAGGTGGCTATTTGTATATGCATGTGGTGCTCATATATTTTTAAAAGTGCTTGGTAAGGGTGTGTGTCAGATTGCAGTGCTTGCACACTCAGGTGCGGTATACACCTAAGTTGTGTTTGCTTGAGGTAGTTGTGCTTGTGCACAATTTCTTCTGTAGAAATTTGGCTTTTGCCTGGTTGTAGAGGAAAAGTTTTTTTAGCGTTTTTTTAACTGTTGAGAAAAATATTAAGAGAGTGGGTTATTTTGTATAGGACTTTAACACTATGTTCCTTCTACTGTTATTGTGTTCCCATAAATCAATGTGGAATTTTGCCAAGTTTTCTGTGCACCTGTTAACTGGTCACAGGATTTTGTCTTCCTTTTGTTGCTGTAGTGCATTTTATCACTGATGGGTATATTGGTATATGTTGGCTCTTTCTTGCATCTCTTACCCAGGTAGAAGTCACCACTTTTTTTTTGTTTTTGTTTTTGGGCCACACCCAGCAGTGCTCAGGGGTTACTCCTGGCTATCTGCTCAGAAATAGCTCCTGGCAGGCACGGGGGACCATATGGGACATCGGGATTCGAACCAACCACCTTTGGTCCTGGATCTGCTGCTTGCAAGGCAAACGCCGCTGTGCTATCTCTCCGACCCGAAGTCACCACTTTTTACAATCCAGTACTTTGTCTTTGTCTTCAAGGCAAAAACTGCCTCTACTAGTTTCTTTATTCATAAGGTCAGAGGAAAAGGGGAAGAGGATATAAGAAGTGCACATGCTGATAAAGTTCCCTAATTTTTTTCTTCCTCCTTGTATATTGATTCCTAAGAGGAATCATAGCAAGTCTCTGAAAGATACATTATTTATGTGGCTCCTGCTTTTCCTTTGTTCATGCAATCTTTTCTACCTTTTTTTATTTCTATCTTTTTTTTTTTTTTGGTTAAAGAGTAAATGCACTTACATTTAAATAAATGATTTTTCCACAAATCCATAATTCACTTTTTTTTTCTTCTTAATAACAATATTTTTTTTTCTTAACACCACCCATCACCAGTGCAACATTCCCATCACCAATGTCCCAAGTCTCCCTCCTCCCCACCCGACCCCCGCCTGTACTCTAAACAGGTTCTCAATTTCCCTCATACATTCTCATTATTAGGACAAGACTCTGGAAACAACCAAGATGCCCTTCAACAGACGAATGGCTAAAGAAACTGTGGTACATATACACAATGGAATATTATGCAGCTGTCAGGAGAGATGAAGTCATGAAATTTTCCTATACATGGATATACACGGAATCTATTATGCTGAGTGAAATAAGTCAGAGAGAGAGAAAAACGCAGAATGGTCTCACACATTTATGGGTTTTAAGAAAAATGAAAGACATTCTTGCAATAATAACTTTCAGACACAAAAGAGAAAAGAGCTGGAAGTTCCAGCTCACCTCAGGAAGCTCATCACAAAGAGTGATGAGTTTAGTTGGATAAATAACTACATTTTATTTCTATCTTTTATTATTATTTTTCTTTACTGTTTTGCTGTGCTGGGGATTTGAACCCAGGGCCCTATAATGCAAAACTAAGTTTTGTACTATGAAGCTACATCCTGCCTCCACAGTCTTTTCCTTTTTTTTTCTTTTTTTCTTTTTTGGTTTTTGAGCCACACCCGGCGGTACTCAGGGGTTACTCCTGGCTGTCTGCTCAGAAATAGCTCCTGGCAGGCTCGGGGACCATATGGGATGCTGGGATTCAAACCACTGTCCTTCTGTATAAAAGGCAAATGCCCTACCTCCATGCTATCTCTCCAGCCCCCTATATAAACTTTTAAAGTAAGAAAGCACTCAGGAGTAAAGAAAAAACTCAATGGACTAGAGCACATACTTTGCAGGTAGAAGGTCTTAAACATCAATGGGTGTGACTTAAAAAAATAGTGGGGTGAGATGGCAAGTATAAACTATGAGTATATATGTCACCTCCTACAAGAGACCCTATGCCTGGGTACTGCCATAGATGACGGGCTGAACATTAAAATGATTAAAATGTTCTTTCTAATCTGTGGGGAGCATGATTGGGGGAAGAATGATTTAATAATTCTTCTTAGACACAAAAGAAGTCAAGTACAGATAAGGAGAGAGGTATCAGGGATTTTAATCTACTTAAACATCAGTCACAGCTTAGTCAATTAGTTAAAAGCAAGCATACTGAATAAATTAACCTATCCCTTCTTTCTAAAAATCACACTAAAATGGCAGAAAAGATGTATATCAAAATTAAAGACACCTTTTAGTACAAATAGGTATAAGAAAAGACTGTGGAGGGCCCAGAGAGATAGCACAGCGGCGTTTGCCTTGCAAGCAGCTGATCCAGAACCAAAGGTGGCTGGTTCGAATCCCGGTGTCCCATATGGTCCCCCATGCCTGCCAGGAGCTATTTCTGAGCAGACAGCCAGGAGTAACCCCTGAGCACCGCCGGGTGTGGCCCAAAAACCAAAAACCAAAAACCAAAAAAAAAAAAAAAAAGTTTAGTTATAAATGTAAGTGAATACTTCAAACTCCCCCTGCCATCAATTTTTGGCTATACCTGATGGTGCTTAGGGCTTACTCTTGGCCTTGCTTTTAGTGATTACTCTTGGCAGGGCTTAGGCAACCATATCGAGTTCCACTAATCAAAGCAAGCTCCCTGCCACTGTACTATCACTTTGATCCCCAAAAGTCTCTCTCTCCCTCTCTCTTTTTTTTTTTTTTTTTTTTTTTGGTTTTTGGGCCACACTCGGCAGTGCTCAGGGGTTACTCCTGGCTATCTGCTCAGAAATAGCTCCTGGCAGGCACGGGGGAACATATGGGACACCGGGATTTGAACCAACCACCTTTGGTCCTGGATCGGCTGCTTGCAAGGCAAACACCGCTGTGCTATCTCTCCGGCCCCCCCCCCCCTTTTTTTTTTTTTTTTGGGCCACACCCGGCAGTGCTCAGGGGGTATTCCTGGCAGGCATGGGGGACCATATGGGACACCGGGATTCGAACCAGCCACCTTTGGTCCTGGATTGGCTGCTTGCAAGGCAAACACCGCTGTGCTATCTCTCTGGGCATCCCAAAAGTCATTTTTAAAGAGACAATATATATTAAGGAATATTTAGTAACTCATGAATATGGTCAGAAAATGATGCACTTGGGTTGTTACTGTGAAGCATAGAAAACCAGAAAATTTTGAAGGTGATTTAATAAAAGCCTGAGGGAGGTGAGTAAAAGAATAGCTAGATAATTTTCACTCTGCCATCTTATATGGAAGCATAGTGTCATTTTAGGCTATGCTTTTGCTGAAGGAGAAAAATATAGTACTTAAATTCCAAATACCTTTTCATTTAACACCTTTTAAACTTTGCTTTTTTCCCCTTTAAATCTCTGGAGGACAAGAATGTTACTGCCCAAATGTTTTTAAGTGTCAGGCCTTGGATGAAAAATTGAGAAGGTATATCAATGTGTGTATGCAATTGTAATAAAGATAATGCTTATTTCTGGCTTTTTTCTGTGGTTCATAGTAAGAGAGATATTACATTGCTGCCTTGTACTTCTGTGGAAGTTGAAAATTGGAGTTTTATGAAGTATTATTGACCGTCATGTGGTTATTTATACTTCATTAACAGAAAGAATCTGCCCTGCTAATTTCATTTCATGATCTACTAATTGTTTTTGAAATTTAGTTTGAAATAACCCTGAGTTAGATCCTGATCAGTTAACATATTAGGAAAATGGGAAGGGTTAGTGGATTCAAGTTTTGGGTACTGTTCTTGGGCAATTTTCTTTAAGACTTTTGTAGCTGTAAATTGGGAGGGAATACTAATGCCCTGTTAGCTTGGCTATGAGAATTAGAAATAAATACAAGGTGCCTAGCAATCCTAGGAAAGATGTTGGTATCTAGTAATTGGAATTTTAAAAACTTTTGTCAATTTTACTATAAGCTTCTTCCAAATTAGATAGGCAGAGATTTATATTTGCCTCCAGGGAAACATAACATTTTATTAAATAGAGACAGGCAACAGGGTCTCTCAGATTACCTCCAGCTCAGATGGGAGTTTCAATTAATTATTTTACATAAGGTAACAAAAACAGGAATCAATTTAAAGCTACAAAGCAAGGCATCTTCCAAGAGACTAGTGGTGCTATTGTTTTGACCAGAGCTGATTTTGACTTTATGGGTAATTGGCACATCTTTCAGGTTATAAGTTTTTAGGAACTGGACATTTTAGTATTTTCCTTTAGTAAATGGGATGCCTAGGGTTTATTTCCAAATCCAGTATTCTGCAATTATCATTCAATTTTTTCCCCTTGCTCTATGTGAGACTCCTGTGCTACTGTGGAACTTTCTTTTTGGGGGGGTCAGGGTTTGGGCCACACCCAGTGATGCTTATGAGTTACTTCTGGCTATGCACTCAGAAAATACTCCTGGCTGGGGGACCATATGGGACGCTGGGGATAGTACCCAGGTCCACTTTGAGTCAGCTGTGTGCAAGGCAAGTGCTCTACTGCTGTGCTATCGCTCCGGCCCCTGTGGAACTCTTCTTGACTCACGGCTTTTTGTTGTTGTTGTTGTTGTTGTTGTTGTTGTTGTTGTAGGCTCTAAATTACAAAAGTTAAGAGGAAGAGGGATAGTGGTAGTTAATTGAAGCAAAGAAATAATAACTGAGAATTTACTCCAGTTTTAGGATTGTTGATATTCCAACTTGGAGTGGGGGGGGGAAGAGGGGGGGAGAGAGGGGAGAGAGAGAGTGTTAGAGTTTTCAGCTGCTGCCAGTGCTCAGAACCTACTTCTGGCTCTGCTCAAGAATTACTTTTGGGGGCCGGGCGGTGGCGCTAGAGGTAAGGTGCCTGCCTTGCCTGCGCTAGCCTTGGACGGACCCCGGTTCGATCCCCCGGAGTCCCAGATGGTCCCCCAAGCCAGGAGGAACTTCTGAGCGCATAGCCAGCAGTAACCCCTGAGCGTCACCGGGTGTGGGCCCCCCCCCCCCAAAAAAAAAAAAAAGAATTACTGGCCTTCAGGAACCACACAAGTGCTGAGATTTACTTGGGGCAGCTGCATGGCAGACAAACGTCCTACCCGCTTTACTGTATTTCCTGCCCCATAACTTGCTCTTTCTATGTGGTATTCTCTCTCTCTTCTTTTGTATTGTATTTCATAAGTAAATTTCTTTTTTGCTTCATTCCCCTTTTCCCTCCAATCATGAAAAATCTAGATCTAGGTCATAGGAATATTAAGCTGATTTGGCAATTACAGCTATATATCAGATGTCTTGGAGACAATATGATTTACTTCTGAAATTGTGCCAAGAAAAGAGGACTCTAATTAAAATTCAGTTCAGAGGCTGGAGGGATTCTACAGTGGATGGATGATTGCCTTGCTGATCCCGGTTTGATCTCTGGCATATCATAATGGCCCTCTGACCACCAACAGTAATCCTTGAGTTTATATCCAGAAGTAAGTCTTGAGTGTATCCCCACCCCCAAAGAAAGATAATTTGTCTGCTGCAGAAGCTTTTCAATTCCTCTACAAAAAGTAGAGTGCTTATTTACCAGGTAGACTAGATGATGATCACCAAAAGTAACTGATCAATTGTTTTGTTTTATCTCTGTATATTTTATCAGACTTGTTAGAAGATACATGCCTGGTTCTTTGCCGTTCTGAACTATACTGTATGTTTATTAGACCATTGAAAACTGATAGGAAAATGAGCTGAATCTTGGAGCTGTACATGAAAAGAGCTTAAAGCATGCATCTCTAAATGGTTTGATCTGAGGACAGTTAATAATATAGTCTGTCCCTGTGATTTCAGGTGCATTTATTTTGAGTTATCAAATTATACGTTTGTTTTGTCTTTTAGAACTTTGACTCTGGTGTTGTTGTAAGTGTGGAATGAGGGTGAAGGATTGCGAAAGCAGATATAAAGGTAATGAGATAGGTTTTCAGGGTTAGTTGAAATCCAAATTTATGAGCCCCCCCCCTTTTTTGTTTTGTTTTTGGTTTTTGGGCCACACCCAGCAGTGCTCAGGGATTACTCCTGGCTGTCTGCTCAGAAATAGCTCCTGGCAGGCACGGGGGACCATATGGGACACCGGGATTCGAACCAACCACCTTTGGTCCTGGATCGGCTGCTTGCAAGGCAAACACTGCTGTGCTATCTCTCCGGGCCCTATGGGGCCCTCTTTGCTCAGGCCCCACCCATCTGATTTAATTTTGTTTTATTTGCCCCTCACTTACCACTTTCCAGCTACATTTTTCTATTGTTCAAGTTAAATTTGCTGACTCTTTTCTGCCTATGCGTTTGCTTGGAATTTTTTTTTGCCTTCTCTTGTGACTTGCCTGGATTTTTCTTTTTACCTCAGTGTAAGTGTCAAATAAGAATAAAAATTAAAGAAGTTCCTTTTGTGGCTATATTCTCCATCATTCATCAACTCTGGTTTTTCACTATCTAAAACATTTTTTTTGTGATCTTTCATTGCAATCTTTGTTTTTGCTTTGTGTCTAGCAGCATCAGCAATTTGATAGCTCTAGTAAAGTGTGATAACTAAAGCTGATGCATAGGATGCAAATGCCAGTGTTGATCAGCCGGTGGTTTACTGAAAAAGAAAAAAGATTCAGTTCGGCAGCTGCACTGTGGTAAGGTTAAACAATGAAAGTAAAAATTGCCTCATGGCAGTTAAAAAGAGGGAGGTTGAGTCTTTTCAGGTCTTCCTAGTGTAGGTCATAGGAACAGGCTTGATTTCACATCAGCATTACTGATGTATGCAAGAAGCACCTTAGAAGGAGAGAGCCAGAGTGAATTTCTGCTGGGACTTGTAATGTCCTATTGGTCCCATAGTCATATTTGTGCTGTGTAACCAATTCAATTGCAGAGCCCTCTGGTGCCCCACTATTATACGGTCCAAACTATCAATTTTATGGGTACCAATAAACAGTGTTGATTGTCTGCTATAATGGAAATAATGCTCATTGGACTTGAGGTTTCAAAGCAGAATTGCTAAGTTTGGGCCTTAGAACAAGTGTGAGTACCCAGCAAATATTTCTCTCTTTTTTTGACACTATATATAGAGCACCTCCTGATCCAGACCATAGAATTCTTTTAATATGCTTATTTATTTTTGTATGTTTTGTTTTGGGGCCATTCAGCAGTTACTCTTGGCAGTGTTGGCAGAAAAAAATGGGGTGCTGGGGATCGAACCTCGGTTGGTTGAGTACAAGGCAAAACATCTTACCTGCTGTACTATCACTCTAGCCCCTTTATTATCTCCCCCCACACCAGAATGTAAATGCCAGTGGAGCAGGAATTCTGTTAGTGGGTTGGTAATTGCTTTTCAGAGTGACAAAATGTATCTTTCCCATTTGCATTATCCAGTAGTATGCCTCCCCTGTTCCAGTTTTTAGATTTGGGAATTAACATATTTTGGGAAGAAGTTGATATTTCATACAATTTGAAAGGCAGGAGGAAATTGCAAATATAGATGTTTGTCAGTTTTTACCTACATTTCTGTATTATTTAGCACTGAAGGGATTTTGCGTTTTAATGACTACCACCCATTGTTCAAAATTAGAGTAAATTTTAGTATTGAAGAAAAAATACTGTACCTGAAGTATTTTCTATTTTAGGAGCCACATTTTTAAAAGCCACACTGGCACAGGTTTTGTAATTATTATGCAGCAAATTTTTAGCATTGGAAACTAGAACACTTGTCAATGAAAATACTTTCAAGTAGCTAGGATTTCATTTGCTGCATTTGGTAACGCTTGTTTTGTGTTTAGGCCAAAAGCTCTAAATAGAAATTGCAGGTAGATACATTTAAATTCTGAAGAAAGGATAAAAACTTTTAGACAGTTGTGTGAAGCTTAGTAACATGGTCAGTGTCTTTCAGAAACTTTCTTCACTGAAGCTGCTCAAGCAATTGCTCAATTATTTTTGTCACTAGACTTTCAGGATGGATTTCTACATGGAACAAAGATTGTTAAGGAATGTCATACTGTTTTTTGTTTGTTTGTTTGTTTTTGGTATTGTGTTTGGGTTTTGAGGGCATACCCAACGATGCTCAGGGGTTTACTTCTGGCTTCTTTTGCACTCAGGATATATACTCCTGGTGGTCCTCGGAGGACCATAATAGATGAGGGAATCAAATTCAGGTGTTTCTTTTATAAGGCAAAAGCCCTACATGCTGTACTATTGCTCTGGCTCCTGAATTTCTTTTCTAGATTTTTTTTTCCTAAGTAAAAGAAGCCTGAATGAAAATAGGGGTTTTATTGTCTTGCATAAGTAAATGATAATAACTGATATTCCAGATTTTTAATTCACTAACATTTTCATGTATTGTCCTGAATTTGGTCTCCTTGCCTTACCCATTTGTGTTCTTTCTTGTTGGAAGAACACCCTACACAATGGAGGTGACACTTAGCAGTAATGACAACTGAGATGAGAACTAAACAGTAAGCTATGAGTCAATACCAGATTTTGTGCATGGCTGCAATGTATAGGTTATGCTTAAAAAGAAAGGTATATAACTTGCAGGCACATCTAAATTATGGTAAATGTGAATGAAATCTCACTCCTGTTATCCTTTCAAGAAATCTAAGTTACTTTTTCTGATGAGAGAATTGTATGTACATGATTAGAAGAACATGGGTTGTTAAAAGGCTAAATGTACTATTGCATATTTATTCTGCTGTGTTTATATATATTTGAAGCAAATGATCTTAAATATATGACCAAATAATTTAATGACCTTTGAGTGATGACTTTCAAATGCTTGCTCAAAATAGAATTAAAAATAGGAAAAAAGGTGCATTTATTTATTTGTTTGTTTGCTTGTTTGTTTGTTTTGGGGCCACACCTGGCAGTGCTCAGGGATTACTCCTGGCTCTGAGCTTAAAAATTGCTCCTGGCAAAACTGGGGGACCATATGGGATGCCAGGAATCGAACCTGGGTTTGTCCTGGGTCGACTGTGTGCAAGGCAAACATCCTACTGCTGTGCTCTCTCTCTGGGCCCTGCCTTTATTTCTTTGAAGTGAGAGACCGGAATGCTCTTTAAAATAGAAAAATATCTGTGAGCTTAGATGCATTTCATGCTTTACTTTTTCTTTCTTTCTTTCTTTTTTGTTTTTGGTTTTTGGGTCACTCCTGGTGGTGCTCAGGGGCTGTCTGTCTGCTCAGAAATAGCTCCTGGCAGGCACGGAGGACCATATGGGACACCGGGATTCGAACCAACCATCTTTGGTCCTGGATCGGCTGCTTGCAAGGCAAACGCTGCTGTGCTATCTCTCCGGGCCCACTTTACTTTTTCTTAGTTTCAGATTTTGACTTTTAAAATTTTTGCTCAATTTTAGACGTTTTGCTTCATTTTAAAGATTACTCAAAAATTACACTTAGTGGATAGCTTGAATCTTGGTAGGGAATAGTTGGCTTCAGACAAACTACCTGTAATTTTGATTTAGATATGTCACAATATGTACTTGGTATAAATGGATTAAAGCGGAGAAGTTTTTATGTAATTGTAACCTTTTAATGATAAATGAAAAAATTCTTACTAGGGTATATATATTCTTCTATGTTTAGGAAGGGGAAAGATAATAATTTCTTCTGAAAGTTCTCCTGATGCTAAACATACTATGATTGTTTGCTTTTCTTTTCCTATGCCTGTTTTTGAGTGAAGCTCAAAAGATTAGATTGTTACTTTTCATAATCTCTCTGTGAAAAATTTCGCTTCTAAAATAGATAAGATATAGAATATTTCAAATATTGACTAAAATGTGAAGTAAAGTTTATATAATGTAACATTATTGTGGCTGACTTGTTCCCTGTTAATTAAATTTAGAAAGAGATTTATTACTGGTTTAAAGAGTACCTACTCCACATTCAACAGGCATTGGCTGTATTCAAGTTTTAAAAAATACTATTGAAGGGTCTGGAGAGATAGTACAGCACGTAGGGTACTATATATGGCCAACCTGGGTTCAGTCAACAGCATACTATATGGTCCCCCAAGTCTGCCAAGAGTAACTTCTTTGAGGAATGCTGGGTTGACCCGAAATAAACAAGACATGCTATTGGAGTTGGAAGATGAAGACACTATTGATGCTTAATTGTTTGATATTTTTGAATAAGCATGAGAAGACTAGTATTTGACCTCTTGTATTTTGTATGTATATGTATATATGATTTGTGCTTTTGATTTACATCTGTTAGTACTTCTTTTTTTTTTTTTTTTTTTGTGGTTTTTGGGTCACACCCGGCAGTGCTCAGGGGTTTTTCCTGGCTCCGTGCTCAGAAATTGCTCCTGGCATGCACGGGGGACCATATGGGACGCCGGGATTCGAACCGATGACCTTCTGCATGAAAGGTAAATGCCTTACCTCCATGCTATCTCTCCGGCCCCTGTTAGTACTTCTTAAACAACTCCTTGATATTTGGCAACTGCTTTACTTAGTTCTGTCAGCGAGAAGCCATTGATCTAAGACCTTTGATTCCCTCCCACCCTCAGACTTGACTATGAAAGCCACATGCTATTTAGCAAAATTGAATTCCCAGCAGTGCCATTTCACTGTTGGTGGATTTACATATTTTAGTTCTAACATTTTTAATATTTTAGGTTGGAGATCATGTCTTCTTCAAGAGAACAGATCTCATGACAATATTTTGAGCTTTAGGTCAATACTTGGTAATAATGTTAAAGAAATTGGCTCAACTTTTTGACCCCTTAGGTCTCACACATAAAAGGTATGCACTTTGCCTTAAATCTCTCCTCAGAGTATTTTTCTTTGCGTGAGTGCACGTGCCTGTGTGCGAAAACCTGCAGTACTAATGACTCCTGGTGAGGCTTAGGGGACCATGTGGGGTAGAGAGGATCAAGCTGTACTATTGCTTCAGCCCTGACGTGATTTTTTTATATAGTTTTCTAAGTTTTTTGAGAGGCTATCATAGTTTACTGCATTTGTATTTACAGCAGTTTATACATATGTTCTTACATACCTTAATTTAGATGGTGAAATAATTGTGTATATTATACAGTACCTCAGATGCATTTTACTTAGTAGATACAATATTAGGAAATGATTTTGAACAGTTATGCACAGGAGCAAAATTTTGGCTCAAAATTTAATCAACATTAGACAGATAAATAATATTTCATTAAAGCTTCTGTTAATGTTATTTTTAGTTTTCCAATATTCGTACAGTTTTGACTCACATAAATAATTGCAGTGCTGGATTACCATTTGACAGTGAGTTAATTTAATATGGATTTTAATTATTTTTTTAGCTAAGACAACTGCTGTACAATCTAACAAGTTGTGAAAAGGGAATGCAGTTTTATCAGAGTCACGCCTTCTCTATACCATACAAAACCCAAGCTTAGTAAGATGTGAGAATTTTGTTTTCCATGAGCCAGAGTCTTCAGTTCAAAGCCAGTGATGGAAATTGTTAACCACCAGATAAGATCTTTCTCCTTCAAGGAGATTAGAATTGAAAAAGAATGCTAAATGATGGGCCTGCAGTTTACACAAACCTAGTCTGGTGGTGGTGAGCACTTTGGAAAGAATAGTAGTGATTTAAAGAAGAAAATTATGGTGGCCAGGGAAGTAGTTCAGGGGTCAGGGACATGTCCAAGATCCCGAGTTTGATCTCCAGCACTTCATGGTACCATAGTATCTGTGAGGGTAGCCCTAGGGACTCCAGAATCCTTTGAACTGTCAGGTTGGCCAAGTATTGCTGGGAGAGGCTCTTCAACTCCTTGAGAAGGATGTCTGGGAAAGTGCTTTGTGGTGGGGACCCTTGAGCATCCCCCCCCCCCCCCCCACGAAGTTATGTAAAGTCATGGGATTTTTTTTTCTCCTGTAGGAGGTAGACCTTGGAATGGAGGAGAGATTGACACTTGGGAGGATTTTTCAGTGGCGGGTGTTATTTTTAGACTTTTATTATGAAAAAATTTAAAATGCATAAAAGAACTATATAATGAATTCTTATGTTCCCATTGCTTGCTTGGCTTTCAGTAGATAGTCATACATTTCCAGTCCTTTTCATTTATATCAAGCGGCAAGCATACTTATTTCTGTTTTTGTAAGTGAAGTTTTACTGGAATATAGCAAGTCCACTTATTTATATTATTGTGTATGACTGAGTTTTTTTGTTATCATGGCAGCTTTGAATATTCCTGACAAATACTGTATTGGCTCTAAAGCTTAACTATTTCTATCTGGCCTTTTATAGAAATTTTTGGTCAAACTCTAATCTACATTTCTACTCGTTCCTCTCTACAATGTATTTTTAAAAATGTTTATATATTTGAAATCTTACATACATTTTACACAGATTTTTAATAACATTTTGTATATTATTATTATTAATACTGCTTTTTTGGGGAGGGATACACCCAGTGGTACTCGGAGTTTACTTCTAACTCTAAATCTCAGATATTTCTCCTGGTGGGTTTGGGGGACACTATGGGAGTGCCAGGGATTAAACCCAGGCTTGTTGACTGCAATCTCTCTCTTGCCCCTTTTATTTTTATTTTCGTTTTATTTAAGTTTGCTGAATAAATTGTAAACATTATGACTCTTTAAATATTTGTGTGTGGACCTGGAATGTCTTTACATGTGTAGGACTAGGTTTGCCCTGCTAGTGCAGTACCTAGCTCCTGACCATTGTCGTTATTACACTATTATTTGTTTTTTTTTTTTGGGCCATACCTAGCAGTACTCAGGACTTACTCCTGCCTCTACACTCAGGGATCCATGCTTAGGGGACTGGATAGGGTGCTGTGGATTGTACCTGCTTACCTTCATGCAAGGCAACTATCTTATCTGCTGTTCTATTGTTTCAGCCTCCCCAACCATTTCTGGTTCTCAGTACCACCTGGAGAGGCCTGTTGACTCAGCATCCCAACAACAAAATAAAGTAAAATATTTTATGTATAAGTTTTATTCGATTTTTTTCCAGTCCTAATGATCTTGTGGAATATTTTGCCCTTATTTAGATTCATACATTTAATCTTTAGGCTGGCATAATTTCTCTACATTTTTTTTTTGTTTTATTTCATTGACATTCACAGTCTTAAAGAGTCTTCCTCAGTTTGGGTTTGCTTGTTTCCCCAAGAAGAGATTTTTTTTTTTTGGTTTTTGGGCCACACCTGGTGATGCTCAGGGGTTACTCCTGGCTATGCGCTCAGAAGTCACTCCTGGCTTGGGGGACCATATGGTATGCCGGGGGATCGAACTGCGATCCGTCCAAGGCTAGTGCAGGTAAGGCAGGTACCTTACCTCTAGCGCCACCGCCCGGCCCCAAGAAGAGATTCTTACTGTTGTCTGTTTATTTTTGTTTGTTTTGTTTTAAGGAAATGGAAAAAAAATCGTATAATAAGAAAACTGAAGAATTTTTGGATTATAAATCAGGAGAAATTCCTAAATTCTAGTTAATACAAAATAATTGCTTATCACTTCCTTAGCGGGGTGTGTGTATGTGTATTTGTGTGCATGTAAAAGAGAAAGAAAGGAATTTGCAGTGTGCTATATTTAAAGAGCACAGACTAGAGGAGGTAACAGTTTTAATTTGGGGAGTTCTATGGAATAACTATTATGAATACTTATAAAGCTCAAGCAAATTACTTAGAATCTTAGGGATATTTGTAAAATATGACTTAATAATCCCTTTCAAGTTTTTGAGGAATAAATGTGATAATATGCAAAGATGTTATTCTTATGTATTGATTATTTGAGAAAGGAAATTCAGGAGTTTATACTTTCAAAAGGAAATTTGAGTAGGGAATTACTCTTGTGATTTGAAGGATTGACAGTATTGCATAGAATATCAATTTTAGAATCTATTGAATTTTGAGTGTGAAGTGGATATACTCATATTAGTGTGGGAAATAATATCTGAGTAAAATCTCTTCCTGGACGAATTGTTATATTTAGGTGTTTGATTTGAAAATACAGATTTTGCCATTTGGTATTTGTATGATTCTGGACATGTTATTCAACCTATCTAGATGGTACTTTTTAGTCCTATAAAATGACTTGTAGTCTATTGCTAGTGATCTTCAGTAACAAAGTATCTCTGACAAAGCAGTGTTAAGGGAAGATTTTTAACAAAAACAATTGGATCCTGAAAGATGGGCAGTCTTTGGATGGGAGAAGGAAAGGAACGTAAGTCATAGCATAATAGTTTAGGGACAGGAGCACTTTTGTCTAGGGAAAGTGATGAGAAATCAAGGTTAAAGGTTTGAGGTCTGTAAGTTACGTAGAAGTCTTTGCAGTTCTGTAGGACTCAGTGGTGTAGGAAAATAGTCCTTTGATTTACATTAAGTTGCTGGGTGGGAAACCGTGTAGATTAATAACTAGAATCACTTTATGAAGCAGTTTGGATGATGATTTATGTGTAGTTTGCTTAAGGATCCTAAGGGCTTTCCTTCTGTTAGAATCTTGACCTAAGAAATATCAGAAAGCAAAGAACAATAGCTCTGCAATAAGAATGATTTTGAAGAAAATGGATGAGATTGAAATGAAAGTCAGCGACTCAATATACTGGTCTAGAGGTTTTTCTGAACGGTTTTGCATGTTAGTTGATTCTGCTATTTCAAACCTAGCGCCTCAATATAGAAGTTGATGTTGGAGGAATGATACATGATCATGGAAAATAAAACAAAAAAGTCAAAAAATTTGTGAAAGGCGCTGCTGCTTTGATTGACATCCAGATGAGCAGCACATCATGATATCATGATACCATGAATGGCTCATTTGGAGAACATTTTTAGCATTTTCAGTCATGGGGCAGTTCAGAGTGGCAGATTGTGGCAGATCCACCTTTTCTTTTTTTTTTGCCAATTGTTATATACCTGTAGAATTAAATAATTAACGATGGTGCTGGATGGAGGTGGATGGATTTTTCTCTGCCATCCCATGCCACTTGGCTCCGCAACCCCCATCCAGCTGGCGGGTCCCAGGTTTAGGTGAACGGCTGAATTAGACTCATCCAGAGACAGGCATCAGGAAGCATCAACTTTATTCATGCCCTATTCACCACATGTGTATGGCCTATATCATAACCTTTCAAGCACAGCCATTCTTAGCTAGCCCTGCATCTTAACTCCTTTCAACCATCTTCCCTTTGACCTCCATGCTGGCCAAAGACCAAAAGGCAGAGCCCCTAATCCCCTGGGTCAAAGGCTTTATCTACCTTTTCCAAGACCCCTCCCAGGAATGGGCGGGGTCTTGCAGATAAGGTCGTTACCTAGGGAGAAAGGGTGGGGGATGAGGCTTCATATACCTATGTATAAATAAAATCGGGACAGTGCAATTATAGGTGTTTAGTTATTGTCTGAAGAAAGAAGAGATTTAAAACCATAGTTGACTATAATCTGTTGAACAGATTTCTGGAATCAACTTGATTGGGTAATTTTGGGGACATTCTTGATATACAGATGACTGGTTATTTTCAGAACCTCACTATCTAGGTTTTCAAAACTAATGTCAGTAAAGCCAGTTATTCCCACCCCCACCCCACCCCTACCCCTGAGTAGCATGTGCTTTCACAGATTTTTAGTGAGTGACCCAAAAGAGTTTGTTACAGTACTAAAATTAGTGTGTTTTTTTTTGGGGGGGGGATTATGGTTTAATATCCTAAATGCTCAGGCACCACTCCTGTCGGTAGTTGAGATCATTGTGATACTAGGCAAAAGTCTAAACAATTGTATTATCTCACTGACCGATTTTAGTTTTATAAAAGTAACAGTTGAGAGAAGATGCTTCTCAAATACTACAAGGTACTCATTTTTCATCTTTCTTCATTGACTTTGTAAACATCGAGTTTTCTCTACTCTTTCCTTATATTAGGCATGTAGACACTGAATATAGTAATCAAGTGAGTGAAGAAATACTTATTTTATAACAAATGCTCAGTAAGTTCACAGTATTTACTTACCCCCAAATCCCTTGTCTTTAAGACTAATGAATAAAGGGAGTATGATAAGTCACATTTTAATTTTGTTTAGGAATATAGTCATACTGCATTTAGTTTGAAATATTATTTAGCAGAATAAAATGATTAAACATTAACTAGTTGTTATCTAAAATGTAATTTAATTTTGGAGGATAATCCATATTTAATATTATAACTAAAAGTTATATATATATATATTTTTTTTTTTTTTGATTTTTGGGCCACACCCGGTAATGCTCAGGGGTTACTCCTGGCTATGTGCTCAGAAGTTGCTCCTGGCTTGGGGGACCATATGGGAAGCCGGGGGATCGAACCGCGGTCCATCCGAGGCTAGCGCAGGCAAAGGCAGGCACCTTACCTCTAGCGCCACCGCCCGGCCCCTAAAAGTTATATTAAATCCTGTTAAATTCTTAAAGAGAAAATTTTAGAGGGGCCGAAGTGATGGTGCAGTGTCAGGGCATTTGCTTTGCACATGGCTGTCCCAGGATGGACTGTGGTTTGATCCTTCGGCATCCCATTTGGTACCCCCAAACCAGGAGCGATTTCTGAGCTCATAGCCAGGAGTAACCCCTGAGCGTCATCGGGTGTGGGCCCCCCCAATAGATGAAATTTTAGAAAGAAGTGTATAGAGATAAGTTTAGTTGATATTTGTTATAAACCTAAAAGAAATCTACTTCCCTGCTACAGTGATCTTGAAAACTAAGAAACTATTTAAAATGTATATGGTAAAATGGAAAGAAAAAGAGCTTTCTTTGCTAGTCCTACCCCTAAATTATACACTAAGAGAAGTTATGGCATTGAGATACAGTGCAGTGTATAAGTTGCCTTGTACATGACCGATCAGGATCCTATCCCTGGCATCTTATTTTGTCCCTGTGACCCCAAAATAAAAATAAATAATAGTATCTTTGGTTTTTTTTTTTCCTCTGTATTTTTTCATTGGTTTGATTTTAAAGATATTTATTGATATGACTTGATATTTCAGCTCCAAAATGCCTCCAAATTTTACATGAAACGTTCTTATAATGTCTTGGTGAAATATATATTCTTTGATTTCTGGAGATTAAAAAAATTGTGTTTAATGACTTAAAGAAAGAAAATGTCTGGGGGCCGGCGAGGTGGCGCTAGTGGTAAGGTGTCTGCCTTGCAAGCGCTAGCCAAGGAAGGACCACGGTTCGATCCCGCGTCCCATATGGTCTCCCCACGCCAGGGGCAATTTCTGAGCATCAAACAGATGTGGCCCGAAAAACCAAAACAAACAAACAAACAAACAAAACCCAAGAAAATGTCTGAAATGCAGTAAGGATATTCTTTTCTCCCTACTCTCCTCCTTCCCTTCCCAACTTGATCATACCTGGTGATGCTCAGGAGTTAACTCCTGGTTCTGTACTCAAGAATAATTTCTGGGGGCTGGAGAGATAGCATGGAGGTAAGGCGTTTGCCTTTCATGCAAGAGGTCATCGGTTCGAATCCCAGCGTCCCATATGGTCCCCCGTGCCTGCCAGGAGCAATTTCTGAGCATGGAGCCAGGAGTAACCCCTGAGCACTGCCGGGTGTGACCCAAAAACCACAAAAAAAAAAAAAAAAAAAAAAAAAAGAATAATTTCTGGTGGTGCTTTGGGGGGAACTATATGAGATGTTGGAACTCAAACTTTGGTCAGCCGCATGCAAGGCAAACACCCTACCTGCTGTACAATTTCTCCAGCTCCAAGTATGCAGTGAAGTTTAAGAATTATTTGGAACTTACATATTCCTTTTCTCAGTAACACACAAGACTAGTTCTCAAAAAATTCACTGCAATACTAGCATAGTGTTTACTGATTCAGATCTGACTATAGCCTGGAATTTGCTTGAGAACCCAAGAGATGAGGACTACCCTTTGTCATATGATGAGAAGATTTAGGTTGTTATCTCTAATGCTTTTGGCTTTAAATCAGGATTATTATAGCATCCTCCATGATTGTGATATACTAGAATGCTCTAGGAATTATTCAGGGAAATACTGTATGTTTACCAACTTAAATATTGATAATGGAGCCAGAAACATAGTACTGTGGGTAAGGCGCTTGCTTTGCTGTGACTGACCCTGACTTGAACTTTGGCATCCCTTGGGTCCCCCTTAGGCTGCTGGGACTTATTTCTTAGTGCATTGTCAGGAGTAATCTCTGAGCACAGCTGGGAGTACCCTGAAACAAAACATAGTCAAGCAGGCAAATAAGCAATACACAAAAGTCACAGATGAGCAATCCAATGAAAGGGTGAAGTATATGGAGGAGGCACCACCCTTCCATGTTTTGTCTGTTACTTTATTGTGACTTCCACATATTTAACAGCCAGGAATCTTATTTTTTATGAAGGTTGTATCATGTAAGCATGATCAATTACTTAGTGACCAGCTATTAAAAAAAGAGTGACACCTCTTTTTTAAAGAATATGAGAGTGTGGTAGAAATATTCAAACTTCTGATCATATCTAGCTCCTGTTCTGAAGCTATCAACAAAAGGTACCATGTCCCCTAGCATATTCCAAGTAATTTGGAGCTCTGTGTCAGAAACCAGGACCAAGACCACATAATAGAATAGATGTTCCCAGTGTATTTATTTTACTTTATTTGATTTTATTTGGATTTTTGGGCCACACCCAGCAGCACTCAGGGGTTACTCCTGGCTCACTCAGAAATCACGCCTGGCAGGCATGGGGAACCATATGAAATGCCGGGATTCGAACCACTATTGATTGGTCCTAGGTCAGTCGCTTACAGGCAAATGCCCTACTGCTGTGCTATCTTTCTGGCTCCTGCCCAGTGCTCTTAACATTAGGACATTTTACAAGGATTGTAGGAGAACTGTGCTAAGAACTGGGGCATAGACCAATTTATATACTTTCCATTATACACTTTCTATTGTATTATAACAGGATCAAACGTAACAGGAGAGTCATCCTAGGAAAACAATAGTCATGTCTTCCCCTTCTTATTTTATTTTAGTCTAGAATACATTGCCCAATAGAGGTATCCTTCTGCCTTTTGTCATCTCCTCAGGGACAGAGAATTTAAAGCAACCCTGAAGCTTATATTTCCATGTTTATGTTTTCTGCCCAGTTTTACTTTATTTGTTTAGAAGTAAAATAATAAAATCTATGATTTTTAAATAGAATCGTAAAGAATGAATGACTGTTGAATGTTTTAGAGTTTAGGAGTGATTTTTTGTTTGTTTGTTTTTGGGCCACATCTGGTGGTGCTCAGGGGTTATTCCTGGATTTGCTCTCAGGAATTATTTTTGGCTGATTGGGGTGCTAGGAAATGAACCCAGATTGACCTCATGCAAGGTAAACCATCCTACCAGCAGACCACCTTATCGCTCTAACTCCAGTAAAGTGATATTCAAACAACACACCTCCCACAGTAGCCTGGAATAGAACCATTATTTCTTTAAATAAAACAAAACTGTAAATTTCCAGTAGTCAGAGTTTAAACATTTGACAGTTGTGTCTTGAATTTCAGGTTGGTTGTAATGTGAAAAGAAAATGAGGAAAAGAGGGGGAAAGTCAGAATTTATATAGAGTTGTGTGAAAGATCTTTGATGTTTAACAATTATCATTTTTTAACAATTGCCATTTCTAATTGCTTAATACCTTTGCACTATATTAAAAATAGCAAATTGATGGCATCAGAATTAGAAATTGGTTTGTGGTTGACATTTTATCATTGTATTCATTTTGCTCTTGGATATTGCCCTCTGCCCTTTATTAAATAGCTAGTTTTGCTTTACTTCTCTGATCAATGATTTAGAAATAAAACACGATTCACGAAAGCTCCAATTGAGACTTGATTTCTTTCACATTATACAATCACTATACTAGTAGAACTCAAAATTAGATTAAATCACATTGTTACTATATCATTACACTAGAGAATATGCATATTAGTAGAGTTATATAGAGCACATAACTTTTTCAGCATTACAAACATCAAGAAGAGTTTAAAGTGTCATTAAGGAACTTCTTGAGCAGGGAAACTTCAAGGGAAACTGTTCATATTTTAAAATCATCCTAATGATGGACAGGAGGGCCACAGTAGGTAATAGGGTACGTGCCTTGTACTCCATATGGTTCCTTCAGTTTACCAGGAGTGATCACTGAATGCAGAGCCTGGAGTCAGCCTTGAGCACTTGGCTGTGCGTGGCCAAAACATCCGCACTCCAAGTAAATTACTCTTATTTAATAAGGAAATTTTATATTACACTGGTATTCAGTAATCTATCTGTTTACTCAGAACCACAACTTAAAGGTACTATTTTAAAATCCTGTATAATTATGAAAATAGCTTAAGGCAAGCTTTATTAAATTTACTCAGTTGCTATCATGGGAAATATCCTTCCCAGGAATTCAAATGTTGATTGATACAAGCAATAGTTTAATTGCTTCTCAGCTACCAGTTAGAAGCCCAAGAATAGAATTAATAGTAAATTGAATTGTATTTTGTTAAAACAAATATTTGGTCAACTTAATATCTATAACATATGCTTGATTACAATGCCAATTTAAAAATTAATATTATTAATTACCAAAATCTTGACCTACTCTGTTCACAAATTCACCTTCATTTATGTATATAATAAATACTTAACTAAGAAATGATAACTAACCCCTTTTCCAAGAGACAAACCAGTCTATTTAGAAAAGAGTTGCATTTAAAAAAAATAAAAAAATACATATAGTGTTTATGAATTGTATTTAGTTCAGCAATCTTGGTTCTGCAAAGGGACAGGATAGCTCAGTGTGTCTGAACACATATGTAAAATAATAATGATTACCATCCATTAAAGGCTTTTATACCAGTACTATTACATGTTTGATGTTATCTGGATTTTCAAAACAGTAGCTCTCTGTGGGTAGTTCTAATTTTTGTTTTACAGTTGAGACAGGTTTACAGAAGCTAAATAACCAGTATAATATCTTGTAATTCATGCATCACAATTATTCTTGAAGTTTTACTTTATGTAGTTTTCTCTAATTTCTGAGAATTTGGAAAAGAATGGGTAAAACTTTTCAAGGAAAGGCAATATAAGTATACAAATACTTGAATTATAAAAAGCAAGCACTTATTTTTGAGATGTATTTGTAAAAAATGGGAAAATGAATTCAGTATAATAGCCTTGTGTAGGATTATAAGATGAAAATAGGGTGAGTAGAGAAATTAGTAAGGCTATAACTGCACAAATTAAGTATTTCAATTTTTTAGAAGATGGAAATGTGAGAAATAAAAAGAAGACATAAGCGTATAATTTATGTATAATTTACAATTTGTAACCTACACAATAAGCTTAGAAAATTTCATATGCTTAGGTTGTTTTGTTATGCTAAATATCTAAGGGCAGGGCTAGAGCAATAGTAGGGCCCTTAAAAGGTCTTGCATGTCACAGACTTATCTTGTATCCCCAATACCTATTATAGGTCCTCAAACTCTCCAAGGAGTCAGGAGTGATCCCTGGGCACAGGGCTGGAAGTAACTCCTGAGCACAGTCACATGTGGCCACAAAACAAAACAAAACTGTCTTAGGGACATACATATACTTCAGGTATTTTGTTTTCCTCAGTGCTAGAATGCTGTAAAGGTAGAGCAAATATTTTGAGGTTTTCCCAGAACTTTGGGTCAGATATGGATGATGAAAAGGTCCTATTCTATATAGGTTCTGTCCACAAAACAGTAAGTGAAGAAAAAATTTAAACTATTGTGTTTAACAAAGTTCTTGATAGTTGGGTTAGCATTCTGAACTTCACACTGAAAATAATTTCAGAAAATTATTCTGTTCTTGGGGCCGGAGAGAGAGCATAGCATTAGGGCGTTTGCCTTGCATGCAGAAGGACTGTGGTTCGAATCCTGGCATCCCATATGGTCCCCCAACCCTGCTGAGAGCAATTTCTGAACCTAGAGCCGGGAGTAGCCCCTGAGCACTACTGGGTGTGACCCCAAAACAAACAAAAACAAAAACAAAACAAAAAAAAGAAACAAATTTATCCTGTTCTGAAATTGACTTTGAGAGTGTTGGGGGCCGGGCGGTGGCGCTAGAGGTAAGGTGCCTGCCTTGCCTGCGCTAGTCTTGGATGGACCGCGGTTCGATCCCCCGGTGTCCCATATGGTCCCCCAAGCCAGGAGCGACTTCTGAGCGCATAGCCAGGAGTAACCCCTGAGCGTCACCGGGTGTGGCCCAAAAACCAAAAACCAAAAAAAAAAAAAAAAAAGAAAAAAAAGAAAAGAAAAGAAAAGAGAGTGTGTGAAACGGTCCTAATACTTTTTGTCATTAATTTTTATACTTTTTATGCAAATAAGGCCTTTATTTTACTACTTTTCTTTTTGTGAGAGGACACATTTAGCTTTTTTTTTTTTTTTTTTTTTTTTTTTTAGCTAGGTATCTAGAATTACAAAGTTGAATAAGGCATCTATCAAGACACCTTCTAGTGAAGGGTGCTGGGCACATAAAAAGACTATCCACACAATGGTTTTAGCTCAGTGAGATGTAGACGTTCAAAAATTTGTCAGATGATATAACTTAGGGGAAAATTGTCAAAATATGTTTGTGAAGATTGTAAAGAAAGAAAGTGATGGTGTTGGGCTGGAGTCTTAGCACAGTGGGTAGGGTGTTTTTGCCTTGCATGCACTGATCCAGGTTCTATCCCTGGCAACCCACATGGTCCCCTGAGTACCACCAAGAATGACCCCTGATCACAGAGGCAGTAATAACCCCTTAGCATGTTTGCATGTGCGCGCCCCCCCCCAAGTGATGATGTAACTATAGATGAATAAAGAGCGAGCTACCTATATTTCTTCTTTTTTTTTTTTTGTTTATGGGCCATAACAGGGTTACTCCTGACTTTACATTCAGAAATTACTTCTGTTGATGCTCAGGGGACCATATGAGTTTTGAGGGATTGAAACTGGGTCAGACATGTAGGGCAAGGCTAATGCCCTATTCACTGTACTTAATGCCCTACTCACTGTACTGTCATTCCAACCCCAGAAAGAGCTATATTTCTTAGGTGCTGAGAGGATGGGTCAGTAGAGAGAGAATATGGGAAGGGGAACAGATTTGGTGGCAGGGACATAAAATAGTTAATCAGTGAGCCTATACATTTTAGTTGCATCTATGAGAAGAATGTTGTATTTGACTTCAAGTAACCAGAAATATCGTTCTAACGAAATTAAGAGGTGGGAGGTAGGAAGTTGATATTCTTTCAACTACACTCCTTTTAATGTGAAAAAATTTCAGTTTAAAATGGTTTTTGCTCTAGGATATGTTTTTAAACAGGAATGAGTTCTGCACGTGCTCTTCTATTTTCAGAACAAATCATTCCTAGCCTCTGATGTCCTGTGCTACTGGTCCCTACACTCCTTCATCTTATTAATCAACTCTTTAATATTGCTGCCTTATGAAAGACTGGGAGAAAAGTGTGGGGGGGCACCTTTATCTCTAGTTATGTTGTTGCTTTGAATACAATTGGAATTTGGAATTATGTTTGAAATGAGGTTGAAAACTAAGAAATGTTATGTAAGTGATTGGCACATTAAGCAGCAACCCAGCAAAGAAACCGGCTATTACTTCTTACACTTCCAAAATCAATAGCTTCCCCCCTCCTATAAAAAGGCAAGAAAAAACCATACACTGAATTTTCAGATTTCAACTGCTATTCAAGTTTTTGTTGAATACCCTATTTAAAATAATTTAAGCTTTAGCTTATTGTCATAGTTGTAAGAGAAGATCGAAATGCATAGCAGTGATTTAAGGAATTCAGTAGACAGTGTAAAGACAAATTGACAGCACTTAAGGCTTATGTGACTAGCAAACTAGGCAGGAGTGACTCAGAGAATTTCAGGATTTTGATTTGGGATAATGAGTATTGTGGACTGGATGGTACGCTACATAAATAGCTAAAGGTAGTACTTGTATGCCCTCTAAAATTTTCTGGTAAATTTCCCAAAGTAGGGTAGGGAGTTATGTATTTTAAAGTTTTAGGCTCTTTTGAGTACTAGCTATATAAATAAAATACAACCAAACTTACTAGTTTATGTGCCTAGGTCTATATGTATCAAGTTTTTGGTTTTGTTTTTAAGACCAAACAACATAAGCCAAATCCACATACTATCGCAAACACTTGTATAAAGTACTCTAGGTCAAAAATATTTGGAAGCTGGGTCAAGGTGACAAAAAGATAAATTTAGTGATAGAATAACACAGAGACCTGTGATCTTCATTGGATTCACATTTTAATGTTTGGAAGAGAATGTTAATAGGGATCTTATTCACCTAAATTATATTCATTAGAAAGTCTGTTGAAATAAACACTTTTTAGAGGAAAAGCTTTGAAAAAATATAGAAAAGGAGATCTAGAGTAGAGTGATTAAGAATTTAATTAGCATCTAGAGTTCATATTTTTTATCAGCATTGATATTGCATTGATACTGTTCAAATACCTTTGAACCTCAGTTAACTTGTTTTTGAAACATATTAATATTTGTTGTAAAACTTGTTTTAAGATTTAGGTGATATAAAAGGGGACACTTGTAGTGGTCCTCAAACTATGGCCCTCGTATTTGTTCCTGTTTGCCCGTGGGCCACGTTGTATTTATTTCCGTTTTGTTTCTTCGCTTCAAAATAAGATATATGCAGTGTGCAGAGGAATTTGTTCATAGTTTTTGTTTTTACTATAGTCCGGCCCTCCAACGGTTTGAGGCGACAGTGAACTGGCTGCCTGTTTAAAAAGTTTGAGGAACACTGCTTTAGAGAGTTTAATATTCGTTTTGTGACTTAAAGAACTTAATCCTTGCCTTGGTTTTTTCAACTTTTTTTTAAACATAGATATCACAACAGATTCTCTCTCTCTATGTTTTGGGTCACACCCGGCAGTGCTCAGGGGTTACTCCTGGCTCTACGCTCAGAAATGGCTCCTAGCAGGCTCGGGGACCATATGGGATGCCTGGATTTGAACCACTGTTTTTCTGCATGCAAGGCAAATGCCCCACCTCCATGCTATCTCTCCAACCCCAGATTTTCTATATATTTTAAAGATCATTTTAAAGTTTACTTTTGATCACAAATGTTTCTTTTATTCAATGTATCTTTTTTTTTTTTTTTTTTTGAGGGGGTTATTTGGTGGATGCTAAGGATCTGCACTCCTGGCTCTGTACTCAGGAATTACCTGGCAGTATGTAGCAAACCATATGCATGCAAAGGTTCGAACCTGGTTAACTTCATGCAATGCAGGCACCCTACTGGCTGTACTATCTCTCCATCACAACAGTGTATCTTTTTATGCATTTTAGAACAATTATTATTGACTATTATACTGCTATTTAAACCTATTATTATGTACCACATCAGAAGCCTTGTGCACCACTGGTGGTGGTCCAGAAACAAAGAAGACATCCAGTTCAAATGACAAGAGCTAGAGCTAGAAACTTTATTAGGTTGGAGCCCATTTACCCTTAATGCTTGTGAGGTCAAATACTGCCTGTAATACCTTAATAACCTTCATCTTCCCACCTGGAGTCTGATTTCTACAAAGTGTGGTTTCTGATGTTCTTGATATCACACATCGATGCTGAGTTTGAAGAAATTGGAAGTGCATATATCCCAATTATCTTGTTGAGAGTGATATTTGTTTGAACATTTTCATTACTTTGATGATTTCCCATTAAAATACATTTTTGTAACTTCTTTGTATTGTAATTTTATCACATAGTTGTTTCTCCTAGTTTTTGTTTATAAGTACTAGTAGTGATTTGTTTTTGAATGATACTTCCATTTTGTTTTATTTGGGGCTTTCTGAGATGTTCTTATTAGCTGTTTTTTTTTTTTAATTTGGTGAGATGGACTTTTCTTACTGTTAACCTTTAGTTTTTAATTTGCTTTTGTTTAGTATATTTTACACTCCAGTGAGAACCACTCACGTTGTGATGTTGATATTTGAAAGAAATGATTATTCTTTCTGCCTCTTTATAGATTAATTATTAGAATTTGACTAATAAATTTTACATCCTGCTTACCCTTTCTTGCCATGTAGTCCAGTGTCACACCTCATAGGAATCACCTGAGAGAGCTTTTAAATGCAATTGAAGTGCAGTTTAATATATTTATTAAATTTGAATGAGGAATGGACTGTTGTACAGTTAGCTTAGAATCTGAAAATGCTTTTCTGTAGGACACAATCAAAAAGCCTCTTTTTCTGCTAGAGCTGTTTTTATTTCTTTTGGGAATGTATTGTTTAGTGAAATGAATTTTGTGTTGTCTTAGCCTGCTTAGCTATTCAGATTATTTGTATCTTGAGTCAAATACTCAGTCCTTTGGAAGAATGAGAAGTCCGATGAGATCTAAGAATTATGTCAGCTTTTTACTGCTAATGAGTTAACTGCCAAGGTAAGGTGCCTTGTGTGGTCTTGGGCAAATTTCCATTCTCTCATTTCTTTGATCTCTGCCCTATGCATGCTGTCTCCTGCCACCCTTCTATTTGTTTCTTCCTCCTAAGCTGCTTTTTAAAAGGTCTAGCTATCAATTTTGTTGCAAAGACAATGCTGACTTATTTCTAAGATATAAATTATAAGTTGTACCATTTAGTAACTGTTTTAGAAGTGAAAAAGATATGTTGCATAGTTATAAGTTGTTGAAATACTTTATTTTTAAAAGGAACTGGCAATGGCCTTAGGGATATAGTACAGTGGATTGGGTGTTTACCTTGCTTCACAGCTGACTCCAGTTTGATCCCCAGCATCCCTTATGGTCTAGGAACCTTTCAGGAGTGATCCCTAATTACAGTGCCAGGAGTAAGTCTTAAACAGTGCTAGTTGTGACCCCAAAACAACCCAAAGGAAGTGATGTTGTTTCTTTGTTCATAATTTTTTGTATCTTTTAGATATCAAAGCAAAAGTTTGAGTCTAAGCTTTTTCTTATGCTCAAATTTTCCATTATTGAAAGTCAGTCGGCAAAACACTTTAGAGTTTAAACTGTAGAGGGTAAATATTGGTGCCTAAAATGTAACCTTTCCTACCACTGGAAATCGTTTTAATCAAACATTTAATTGTAAAAACTTTATGGATTTTATTGTCATTAATTTACAGATTTGACATGCTAATTTCAGGGTTTTTGAAAATTTTGTTTTATGCCTATGTAGTAGAGGGGTAGGGCTCTGTTAGTTGTGTGTGATAAAAGTCAAATGGATGAGATGCTACCAACAAAAGTAACTCTCAATTAGGGGTCTGGAGTAATAAATAGCACAGTGGGTAGGGCACTTGCCTTGCATGTGATTGACCCAGACAAACTGATTCGATTCAGGCATCCTGAGCTTGCTAGGAGCGATTTCTGAGCACGGAACCTAGAGTAACCCTGAGTGCTGCCAGGCGTGGCTTCAAAACAAACAAACAAACAAACAAAGTAATTCAATTTAGGGAATAATGAAATTAGATAAAGATTACCATTTTATTTTATGGATTTTTGTGGTCTTGAGTATACCTTATTTTTAGAAAATTGATCATAGTATATAGCTATTGAATCTACTTTCTTTTTCTAATTTACTTAACAAAGGGAACTCATAACAAAGGGAATTCATAGGTGATGGCCCCAAACTGACTTTGAGCCTAATTTTAGGTTTGGGTTTCTCAAGATCTCTTCTGTTACTGTGTGACAGTAATTTTTAGTAATTTTAGTAATTTTTAGTGTTTTTTGCACCTGCTCATTTGAACTAGTCCTCCCCTGGTTCTCCGACAGTTTATAACCACAGTGGTAGATCTGGTTTTTAGCCTTCTGTTGTCTACCAATGGTGCTGGATCCATGAGGAATGGTGTATAGAACATAACCTCTGTGTGTGATCCTTTGGGAAAGAATGGGGTGAGGATAAAATACATGCTTGCTGTTTGTGCAAGTTACAGTATTTTATTAGGGACTTGCTATGCTGAAGAAGACAGCTATATTTATTTTTTTTATAAATAGTATTACCAAAGTTGTGAATTTTTTATCAGAACTTGTTGATTTAAAAGATACTCAGTTTAAAGTTGTTCATATTGGAGTTAATCTTTTGTGCTTTTAGTTGTGTGCTGAACTATATAGTTTGGGCCTTGTGATTTTCATTTTTCCTGTAAGTTTAATTAGCAAAATCTTATGATTATTGGTAAAATTGTCATTTTTGTTCTTAATTCTAACTAATTCTCAAATTAAAAACTTTTCCAACTTGTTTCTTGGGGATGCCAGCAATACTTACTGCATTTATAACTAACCCCAGTAGGTTTTAATTATAAGCAAATTTTCATTTTGTATGAACGTCTTCCTGAGAAAAATGCCTAGATCTTTAAGTATAAAAAAAATCATATATTCTACTGATATTGGAGTAGTACCTTTTGAAGAACAGTCAAAGGTGGTGTTTTTTTTTTTGGGGGGTGGTGGTGGTTTTGGTTTTAGGCTATTTTTTGGCTGCAGGGATGACGGGAACTCTCAACCTTGGTCTATTGAAAGCAAGCGCCTTGACAACTGTACTCTACATAATAAAGGTTTACAGGATTTTTATATTTTGTAAAAAATTCTTTATATTTGCATGATAAGTTTAGGAAATGTCTGTCTTGTCTGCTTCTCTACTGTAATAACATACCACAATTAATATTTTTGTCATAATCTGAACTATAGTAACAAGGTTTTTTTGGAGACAAAAAACAAAGCCTACAACCATTTATTTAATCACAACAGGCAAAGCAATTAAATATAAGTTTACATAGTATACAGATAAGTGGATCATTTTATTGCTCATTTGGTATCTATACTTCACTTTTTTTTTTTTTTTTTTTTGGTTTTTGGGCCACACCCGGCGGTGCTCAGGGGTCACTCCTGGCTGTCTGCTCAGAAACAGCTCCTGGCAGGCACGGGGGACCATATGGGACACCGGGATTCGAACCAACCACCTTGGGTCCTGGATCGGCTGCTTGCAAGGCAAGCACCGCTGTGCTATGCCTCCGGGCCCATTTCACTTTTTTTTTAATGGCCACAAATCAAGCTTTGTGACCTCCTCCTAGAATTGGTATTACACCAAGGTGATTTATCTGGGCTGAGTTTTAGTCTGTTGTATTTTAAAGTTGTATTTTAAAGTATTGTGTGTGTGTGTGTGTGTGTATACATACATATATATGTATATATACATATACACACACTCACATTCAGATATTTACCAGGCAGATAATTTTAAGACTGTATATATTTAAGAAACTATATTTAGTTTAACGAATCAGTCTTAGTTCTCAAAGTCTGATAGGGAAGGCATAAGAAAAGGAGGCCTAGACACAGTTATAGTCAGGAAGGTTCATGTTTTTATTTGATTTGATAGTGGATTGAATACAGGGAGGAAGTTTGGGTTCAGCTTTGAAAGAGGTCAGCTAGGTTATGGAAGAGAAATGAGTGATGTCATGGCAAGGATAGTAGAGGCCAGAGATAATAATGTACTCTGCTGACAATAGAGGATGTGGTGCAAATGAAAATAAAGACAGATGTAAAAAATCTGCATGTTTTTTTTTAATTTTTGGCAACCATAATTGTTCTAGTAGAACAGTGCTAGAAAACTTTAATTTTGATTATTTTATATACACTATAGATTTTTGTGATTACTTTATAGAACATTATACAACAGCCTAGGAATAAGCAGATGTGTTGACTTGGAAAGCATATAACTTAGGAACCAAACTACTGATCTTATATATGCTTTTAAGAAATTCTTCAGTTGGGCCCGGAGAGATAGCACAGCGGCTTGCAAACAGCCAATTCTGGACCAAAGGTGGTTGGTTCGAATCCCGGTGTCCCATATGGTCCCCCGTGCCTGCCAGGAGCTATTTCTGAGCAGACAGCCAGGAGTAACCCCTGAGCACCGCCGGGTGTGGCCCAAAAAAAAAACCAAAAAAAAAAAAAAAAAAAGAAATTCTTCAGTTAATCAGATTGTATGGTGTATTTGGTGGGGTGTATAATTATTTACAACAGATAAATTGTTCAAATTCTAGAATGAAATATTTATTTGGCTCTTGAATTTTTTTTTTTTTTTTGGCCACACCCAGCAATGCTCAGGGTGTGCTCCTGAATGCTCAGAAGTAGCTCCTGGCAGGCATGGGGGACCATATGGGACACCGGGATTCGAACCAACCACCTTTGGTCCTGGATCGGCTGCTTGCAAGGCAAAGGCCGCTGTGCTATCTCTCCGGGCCCAATTTTTTTTTTTTTTTTTGGTTTTTGGGCCACACCTGTTTGACGCTCAGGGGTACTCCTGACTATGTGCTCAGAAATCGCCCCTGGCTTGGGGGGACCATATGGAACACCAGGGGATCGAACCCTGG
Source organism: Suncus etruscus (assembly GCF_024139225.1). Lineage (NCBI taxonomy): Eukaryota > Metazoa > Chordata > Mammalia > Eulipotyphla > Soricidae > Suncus > Suncus etruscus. The sequence continues at coordinate 86,095,403 of NC_064853.1, read as the reverse complement.
TCCATCCACTTGCAAGGCAGACCTTACCTCTAGCGCCACCTTCTCGGCCCTGGCTCTTGAATATTTGATAAATCACTGTGGCCTTTTTGTTTTAAGAACCCTGGAAAAGCTTAATGCATAAAGAAAGCAAGCTAGAAAAAAATTTAGATTAAGAGTTAAGTATGAGAGTAATGGAGGGAAGATGGACAGATAATAGAAAAGTAAGAAGAGGGTGGGTCCCTAGCAAATGGGTGTGGGCTTGCATGTGGCTGAACTAGGTTCTATATCTCCGGGCCCAAGGCAACCAATCTTAAGTCGTCCTATATTATCTCTCTGGGCTGCAGCTTATATGCTTATTATGCAAAAGTTAGTGGAGCAATTTTTCAGTTGAGAAAGGTGGTAAATACAGTAGAGTGTAAAAATAATTACGTTTTGATTGAACTGTTTTAAAGCCAATCATATCTCTTATAAAGGACATTAAGCTTATACCATTCATACTTTATTATAATCACAGATTATGAACTAACTTCAATGACATTCGCACAATTTGAATCGAATGGTATGGGTTGGTGAGTGCACCCTTTCCTTTGTGCAAAATCGTCATTTTGTTTCATCGTGTCAATCTTTTAGGATTGTTTTAAAGATTCAGTACCTGTCATATTTTGTGCTTAAAGGTTACTGCTTTGTTTATAACAGTAGCTAAAGGGGATGAAAGACATTCACTGCTGGAGAACTTAAAGAGTATCTTATACCTGTAAACTTTGATATGGAAAATCTTTTAAACTGAATTTTAGGGGACACTGAATATTTTACTTTCCTTTTTCTCAGCGTCAGCATCTTGTGATTGGTGGTACCGGATATTCAGTTGTACATCCCTACATCAATGCACTGCCAATGGTAAGAATACCTCCAATGACAAATGTCAGAGTGCTTTAATTGCTCTTTTTATTATACTTTTTTTTTAAATTATTAAGATTTCTCCAGTTGACAAATATATGTGTTCCCAGTCTAATAGTTTTTTTAATAATACCATAATTAAGGCAGTTCAAATAGTTTAACATATTGAAGTAAAACATGTTCTTATTTAGAAGTTCCTGAGAAAGGATGGAGGAGTGAGAGAGAGAAAGAGGCAAATAGAGATAGACATACAGAGAGAGGGGGAAGGAGAGATTGTGAGGGAGGAAAGGAGAGAGGGTGGGAGGGAGGGAAGGAGGGAGAGAAGAGAGAGAGAACGCAAGTACAGGCTTCTTCAAGATGGGAAGAGCCCCAGGACACATCCAGAGTTAAAGTTGGGAAGTTCACTTCTTAGGGCAGATTATGTACTGGGGTACCATGTGTCCAGTTTCCTGGGCAGTACTTGGACCCAATAGTTGATTATTTATAAGGAATATTGCCATATATTTTGACTTTTAAATATTTTGACTTTAGAAATCAAATACTTTGACTTTTCTATACATTTTATAATTTGATTATGGTTACTAAGATATTAAAGGTTATTTTATATTGATGGTACTTTTACAGATAAACTATGGTTCATATGTAAAAAGTTCTTGTTAAACTTGAAGTGGCAAGTTTAATGACTCTTGAGTTATTTTGACCTTTTTTGCTCAAATAGTCTGTGGATTGCATTTATTGCAATGTTTTACTGAAGAGGCAGTTACGCTTAAAATTCTACCTGATTTTTGTTAGTGAATAAATTCAGACAGGCAAGGAGAGAGAATTTTTATGCCTTAAAGCCTTTTTAAAAACTTTTTTTTCTAAAATAAAAATCTGTCAACTGTGTTAAACAGTCATAAAAAAAATTCCACTGGGCTCTGTAGTATTTGAAAGTTGCTTTCTTTCCTGACATGTCTTGGGTGACATTTGACAGTTGCTTTTAAAAAAAATTAGGTGATGGAATTATTTTCATCCTAGAAGTTTTAAGCTGCAGGCTAAATAGTCTTATTTTTAATTATAATTCAGTTGAGTTCTCTCAAAAATTAATTTCTTACCTAAAATACTATTGCTATTTATTTTGTTATAAAAATAGCAGGGAAAGGGAAAAATTACCTGAAAGTAGTAATGGAGATCCATATAGTACAATAGATACTACAGCAGGTAGAACACTTGTCTAGCATGTACCCAAATGGGTTGATTTCTGGTACCCCATGTGGTCCCCAAGCCCATCAGGAGTGATTCCTGAGCTCAGATCTAGGAGTAAGCCTTGAGCAGCACAACAGGATGTGACCAAAAACAAGACAAAAAAAAAACCTTTTTTTTTAAATAGTGTGCCTGAGGAATAAAGTTTCTTCTGGCAAGTAGCTGATGCAGGTTTGCTCTCTAGCCAAGGTTAGGCCTAGCACACTACCAGGTGTGAACTCTCTCAAACCCCCCACCCCCAAAGTTTTAGCACAACCATGAACATGTTCTATTAAAAATTTTTTTTAGTAGATGTTACTACCTTTTTTTTTTTACTTTTACTTGACCAGATTTTAATTTTAAATGCCAAATTAGGGATATATGGACACTTTGCAATATTTATAGAATTTGGTAAAATAGCTTAATTCTGAAATTAAAACCAAAAAACTAATTTGAACCAGGATTAGTGAGTTACCTATGAAACTTACTGAAGAAGTGATTATTTCAAAAAGGAGTTAGTGTGCTAAGAGGAAGGTGCCTCTGTCAGTGTAACTTTCTTTTTCTTTTGCTAGGGGGTGGTGGGGCTCTCCTCAGCAGTGCTCAGGGACACCAGAGTTTGTTCCCAGTGACTCACAGGCTGTCAGTATAGTACTGTTCAGTGCAAGAACTTGAGCGATCTATGCTGCTTGGGCTCAGTAATACTGAGATTGGACCGTGGGCTGGGAGCCATGAAGCCAGGTACTATTACCATAGTAATATAAAAATTGGGTGACAGAGATAGTACAGCAGTAAGGAGCTTATCTTGCAAGCAGCTCACCAGGGTTCAATTTTTGGCACTTCATATATCTTTTGAGCCCTGCCATGAATGATCCCTGAGATGGAGCCAAGGAGTCATAACCTCTGAGCACCACCTATTATGGTCCCAAACAGAAACAATAACCACCACCTCCAACATTCCTCATTACCAGAGGGGAAGGGAAAACTCACTTAGTGCCAGGCAGCAAACTAGGCCCCTGCACACGCACACTCCTACAGTGCCCGCGTCTCCTCCCCCCTAGCGCTTGCAAGGCAGACACCTTACCTCTAGCGCCACCTTCCCGGCCCCTTAATTCTTTAAACTTGGGTTCTTTATAGTTCTTGGGTGACTTGTTAATATCATTCAATCTGCTTTTTCCTTTGGACCATTGTAGTTTCTCATGTGAAAAGCAGTTCCATGGTAAATCCATTTCAGTGTTTGGAGTATTTGCCTTTGCCTCTTGTTTGACTTTTTACATTTGAGTTTGTTAGTTTCTTGGTGCAGTCTTAACTATGTGGTATATGTCTCAGAGAATTGTTTCTTGTGCCTATTGGATATATGAGATATAGATGCTATATGACAAGTTCTTCCTTTCTCCCTTTTTTTCTTTTCTTTTGGTTTTTGATCCTGACCATGCTCAAGGTTTACTCTTTGTGTAACATGGTACAAAGGATTGAATACATTTTTTGCTAGACCAGCACCATGACCACTACTATCATTCAGGCTCTGAGTCCCCTTTCCTCCCCTCCTCTCCCTTCCCCTCCCTCTCCCCTCCTTCTCCCTCTCCTCTCCCTCTCCTCTTCCTCTCCTCTCCTCTTTATACGTTTGCTTGATGTGAATTATTATTGGTGAAACATACTGATTTTTCCTTCTCTCTAGGAATTTTCCTTGTTCAATATGTGTTGTATACTGTCTTAGCTTTTTTGGGAAAATGCCATAAAGGATTGGTTTATACTAGACAGTTACCTTTCCCACCCCTATAATTATCATACATTAAAGGCAGGAGAATTTACAGTTTTATTTTGTCTCATTCTTTATTTTCATAGGTAGAAATAATTTGTACAACAACTGCATTCTAAATCACTACTTTCTGTGTCTGTGTGTGTGTGTACATGCCAGCGGTGGATGGATGGATATAGTTGTACTACACCCAGCAGGACTCAGACTGTTGTTAGCTCTATCCTACTCAGGATGGCTCCAGGTGGTGCCAGTGATTTGAACTGGGGCTGGCTGACTTCAAGGCAAGCATATATTTCATTGGTCATCAGATATGATTATAATCACTTTATTCTCATGTACCTTCACCCCTCTGATTTATTAAGAACCAATACATATCACATCAGATCAGCTTATTGATTCATGCTTTAATAAGTATGTGTAGATATTACATGTTTAAAAATAATATGGCACTAAGTTCAATAAAAATTGAATTTAAATACACAAAATAAACACTCACAATATAATTATAGACTTTTAAAATAGGACATTTTTATTTGGAAGTAATTTACTTAAAAACATTTTAAGCTTTTGGAGAGGGACAATATATAGGATCAAAACCAGATTTAGTATAGGCAAATAATTGTTTTATTGCTAAGCCACATAGTAAGATACACCAGTAAATCAGTTGTTAATCTATTTACATTTTTGTGAAATAACTCTAGAGAAATTTTTTGTATTGAAAAACATACTCTGCACCCATTGGTCAAGACCTCTTATTCCTCCTCTCCTTAGCTATTGGCAGCATTAATTTATTTTTTGTTTCTGTCAGTTTGACCTTTTTAGCTGCCTTACATAAGTGGAATCATAGTAGCTTTATAATTGGCTTTAATACTATTGCATAATATTCTTTAGGTTTGTATAGCTATTTGCTACATCTCCCATGCTAACAAATACTGAGACCTAGGAATTACTTTTTCAGATTTTTTTCTTTGACTTTAATGTTTTCATCATTTCTCAGGGTAAAAATCTCTTTCTTTAATGATATTTTTTGCAACTTGTCTTATGTTATATAATACATGATAAAATATGTAAATAAAACAACTTGCAAGCAAATAGTTAAATAAAATAATTGTAAAGCATGATTTTTATATTTATACAACTTTATATGTAAGTCAGTATTAGCACTGTGCTTATTCAAAACTGCCTTTTGAAGGGCCTAGTCCCACTGGAATTTTTTATTCAAAGTATCATTTCAAAGTACTTGAGGTAAATCCAGTTGTATGAATTTTCATTTATTTATATATATACATGCATAGTTGGGTGCATTTGTTGTATTTTTGTTATTTACATTTTGTTTCATTTTGTTTTATATAAGAATGCTTCACTCAGTGCAGTGCATTCTTATTTACTTTACAACTTACAGGTTTAACTAGGTTGCTATTTTAAAGACTATAGCCATGCCTCATCTAGAACATTATGGACATCACCCCCTGGCAGTGAGCTGAATAGGAATACAAAACGTGAATGGTAGTGATTACCTTAGTGTTACAGAAATGGAAATTTTAGGGGTTAGCATAAATATGCATACTTTTTTGGGGAGGGGCACACCCTGTGACGCTCAGAGGTTACTCCTGGCTATGTGCTCAGAAATCCGCTCCTGGCTTGGGGGACCATATGGGACATGGTGGGGGGGGGTCGAACTCTGGTCTGTCCTAGGCTAGCACAAGCAAGGCAGACACCTTACCGCTTGTGCCACTGCTCCAGCCCTAAATGTGCATAACTTTTTGAAGGAATTTGCCAAGTTACCTTCTGTAGGCGTTCTACTATTTTTAACTTTTTGTAGCAGTGTTTTCTTACTTGTAAAAACAAAACCTCAGAAATCACACCTGGCAGGCTCATGGAACTGTATGAGATGCTGGGGATTGAACCCAGGTCAGCCACATGCAAGGTAAACACCCTGTCTGCTGGGCTCTGGCTCTGGCTCCTATGGTGTTTGTTTATTTTAAAGTGAAGTTTATCACATTTGCCTATCAAATAGTCCCTTCTGTTTTCTGATTACAAGTCCTATTATAATATTTTTTGTTTTGTTTTTCGGTCACACCCGGCAGCGCTCAGGGGTTAGTTACTCCTGGCTCCATGCTCAGAAATCACTCCTGGCAGGCTCAGGGGACCATATGGGATGCCGGGATTTGAACCAATGACCTTCTGCATGAAAGGCAAACACCTTACCTCCATGTCTTCGGTTCCAATTTTAAAAATTTATTTGATTTGACAAATTTTTTCTTTACACTTGAACTATGTGGAATCAGACTCTTTTTTTTTTTTATAGCCATTTTTTGTCAAAAGTGAACCCAGAAAGCTAAAGAGACACAGTAAGAAAGCAGGACAAGGGACATAAGTGTCTGGCCAGTTCAGGATAATTATAGAAAGTAGGTTACCCTTGCAGCTCTTGGGGTCTCTGGGGCTTAAAGAACATGAGTACAAAAATATCCTACATGAAGGGAAATTAGAGTTAGTGTCATTTTTACTAATGCCATTCCTTAATCTTAGAGTTACTTTGTGGGGAAAGTAGGTACCAACTACCTCACTTATGACTGCGATAGTCTTCAGCAGAAAGAAACTGAAAAAGTTGCCTTGCTATTTAGAAAAGTTGGGCAGTGGAGGGAGTAGTGATGGTTGCTGGGCATTGCCACACTCTGCACCATTAAGTCTGTTTGTCTATTACATATCTCAGTGTAAATTAGCAGTCATTTCTCACACATGTAAATTGTTCTTATTTTGTTAATATTAGTTCTCAGAACTTAATCATCCTAAGAGAAATGATAAAGTATAGCTTGTGATATTTGCGTTCCAGTCGCAGAGTTGTGTTCCTAAAGGTAGCTCCTAAAACACACTGTAGTATATTTTGAGAAAACGGTTCTTTTTATTTTGCACTATCCACTTCATCTCTAAGTTAATTTATTATATCCAGTGTACTACCATTTATCTTTCATTATTCATTATCATGCAATTTGAAGTGGCATTATTGAAAAACAAATAACACTCATTAACAGTAGTGTGTGAAGTACTCATTCATTTAGTTAAGAAAATATTTCTCTGGTGATTAAATTTTGAATCGGTAATCAAAGGATTATATTGAAAATATTCAATCCTTGAGAGTATTCCTCCTGCCTAAGGGATGGAGCAGCCAACAGCTATAATCTGAATTTCGTGTCTTAGCAAGCGTCTTTGAAAATGTTTTGTCAATTTTATATTTAAAATAAAGGTGGTAAATCATAAAAGTAAAGCACACATACGTGGGAGTTGATCAGTTACATACCAAATTCATTTGGTGGTTGCTGTGATGTGAGGATAATAAAATAAGGTTTTAATTCTTGCATGAATTTAATCCCTGTAATGTAATGGTGGAGCTTGTGAATTGCTATTACAACTAGAGCAAGGATTTATGCCGATGTAAAGGGATGTATACATTAAAGAATAAAGGTTAAAAAGATATCGTGTCACTGGTTGTTTTTTTTTTTCTGTTTTTAGCCTTTTCCAACTTTTGAAATAGTTTCTACTGTATTATAATTGGCCATAGTAAGTTCTGACACATTTACAGTTGGGCTACATGGTTTAATTTAGTAGTATTGCCATAAATTTAAAAACTACAGGCTTTTAAATTGGGGCCAGAGCAATAGTGCATCGGATAGGGTGTTTGCCTTACATGTGGCTGATACAGAACGAACTTCGATTCGATCCCTGGCATCCCATATGGTCCCCTGGTGTAGTCCAAAAACTAAAGCAAAAAACTATAGGTAAACTCCTGGCTCTACACTCAGAAATTGTCTCAGAAATTGCTCCTGGCTGGTTCTGGGGACCATATGGGATGCCGGAATTTGAACCACCATCCTTCTGCATGCAAGGCAAATGCCCCACCTCCATGCTATCTCTCTGGCCCCGATTCTTTTTTCTTTAGGGGGGTATTGGGGGCTATATCTACAGTCCTCATGGTTTACTCCTGGCTCTGCACTCTGGGATCACTTGTGGTGGTGCTTGAGGGGCCATATAGAATTCAAGGAGATTGAACATGGGTCAGCTTTGTTTGAGGCAAACTTGAACCCACTGTTCTATTGCTCCAGCCTGTTTATAAATTTTTCTTTAATAGAAAAACCTATGAATACATAATACTTAATGATATGGGGGAAGTATACTACACTTGTTTTTAAATGCTTCAAGAATGAAAATATTTATAGCTTGATAGATGTGTTAAAATCTTGGTGGTAGTTACGTGAATGTTCTCTATACAGAATGTTTTTGGAATTCAAGTTTTGTATGCTTGAAAAATTTTATGATAAAATCTGTAAAAATACAAGTGACTCATGGATATTTAGCTCGTTTCCTGTTGCTAATTTTAGTGAGTCATTAAAATCGTTAGTATTTCTTATAGTCTTAAAAATCTTTCAAAGAAATTTTTTTTTTTGCCAGTGTACTACACAATGATGTTTTTCTTCCATTGTACTGAACTCTGAACTATTAGGGATTCAGAACAAGATAGAGGTGTAAATAAACAAGAATGAGAAGATATCATATGTCAGCATATAATTTAAATACTTTAGAATAGTGGAGTAAAAACTAATTTATTATACAAAATATGAGAGAATGCATACATAATTAGTGTGCTCAGAGTCAGGTAAAATTAGTGGAAGATAGAATTTCAGGGTTTGCTTATGGAAAATCATTCTCTTTCTAGTCTTTTAATTGAACAGTTGTCTTTTATGACTGAGTATGTACTTTCTTTGGTGGATTGTATTCATGTTTCAAATGAGGGCATGGCGCATAATTTTTATGCTAGAATTGTTAGCTAGATTAAGCAATTAGAATTCATACTTTAAATTTATATTGTAGGAATATTGAAACGGTTTGTTAATGAATAGGAATTGTTTGGTTTAAAAAGTAGGTGATCATTATTCCAGTTTCTTGGAGGGGTTCTTTTTAAGTTATATATATTCCTATTAATATAATATATTATTAACCATATCATACTATGAATTCTATTAATTATATCATAATCATAATACATTAAATACATTTATTAAATATAAATATATATTATTATCTATATCACATTACATTATATCATCGAATATATTATATTTATAATATACGTTATATTATAATATAATTATTAATTACATTATCAATACAATATATTAATATTAATATATTGGTATATATTAAATATGCTGTTTAATATTAACCATAAGATTTAAAAATACGGGGCTGGGCGGTGGCGCTAAAGGTAAGGTGCCTGCCTTGCCTGCGCTAGCCTTGGATGGACTGCGGTTTGGTCCCCCAAGCCAGGAGCAACTTCTGAGCACATAGCCAGGAGTAACCCCTGAGCATTACCGGGTGTGGCCCAAAAAAACCAAAAAAAAAAAAAAAAAAAAAAAGATTTAAAAATACGGATTCAACTTTTTGTCTTTAGTTTTTTCTTCCCCCCTCAACCCCCTACTCCCCAATATTATTCCTGGTGGAGCTTGAGGCATTCTGTTACAAGGGTTTGAACCTGATTAGCTGATATAAGTCAGACTTCCTAACCTGTATTCTCTCCTACCCCAATTTAGCCTTGATACACACACACACACACACACACTCACTCACTCACTCACCCACTCACTCACTCACTCACTCACCCACTCACTCACTCACCATTTCCACCTGCAGTGGTGAAGGGATACACACATACACTTATCATTCCCCCTTGCAGTGGTGAAGGAACGGACGGACACACACACACACACACACACACACACACACACACACACACACACACACACACACACACACACACACACACACACACGTCAACATTCCCACCTGCAGTTGTGAAGGGATTCACATCCCACCCACCCACCCACCACCACCACCACCACCACCACTACTACCACCCTAACCACCCCAGGTGGCTTTGTTCTATGTGATGTGTAGATGTGTCTCTGGCTCATTTGTGTGAGATAGCTCATTGTTGTTTTGACTCATGTTTTCCTGATGATATAAGTGTTGCAGAGCATTGTTTCATGTTTCATTTGAGGATATTTCTTCCTTTTCCACACTATTTCAAAAGGCCAGCGTCTCCCCCCCCGCCCCCCAATAAAGTGGGGGGAAAAAAAAAGCCAGGTTTATTTGGAAAAGTCTGAGGAAGGGAGGGAGAAGATAAAAGAGAGCATGGACTCCTCCACAAGGCCCAGAACCCTAGTACACACGCCAGTGTGAAAGCAGGAAAGTCCACATCTCAAGAAGGAAGGTATGTGCTCTGTCAAAAGACATATTTGCAGCACTCACCAACACATGGATTCAGGGAGCACATATGCCACCTCATCATTTTTCTTTTGCAGTGTAGAAACTCCTTAGTTTGATGTTGTCTCTTGTTTACCTTTGCTTTTCACCTGCTTAGCCAGTGGCATTGAATCATTGTAAAAGCCTCTAAATTTAGTGTTGGGAAGGCTCTGCCTATGCTTTCCTCAGTATAATTTATAGTTTTAATATCAGGGTCTTTTTTTTGGTTTTTGGGTCATACCCGGCAGCGTTCAGGGGTTACTCCTGGCTCTACTCTCAGAAATCGCTCCTGGCAGGCGCAGGGGATGTTGATTTGCCTTTTCTGCATGGTGTTAGAAAGGGGTCTGAATCCCCTCCCTTTTTTTGTGGCATATGACCAATTAGTTTTCCCAGCACCTTTTGTTGAGACTTTCTTGCTCAACTTTATACATTTGCTCCTCTTGTTCATGAACAGATTAACTCTCCATAAATCAGAACCTGTCTCTGGATCTGAATTAAGTTCTATTGGTCTAAGAGGCTTGTAATGTAATTTTTTAATCATTAATTTGCTCATCTGAGTTTCTCTTTTTGATGATTTTTCTAATCCTGAAATGAACATTTCTATGAAAACTAGGTGTGTGTGTGTCTGTGTCGTGTGTGTGTCTGTGTCGTGTGTGTGTGTCTGTGTGTTAGGAAATAAAATATCATATGAAATTGCTTGATATATTCCTGGCGGATGGAAATAGATTTGAACTTTTTTGAGCCCTTCAGTTGTATTGCAGTAGCGAAAACTATGTTCACGCATTATAAGTTTCTATGAGAACGAGTTTTATCCAGCTTCAGTCATTTTTATTGTTTTAAGAATTCTATTATTGACATATGAAATGAGGTGTTTTGGTCTTTGAGAAAATTGTACTTAGGTGATGTATAAGGAAAGCTGAGAAAGAATGACATATGTATTTCTCTTACAGATATTAATTTAATGGGAACAGGTGTCTTTCATGCTGCACACCAGTTATTTAAATATCAGCTTCTCCCCTTTCTTTTGCTCACTTTGGTATCATTGCCTTTCTAGAAAATAGTTTGCATAGTAGTTCATTTCTTCCTGAGTTTTAGCAGGAACTGACAGAAATTACTATCAGTAGTATTTTATTGTTACTATTAATTCTTTTTTTAGCAAGGTTAATATCTACGTGTTTAAAAAGCCAGGAGGGCCAGAGCAGTGGCACAAGCAGTAAGGCACCTGCCCTACCCACGTTAGCCTAGGACGGACCGCTGTTTGATCCCCAGCATCCCATGTGCTCCCCCAATCCAGGAGCGATTTCTGAGTGCATAGCCAGGAGTAACCTTTGAGTGTCACTGAGTGTGGCCTCCCAAAAGCCACAGGAGTTTAGAATGAAGAAAATCGCTGAATTTTTTCCCTTAAAATTCACAAAAATTTATTTGTGATTCTGAATAATACTAGGATTTTTCAAAAAATGAAATGTTAAAGTAAATAACTGGTTGAATTATGTTTGCCAGGTTGTTTTATAAATTCTTGGTTTTTTTTTTTTTCAAAAATAAACTATTAACTTTTATACCATTTACATTTATTTTTTAAAGTTTTATGTGAAGAACCGTGGTTACAAAGTTTGTGATAGTTGAGTTTTAGACACATGATATTTCAACACCAACCTTACCATTAGTGTTCATTCCCATTACCAATGTTCCCATCCTCATCAACTCTTACCCTCTTATCTGCACTTTCTGCCTGAAGCCTTGACTGGTGTATTACAGTTTGGTGGTTGCAGCTTAGATCTCTTATTTTTTGTGCTGTTGATTCTGTGCTTTAGATTTATAGCTGTACCATTCTCCCAGTATCATTAAAGGCCAACCTCTGTTCTCCCATTACTTCCATTCTCATCTTCCTTTCAATCTTGATTTATTCTTTGTCCTTCTTCCTGAGCTCTGGGGTCAAGGGTGACCAAGGCGTCTCCTTGACTACATCACATTTTCTCATCCAGTTATTCTATATACCACAGATAATTGAGCTTTTCATATGTTTGCTTTTTTCCCCTCTGGCTTATTTCGCGCAACACAATATCTTTCAGTGCCAACTAGGTTGCAGCAAATTCATGATGTTATCTTTCCTTGCAGCTGCATAGTATTCCATTGTGCATATGTACCAATCTTCATAATCCATTCATTTGTGTACACCTAGACTGATTCAATATTGTAGCTATTGAACTAAGTGCACCAATGAATAATAGTGTACATATGTCCCTTCATATGAATGTTTTAAGTCCTGGGAGTACTGCCCCAAATGGAATTGCTGGATTATATGGCAGCTCATTTCTTTCTTTTAATATTTATTGATTGATTGGTTTTTAGGCCACACCCATCGGTGCTCAGGGGTCACTCCTGACTCTACACTCAGAAATCGTCCCTGGCAGTCTGGGGGACTACATGGGATACCTGGAATCAAAACTGGAGCCCTCCCCTGTTGGCTGCATGCAAGGCAAACTCCCTACTGCACTGTGCTATCTATCTGGCCCTAGGCAGCTCACATCTTAAGTTTACTTCGTACTCCATACAATTTTCCACAAGGGTTGAACCAGATAGCATTATCATCTGCATGGAGGACAGGTCCTTTTTACCACATAAAATAAACTTTTAAGTGTCTCCTCCCTCCCGGGGCTTAAACCTGGGTCTGCATTCAGAAATGTTCCTGGCAGGCTGGGGGACCATATGGGATGTCGGGAATTGATCTGGATCTGTCTCAACTACTCGCAAGGCAGATACCCTACTATCGTTCTGGCCCCCAAAGTTACTTTTTTTTTTTTTTATTGAATGTTTAATTGTATCATTATATCCTTTCAGAGATAGAGATTGCAGCTTCTTTAAAAGGCAGATTTTTGTTAGATTACTGATTTTAGTATTAGTTTTCATATCCTTGGAATTTTTAGTCTGCCAGGTAATATAGTAGCAACACATACATAATGAATGAATAAATATGAAGTGGAGCAGCAACTGATCTATGAGCATAATGCTAATAATTCTTTCAATTTTAGTTTACCCTAGAGGATTTATCAAGAGCAGGCAGTTAATTATATTTAAAAAATTAAAGTTAGTTGACATTTTTTAAAGCTAAGGCATTAGAACCATTCTATTATCTGTCTCTGCTAGAAGCTCGATTTCTTTCAGTATTGATCTATTTCAGGATAGAAAACAAACAAAGCCATTTTGAAAAGTATCTGTGTGTCACTGGGGGCAAAATAATTTATTTTAGTTATTAACCTTGTCAGATGAACAAGTTCTATTTTTAGAACTAACCAGACAATATTTCTTATGCGGGAAAATATGTTCATTACCAAGGAGGCTATCATGTACGTAATTATTGTTTCATTTTATATTAACATTATATTATTTAATTTACTCTAGTATATTTTTCTTGACATTTTATTCTCTGATTACTTAATTGGGTATTGTTTACCACTTGAAGTAATTACTACTCCAAATGTGTAAATCTTCTAGATGTACTTGGTCAGTCTTGACTAAAAGTGAATAGTTTGAAATTAAAAAGTAAATTGTCCTTTTGCAATTTTAAGTGTTTCAAAAAATGTTTTATCCCTAGTATCACCTGCTGTTTTCAGTGTGAACATTTAAACGTTGCTATTGACAGCAGTCCTACCTACATCTTCTCCTTTCTAAATTCGTACATATAGTCCACAGTGTTAATGCTGGAGGAACACTACCACATGATCTAATTCAGCACCCTCATTTTACAGATGAGGACACTGAGGCCTTGGACGAAAAGAGAGGTCTTCTGAGAGGAGACCAGGTCCAGGGACTTTTTCTATTTTATCCTGCTGCTTGATGTTTGTCTTTATGGAACTCAGCAACATCACATAGAGGGTGAGCCTTTTTTTTTTTTTTAAGTAAAGACAAAGTGATCTGCTACTCATAATCAATTGTTACTCGTAATTTCTAACATTTGTTTTCTGTTTTTATCCATACTTATTTTAATTAATACTATAGCCCATGTATACTTATGCTGTTATAACATTTTGCTGTTGCTGCTACTTGGTATTTGACCTTTATTTTTAAGAATAAATCTATAAAAAATATTTATTATTAACCACTGTAACCTAACCAGGTACTTAAGAAACAGGAAGCCAGAACTTAAAGCCTGGATGATTTGTAGAGTCTTAAAATTTGATTAAGAAATGAATTGCGGGGAGAAAAAAAAAAGAAATGGATTGCAAGGGAGTATCAAAGTATGGTTATGAAATATAAGAACAGATGTGATATCTATATGAGCAGTTTTTGTATGAAATAACAAAATGCCAAGAAATATTAACCAGCAGTGTGACAATTGCTATAAAATGACTTATACTGTGAACTCACAGATTTAAACAGTTTTCTGTTTGAGATGATTGAGATTTTTTTTTGCCTTCCTGTTCAAAATGTCCCATTTTACCTCCTGCAAATGTGTCCTTCAGAAGTGACATCACTTTAGATAACATTCTTGCTTTTTAGCCTGAAAGGATAATACAGACTTATGTAGTTTTCAAGGATACTGCAAGGATCTTTGAGTTCTTATACTACGTTTACGATTTGCAATGGTTTTTTTTTTTTGTTTGTTTTTTAAAAATACTAAAATGTCCTTTTGCTCCCCCGTTTTGGTGAATTTATATAAATAGTTGTGTCACTAATTTTGCTTTTGTAGGAGGAATAAAAACAACCTTATGATTTAGTGAAAGTGAACATGCTGTGTTTTCTGTCATGCCAGTCATTGAACAGCATGTCTCACCAAGGACATTCTGCAGCTGTCTTAGGTGTTTACCGGATGCCTTTAGTGTCTGTCCACTTCGTTGACTTAAATAAGGTTGATTTTTCTCAAGGGTGGTTTGAATGTTTTTCTTTTTTTTTTTTCCTGAAAGGGGGATGGATGATAGGGCAAATATGTTTGGGAACCTCTTTAGAATTTCAGGATGAGCTTAATAGTCAACTGAGTGCTGAATAAATGCTGGTCTAGATAGAGCACTACTTACCATACATATGCATACAATGTGCATTTATGTATGTACATTGTTCTGGGATTTATTTTTTTTTTTTTTGGCTATTTAGTTGTTGTTTTTGGCTATTTCACTCAAATAATCACTACATACTGGGCACTTGACCAAATATTTCAGGTGAACTAAATCTAGTGGTGAAGAACATAGCATTGCTATTATCTATCAGGAGAATGGCTTTCAGTGCTTGATTTTGATTAAGGTAGAAATGTATTTGAACTGTATTTGGGTTATGGATTTATTCTGCTGGAACATGAGAACTACATTTTACAATTTATCAAGGTTCTTTATAAACGTTTGACTAGATACTATGTGTAAGATTCTAGATATAAAGATTGTTTTCCAAACACCTTATTAAAAAAGATTGTGCAATAATAAAAGTTTGTAAAAGAACAGTGTGTAACACTTTTGGTTTTATATGGATTTCTACTTACCTATAAGTTTTGGAGGCTGGATAAAAGTATTTCTGTTTTATGGATAAGAAGCAGATTTGGACTTGTTATGATACGGCCCAACGGGCTTGAATGCATGCTTTGGCTATGGGGAACCGGAGTTTGATTTCTAGCACTGCATGGTCACCCAAGCACTGCCAGGAATGGCCCCTAAATTAAAATCTGGCTATGCTGTCACTCTGGCCCCTGTATAGATTTCTTAAGGAGATGAAAGAGAATAGCAAATTTCAGCATCTGTAACTGGAAGAGCTAAAAAGCATGAATTTAGAATATATTACATATCAGAACAAAACAAATGTTACCTGAAAGGTAGAATAAATTTAAGGGGAGGGTGCTATATAGATCATTGGACACCACAGAATGAAGACTTATAGTTCCTGATTAGAAGGTTTAGAATGTGAAGGTTAATAAAAACTGTTATTTTGAATCTAATAGCAACTGAATATGGAAGCTGACTGGTAATGGTAAAATATAGATGTCATAATTATGAGTTCAGAAGATGATAGGAAGAGAGTGGGGACAGAGTGTGATTGGTGATAGGTGTTGTATGTAAAAAAAGTCATGCCTGAAAAAATTAAAGGATTATTTTTATTAAAGATTGTAATTTTTAAAGAACTTGAGAGAGATTATAAAAGCTGAGATAGTTAAATTCAACATGATAGCAAACTTTGCAGTGAATGCTAGAATCCCTGCTCATTGAAGGCTTTGGACTTTTTGGGATATAGGGCATACTTTGCATCCAGTAAGACTGAGTTATGAAAATCTTGCAGTTATGTAAATAAACTGTGCAGCAGTCAGTTGGAATTCCAGTGCTGGAGTAGGAAAGACCAGGGGCTGTGATGGACAAGACTATAGGACTGACAGTGAGTAGTTTCTGCTTTTTCAGAATAGAGGGGATTTTTCAGTGGGAAAGTAGTGTGAAGACCAGAGGACTAAAAGAATGCAGTTATCTATATTTCAGGGCAAACAGAAAAAGAGAAGGAGGGAGAGTGGGGACAAAAGTAGAGAGGAAGAGAGGCGAGTGGGGGGATTTCAAATGCCAGAAATGGCATGAAGTACGTGCTAAGGAATTCGAAGACCCGTTGAATTTGGAGTTAACTTAGAGTTAACAAACTTAGAGTCAGACAAAACTTAAATAATGCATTTTTTCTGTATTTTTATTGTTACTTGAATGCATCATTGTTTATAACTTTTGTGGTGTACTTCATCCTGTGTGCTCTCACCATAGTAGTTTATTGTTTTTAATGACTATTCCATGGATATTATAAATATTTTACATTCCTATTTTAGGACTCTCCTATTAATGTTCATTGACTTTTTTTTTTAACCATAAAAATGTTGCTCAACTAAAAATTATTTAGGATCTTGTGTTATGTTTTTTGGTTATAGGGTGCATATACACATACATATACATATATACACACACATAAACATACCTACACACAAAGATGTACTGGGGGAACATAAGAGATGCTGGGGATCAAACCTAGGTCAGCAGTGTGCAAGGCAAGTGCCTCTTCCTGCTGTACACTATGCTCAGTCCCCCACGGGACATATATTTGTTGAACGATAGTGTGACTCTGTAGTAGTTGATCATTTTAACTAAAAACACAGAGCAAATTCTTAGGTTCAATCTAATATGTTTACTTTGAAATCGAGAATGCTAAATAGTTTTCCAAAAGGACTTTACATTCCTGACAGAAATGGCACATAGATCTGTTAAAGGTTTTACCTAGTTTAATGATGTAATTTTACTTCTTGTTACTTTAATATATATTTCCTTGGTAAGTAGTGAATCTTATGTACTTAGATACATCATCAGTCTTTAGATTTTTGAATTAGAATCTAGTTTTGGTTACCACCCCCCAACCCCAATGACGGTAGTAAGCTTGGTGTTTGGTTTTGGTTTTTGGGCTACACCTAGTGCCGCTCAGGGTAATTTCTGGTTCTGAGCTGAGAAATCGCTCCTGGCAGGATCAGAGGATCACATGGGATGCCAGGGATCAAACCTGCACCAGCCAAGTGCAAGGCAAATACTTTACTGTCTGTGCTATTGCTCTGGCCCCTTAAGTTTGGTATTTTGCTAAGATTTGTGTGTGTGGACATAGACTTATTTTAAAGACTTCATTATTAAGTCCATCTGGAATTCAGTTTTGTTAATAATAAGGCAGTTAGACCCATTTTTATTACTTTCAAATGGTTGATTACTGTGGCAATATAAGTCTGTACAAGTCCATCCCCCCAGATTTTTGAATCATTAGAATATTGTTTAATCACAAAATGCCCTGTTTTTGTTAAATATTTTTGTAAATGATTACTAGTTTATTCTTCTTGGAAGTACAATATTTTTGCATTTGTGTGTTTATGGGCACTTATTATTGGATCATAGAAAAGCTATTGTTTTTGGCTGTTTAAGTGCCTATATAAAGGGCTAGTAATTTTGTTAATGATATGATAGTATATTTAGAAGGCTCAACAGATTCTGTGGCTTAGACAATTTAGTCTCTTTTAGATCTTTTCAGTACTTAAGAGTTCAACAAAAACATAATAGGATGAATAAAATTAAAGGTTCTTGGTGTTTTGTGGAACTAGGGATGGAAGCAAAGTGTTTTATTAGTAAACTACACCTCTGGACTAAAAAATAAAGAGTTTTATAGTGAACAGAAAGAGTTATAAAGTGAACAGAAAGCCCCAGAAATCATATACTTTAAAGAAGCAAATGCCCTGAGATGGAGAAACTTTTGAGGTAAGTGTACTAAAAGGAATTTTTTTAAAGTACTATTTGATAGTAAATTTCAGAACATATAAAATAATTACCAAATGGCCTAAAGGAGACGTTTAATGTTAGACATTACCATTTGAGGTTTATATACAAGACTAGAACTTATATTTGGCAGTTTGACTTGAAGCTGAATGTAAGCATCACAAATTTTGTTAAATTGAAATGTTCATATTGATAGATTTCCTTGTAAATGGAAGATGAACATGTAGAGCCCAGAATCTGATTTTGGATTGGAGGAAGCTGTGAAATCACTGATGATGTAAAATAGCAAATACTAAAGAAATTTTTCCTCCAGGCCTTTGAACAAAAAAGGTTATTTTATTAAGAGTTGTTCACGGGGCCAGCGAGGTGGCGCTAGAGGTAAGGTGTCTGCCTTGCAAGCGCTAGCCAAGGAAGGACCACGGCGTCCCATATGGTCCCCCCAAACCAAGGGCAATTTCTGAGCGTTTAGCCAAGAGGTAACCCCTGAACATCAAATGGATGTGGCCCGAAAAACCAAAAAAAAAAAAAAAGTTGTTCTCAAAAACAATAAATTGGGATGCAAACCTGTTCATCTTGGAGCTGAGTAAGAAAACTATTGATTTTTATAATTAGAGCTTTTAAAGACAGCAGCACTGATTTTTGTATTGAAAAAATACAATAAATGCTTATATTACCTGAGGATTTTTTAAACTATAAATGCTCTGGATTGCACTCTAACTTCTAAAATATAAGACTTTTTGGACTTGTACCACAGTTTGTAATATCACTTTGAAATGCTGTCACAGGTTAATTAGATTGCACTAAAGAAGGAACCACTGATGGGCTAGAAATGAGTGTGGACCTTTTATCTTTTCTTTTTAAATAGGAGTTGCAACCTGTAGTATATGGGAGCTACTAGGGGATGAAATTCAGGTTCTGGCACATGCTGGGTGCCACTACAATCACAGGGAGGTAATCTCTGGAAGGCAGACCTTGCTTCTTTGGATTTAGGTTTTGACACCCCCAAATACCAGTTACAAGTGACTGGGATTGAGGGTGTAATGGAGATTTGATTTTGGAGTGGATGAGAAGGAACACTGAGTTTCAGTCATCATTGAAGATTTTTGGGGTCCATATTGTGTTCTTTTTGATTACTATTAAAGAGTTTTATTCATTTTTAACAATAAATAACTTTGTGATCGTGTTCTAGGCACACGTATAATACACAAGTATCAAGTATCTTATGTAATTTGCATTTTTTCAAATGAATGTAAATAGATTGTCATTTCTAGAGTATTTAATTGAGTCATAATGGTGTTTGAAAAATCTTACTTATCCCAGACACGGTGTAAAGCTTTTCCTTCCCTCCCCTCACCCTTTCCTCCCCGCTGTGCCAGGGCTGCTCCCATTACTCCTTGAACTCCCTGTATTTTGCCAGGTTGCAGAACCTAGGGCCCTAGCCTGGGGAACGGTCTCTGAACTCAATCTGGTATTTCTTTATAAAATTCTGCAAATGTGTTTTAAAAGGAGTGCTTTTATTGGCTTCCATATGTCTAACTACTTTTTTTGTTGTACATTGCCCTGAGACCTCCTTTGTCACTAATAGAAGGAGAGGACCCCTTTCTCTGAAGAAGTAGACCCATTTCTACTAAGGGAAGTGAAATGAGAGTGCTCTTTTAGTTTTTACCTATCTTAAATTTTAGGAAGTAATTCCAAATTTCTGCTCAGTTTTTGTGAATAAATTAAAATATTTATGTTGTAAATCCAGTGCTCTTGTATGACTTCTAGCAATCTTCAAAAAAATCCTCTAAAAATCAGAGGGCGAGAGTTGTTTTGTCCTCTCTTCTCTCCCAGCTCATACAGTATAGCAGATGCTTTGTCCTGTTTTACACTGCAGCCACTATTTCTTTTTGTTTCAGTTTGGTGTGATATTCATTTCTTAGTGCTATAGTAAATCACTGTATTATTTTAGTATTTTTCCCCCAAAGAAGAAAGTGTACATGTAAATGTTTTGAGGTTTTAATTTATCTGAATAAGAGAAAACATAACTTGTTCCTTTCAGCTCTATAAATATAAAAATATATTATAGGCCAGTGTTCTCCAATCTTTTTACACTTGCATACCAGCACATGTCCTGCATATTCGTTTACTTGTCAACACAGTTGGTTTTCGACATTCCTGACCCTTGGACGGTCCCCAGCTCATGGACTGGTGGTTGAGACCACTGTTAAAGTTATACCAGTTAACAGTTAATTAACGTAGCAGGGCTGAAGAAAATGGTCCTTTCCTCCTGATTTATTTTCTACAAGGGTAGAGTATCTAAAATGTTGAAACACTTGTTAGTTGAGTCAAAATTGGTATGACTTGTGAATTTTAGTCTTAAAATTTATATGATCATGCCTAGTTTAATATGTATTTCTGCTATGAATTTTTTATATATTATTTGTAGCAATTTCTACATTTATGTATTTATTTTTGAGGGGTAGACATGGTTTTGCTCAGGGCTCTCTCCTGGCTCTGTGCTCAGTGATCACTCCTAGCATTGTTCCTGGGATCAAATGGTGGTTGGTTGATTATGTGCAGGACAGGTACCTTATCTTCTTTCTACTATCTCTCTGGCCTGCCTGTTTATTTTTTGTTTTGTTTTGTTTTGTTTATTTTCTTTTAAAATTAGAATAATTTTATTTAGGAAAGATGACAGAGAATCTCATAAAGTAGAGAAATCATCTCCCTCAAGTTGGGATGCAGTCAGCTCCAAAATGGAGTGTATACCTACTTATCTATCAATAAATATCATAGTACTAGGGATTGGTGAGCCTAGTTCTCTTTCTCATAAGTTTTACTCTTTACTTCTGAGCCACTGCCCCACCCTATGCCAGTAAGTCTTACTATAACATTACATTTAATGTGCTTGAGATTTGTTGCCTAAATAGAAGTTCATTTTAAAAATGTATTTTATTTTGTTTTTTTTGGGCCATACCTTGCAATGCTGCTTAGAAGTTACTCCTGGCTTTGTACTCAGGAGTAACTTCTGGTAAGTCTTAGGAAACCATATGGAACGCCAGGGATTGAACCTAAGCAGAGCATGCAAGAAAAACACCCACCTCTCTGTACTGTCATGCGGGCCTAGAACTTTTCTTTGTATTTCTTTTTTATTTTAATTTTATTTTATTGAAACAATTGTGATCAATATAATCCTTTATAGTTGATTCTTTTTATTTCTTAAAAAAAAGTGCAAATTGCATAGCTAGTCCAAATGTTTTTTTTTCTCCCATATTTTCATAGGCTGTCACTATATATCATCTGTGGGATTCCCTTTCTAATATGAAATTTTGCTATATATTTTTGGATAGTTTTGAAGTATATCTGATTCTTAAGTATTTTGATGGATACAATATTCTCTATTTTATAAATGCCCTTTTATCTTTTTTCAAGAAAGGAATGAGATAGCAATGAGAAGGAAAATTCTCTCCCTTTATGGGTTTGCTTCTTGAAAACTACCTAAAGATGGAGCTGAAGCCTTGCGCCTGAGTATTTGATCCCCAGCACCACATAGGGTCCCCAGAGCATCAGCCAGTGTGGTTCACAGCCCCCCACCCCAAGAAAAGAATCTTCCTAAAAAATATCTTAAAATTGTTATTATATATATTATATATAACTTACATTGAAGGGGGAAAAACTGTAAAATATTTACACTTGAAGTGGTAAGTTGATTTAGTTTTTAAACAATAAGAATTAGAGAACTATGATGCATGCTGAGTGTAAAATAAGTCCTTATATTTTCTCAATTGTATTTTCTCACTCTTGTATGTCTCCTACCTACACTAGTTATTAGTAGAGAAAAATAAAGAGGCTTTGTATGCTATAGTGATCCATAAAAGGTACAAGCCATTTTGAAACTGGAAGAGAGACAAAGTCGATCCAAAAAAATTTTTTTGTCTCCTAACCTTCATTTTCAGATAGTTTTAATCAAATCCAAGTAATTTTTTTTTTTTTACAATGCTTTGGTTACCTAAAGTGTCATTCACCCTTACTGTTAGAAGAAATGGCTTCATTTCTATGTCAACTTTCCCATGTTGCATATTTAGTTAATGCATCTTTGTAGTATTATATATTCCATTTCTGTAGCATCTGTAAAGGGCTTGATGAAATGCCCTTCTCTTTTGTTCACTTTGATTTATCTCGTTATTGATGCTGATATTGATCAGTTCTGGTACATCCATTTTAAAATCTTTAACAGCTATTTATAATCATATCTTTTTCCTTCTTACATTATTTTCTTTCTTTTTTTTTTTTTTTTTTGGTTTTTGGGCCACACCCGGTGATGCTCAGGGGTTACTCCTGGCTATGCGCTCAGAAGTCGCTCCTGGCTTGGGGGACCATATGGGACGCCGGGGGATCGAACGCAGTCCGTCCGAGGCTAGCGCAGGCAAGGCAGGCACCTTACCATTAGCGCCACCGCCCGGCCCCCTTACATTATTTTCTAATTACTGTTTTTTAAATTCATTTGGTAGAATACTATCTGAATAAATATCAGGTATTCTAAATTAATACCTCATTGGATTATGATGATTATTTTAGATATTTTAATTAATTGGGGTATCTTGTCTCTTTGGCTATGTTGTCAGTGGTCTCTGGTAGTTTTCGTGCTCTTTTGCATAATAGGTTTTAGCAGCCTTTTTTATAACAAACTTTGAAAAACTGATGATTTCTCCAAGGAATTTTAATTCCTTTTAATCGGAAATATTTACATGAAGACTGTAATCAAAGTTTGGAGTGTTCATAGTTACTGGGCTTTTATTAATTTATTTTAGGACATTTTAGAAATGGAGTGTGCATTCTTTAGTAAAATAAAATCATGATTTTCTATTCTAGTTTCAACTCTTAAGTTTCAGTTCAGTGAAATTCCAATAAATGAATATACAGTTAAGTGGTAAATACAGAATAATAACTGTTGTATTTCTAGAGTAAAAAAAAAAACAGGAAAATGATACCAATCGTGGTCAAATCAATAGTATTGAAATACTTTAGAAAGATCAGTATACCAAAAAGAATAAGATACTGTTTAAAGAAATGGAAGATGCAAAAGAGGAAAAGGTATTTTGTGCACATTGAACTGAAAAGCAGTTGCACAGTGAAAGAAATTTGGCTTCCAAGTAAAAAGCCTTACTGAGTGTGGAAAGAATGAGTGTACATCATGCATATAATGAGAATGAGGGATTTATATGAAAATAATAATAGCTCAGCAAGACAACAGACACACCTTTTAAAAATATGCTGATGTGTTGTCAGAGATTATGTTTGCTATGTTCAAGGCTCTGTGTTCTACTTCTAGCACTATAGGCCCAACACCCATCACCGCATCATCAGCACAAATTGGATAGAGCACTGGTGTTCTCTAGGGCTGATCTGCCAGACACACACACAATTTAGAAATACTGTTCATTACATATATGATATACATATATATATATATATATATAGACATTATAGAAACATGAGAGCAGTAAGTTGAAAGACATTTGTACCACTGTGTTCATGGCAGCATTATTCATGAGACCCCAAACATGGAGACAATCTAAATGTTGTCCATTGATAAATGACTAGAGTAAGAAGTAGGAAACATTATGCAGTGGAATGATAATATCTTGTGATTTAGGGATAAAATGAATGAAACTTGAGATGATTCTGGTAAGTAAAATTAGCTTTTTACTCTTGTGTGGAATATAAATGTAACTAAATGAGATGCTGTGGTAAAAAGCAGACAAAAAAAAAAACTTAAGGGGCCAGAGAGATAGCATGGAGGTAGGTCATTTGCCTTGCATGCAGAAGGACAGTGGTTCAAGTCCCAGCATCCCATATGATTTCTGAGCATAGAGCCAGGAATAATCCCTGAGCGCTGCTGGGTGTGACCCAAAAACCAAATAAATAAATAAAAAAACCCTTAAAGATCTAACACCTAGACTGGGTGAAGCAATGATGGGCTTTAGAGAGATGCTCCTGGAATGAATAGTTGAAGGATGGGATGTCATTGGAATTTTGGTGGTAGTTGCTATGTCCTGTGCATAGAGTGATTCAAAAGCTCTCCCCTGAACATAAATAGTATTTTAAACCAATGATGAATTGTATTTATTAATTTTTTAGCAATTAAAATTTTTAAAAAATAGTAGGAATGTGATTTTATGTATTTTAATGGAATGAATTAGTTTTAGTTATTTTATGACATCTCTTTGTGCTGAAACACATCACATTTTAAACAAAAAGTTATTTGGGGGTAGAGTTACAGTCACTTCTTTTTTTTTTTTTCATTGGAGCACCCCACCTGCGCCAGGGTGCCTCTCTGGCTTCGGCTCCAGCTGCCTCCACACCCCTGCATGCCCCTCTCTGGCACTCTTGGCGGTGGCGTAATGAGAACTCCGACCTGCCCTTAGCAGCGGGGACACCGCGCAACTGGCAGCACCCATTTGTCGGACCGCTTGACGCCCAAATATCTGTTCAAGAACCCGAATAATCTTGCTGATGTTCCAGTGGAGCAACGGACTGTTCTGCCTGCTGTAAGGGGATCATACTGGCAGAAACCATACCCACAGCACCAGACACTGGGAACACGTCCCTGAGCTTGGTGGTCCTTCCAGTATTCACCAAAAGTACAATAGATTTGGAACTCTCCAGGCCACGTGGGAGCAGAAGTACTTCCGGGAAAGAAGTAGGGTGCGTGTCCCCTATTTCCCACTGTGGGTGGATCTGTCTCACCCACAAACCTCAAGACCAACAGGAACCTCTAGCCATACTCCACAGATTAATATTAATATTAATATTAATATTAATATTCAGTTAATAAGCATTTATTGAGTACTACTCAGGGTCAGGCCCTGAGCTGGTCACTCAGCACACTCTGATAATCAAAACAAATTCAGGGACCAGTGGTAGGGCACTGCTTGCACATGGACAATCCAGGTGAGATCGTTGGCATTCCATATGGTTCCCAGGTTTACCAGGCACTATTCCTAAGCACAGAGTCAGGAATAAGCCAGTCATTCATATTTTTTAATTAGTATAGACTGTATAAGTTGCGAGGAAATGAAAAACCAATTTGTAATAAAAATAGATTTATATTTGACGGAATTCAAAAATTATTTTTAAGTTAATTATTGAGGATTCTCCTACAACGGACTCATTTTACCTGGGGGCCGCAAGAGGCAAAGTTGGGGTGAGGCAGGGCCGCATAAGGGATTTCACTTACCGAATATACCCAATAAAAAATTGCGTTAGTAAGAAAAAAAAATCACATTAAACATTTGCATACACCGAACGGAACTGCTGGGGTATGCGAATGTTTAATGCGATTTTTCTTACTAATGCGATTTTTATTGCGATTATTTGGTAAGCGAATAATTGCGAATGCTGCGGTATTTGAAGGCTGGGGGCCACAAAATGTTGTCCGGGCCGGGAGTTTGAGACCCCTGTCCTACAAGATTGTATTAGAATTGATTGAACAGGAAACATTGTTTCAAACGGTTCTTGTCTTGTCTCACCTATTATAGTACTTTTTCACATTACTCACAACATGAGGGAAGGGTTGGTTTATTTTGTTGTTGTTTTATGTTTGGGGCCATACCCTGTGATGCTCAGGGATACTCCTGGCTATGCACTCAGAAATCACTCCTGGCTTGGGAGACCTTACGGGACCCTGGGATCGAACCGAGGTCCGTCCTAGGCTAGCGCTTGCAAGGCAGACACCTTACCGCTCTGTGCCACTGCTCAGCCCGGAGTGAAGTATTTTTTAGGGAGTTAGCATGTGATGGTATAAAAATAATACAAACACCACATTTTAGATCATCTGGTGGTCACATTCTAACAAACTATATTTTTATGTTAATTATGTAGTTGACATTAGATATTGGTTAGTAGGTTATACTTCTATTAATATAATTTTTTTGTTTTTTGGGCCATACTCGGTGACGCCCCGGTTACTCCTGGCTATGCGCTCAGAAAACGCCCCTGGTTTGGGGGGGACCATCTATATGGGAGGCCGGGGGATTGAACTACAGCCCTTCCTAGGTTAGCAAGAGCAAGGTGGCCCCACTATTAATATAATTTCTATAATTCTATAAAGAAAAATTTTATAGACCTTTTAAAGTGCTATCATATGCGAACTATGCTCTTTTATATATTGCATCATCAAGTTTTATAAAGTAATAATTGCTTAGACTTGTGTTATTTTCTAGAAGTTATGCGGTATTCAAATTCCAGAGACATGAAATTAACTTATTTGTGCTTTTGTTCTAATAAAAATTCTCCAGAATGCAGAATATTAAGCTAGATATAAAAGAACATGTATATGTTAATATACATATAATTTTTTTTGTTAACCTTTTTTTTTTTCCATTTGACTTCAGATGGTACAATGAGTTTATTAGTGGCAAAGTTTTGGGGAGTAGTGTCAAAAAAAAATCTTGAACACGTGTTCCAAAACTTTATTTGGCCTACTTTCACCTGTTCAGGAAAATAAAATCTCTCAGGGTCCCTTCGGAGGCTACAGTTGCCCTCTGCCACATTATTCCTGTGTGCAATGGTGGGGTTTAATATCCCTACTTTTAGGAAATTTTGAAGAGTATGTAAACATAACAATAGGTGGCATGATGCAGTGACAGCTGCTTTACTTGGTTTTATAGCAGAGGCTTAGAGAAGGGCTTAGGAGATGATGAGGGAAGAGATCAAGAGGAATAGAATCTTGGGTACAGTAGTGCTAAGTGTTAAGTAGTCTGTGGAAAGGGAGATCTTAACAACTGTGTTTACTGAGTATTTTTTGTCAAGACCTAGCTTTCTCTGTCTTCAGCTGGGTGATAAGGGTATCAAAAGGAGTTATAAGGATTTCAGAAAGAAAGGAAGTTCCTCTTATTTTATAGTTGAATTTCCTTCAGTATAACTGATATTTACTGATAGGATTGCTGAGTGGGTGAAGACTATTTTTTTTTTAACCACTATTAGTTCCATAAATATCCACTTGCTAACTCTCCTTCATTGCTTCTTTATGGTCAAGTCTGCTGGGACAAGTTAGGAAATTGTAAAAAGGCTGCCTTTGCTTATTAAGGGGTCTCAAACTCAATTTGCCTGGGGGTCGCAGGAGGCAAAATAGGGGTGATCCTTGAGTGCAAAGTAAGTAGTAAGCCTTGAACATTGGGGGGGTGTGACCCAACAACTAAAACAAAACAAAACAAAACAAAACAAAACAAAACAAGATTCCTCTAGGGCAGGGCCACAAAATGTACGGAGGGCCGTTTGTGTGTGTGTGTGTGTGTGTGAGTGTGAGTGTGAGTGTGAGTGGGTGTGTGTGTGTGTGTGTGTGTGTGTGTGTGTGTGTGAGAGAGAGAGAGAGAGAGAGAGAGAGAGAGAGAGAGAGAGAGAGACTTTTTGACAGTTTTTTATGTAATGGAACTTGGGGAAAAATGACATGCTGTAGAGAATTAGCCAAGTAGTTTATTCTTTTTTTTTTGGATTTTGGTTTTTGGGCTACACCCGGTGATGCTCAGGGGTTACTCCTGGCTGTCTGCTCAGAAATAGCTCCTGGCAGGCACGGGGGACCATATGGGACACCAGGATTTGAACCAACCACCTTTGGTCCTGGATCGGCTGCTTGCAAGGCAAACACCGCTGTGCTATCTCTCCGGGCCCCAAGTAGTTAATTCTTTATAATTTCATTCTTTACTTAAAAGATTTTAGGAGCTGGAGCGTTGACGCAAGCTGTAAGGTGCCTGTCTGCCTTGCATTCGCTAGCCTAGGATGGACCGCGGTTCATAAAATAAAAGATGGAATTACCTCTATCCTGTGGGAAAAAACAATCGAAGATTCTCAAGAGTCTAAAAATAACCTTCCAAATAACACCTACTAAGCTGAACTAATACTAAAGGCAAAAAATATTTACTAATATTCAGCATGTATACAGTAGCTTTGGGAGGAGTGTGTCCTCTCTAAATGCTTAGGGCCATCCCTCGTGCTCAGGGCTTATTCCTGGCTCTCTACTCTGTATAGAAATGCATCTGTTGCTGGGGATTGATCCAGGTCAGCCACATGCAAGAAAAGTGCATACCTTTTGTACTGTTGTTGCAGTTCCTAAAATGACTCATTTTAACTATATGCACTTAAATTTTTTTTTAAATATCTGTAACTTCCCCCCCTCCAATTTCCTTTATAGACATACTGTCTCAGAAAATCTATAATTTTTACAACTTTGATTTTAGTTGACCAAATGATGTTTCCTCATTTTGCTTAAAGAAAGTTTCAAGTTTTCCCCCACCTTTTTATTTATTTATGATTCTTTTTCTGTTTTGTGCTGGGCATGGCATTGCTTTTCCTCTGAGCTCTATCTCTGGTCTTCAAATAACATTTTGCAATGTAATGCTTAGCTGTTGGTGATTGTTGCATCAGAAATTAAAACTGACAGTTTTGCTGACCTTTATTAAGCCTAATAGTAATCATCCCATCCATAATATGTTAGCATAGATAACCTGAATTACTGAATGTAAGCATTTTTGAGACAAAATTTTCATGAAAAATGTCAGTTTTTGCATTTTTGAAATTACTATTTCTCTCTGGCTTAATAAAAGACAACTGGATTCTCATACCTGATTCTGCATTCTTTTTCCTTTTTGGTTTTTGGGCTATGCCCTTGGGAATGAGCCCTGGTCAGTTGGGTGTGAGTTTGAGGGTTGAAGAGATGAGACCAGAGGAGATAAGGCACTTGACTTGCACTTGGTAGACCTAATGAATATCCCTGGCCCTGCCTAAGGTTCCTCTGAGCAGTGCCAAGTTCAGTTCTGAGTTCAGAGCCTCTGCATACCACTAGATGTTCCCCCTGATTCCCCAAGCAAAAAACAAAACAAAACAAAGCAAAACAAAATCCTTTAAATGAATGGTGTTCCATTAAAAATAAAGTGGCTCATTGAACTTTGAATTCAAACAGTTATTTTTTAATTAAAAAAATTTTTAGAGGGACTTCTAGCAACGCTTAGGGGCTTACATCTCCTGGCTCTGTGCTCAGGGATCATACCTAGTGGTACTCTGGGGACCAAACATGATGCCAAGGATTAAAACCAAGTTGACATATGCAAGACAAATGTTCTACCTGCTGTAGAGCATGATCCTTTTGGCCCGAGGATCATTATTTTAATATTTATGTGAATTTTTTTAAGTATGTTTAATGATGATTTTAATGAAAATAAGCATTTTTGCTGCTTTAAGGCAATTCTTTAGTAAAGAGGAATTTGTGTGTGGGGGTATTGTGTTTATGATTAAGAAGACTATAAAGAGTACTAATGCATTTGTCTTTACCTTGATTTGTACTAAGATGTCAAGTAGTTTTATGACCATCACTGCTTTATGACATCACAAATGATAATTTAGTGCTGGGGCAAGGAACATCTTAGTAATAACACAAAAATGATTTGACCTCAGAGTATAGTGAGAAGTGTTTTGAGGGTGGATCTGACTCAGAAGATAGAACGACAGTCTCGCCATCAGTGGAACTTTTAGAAGCCTTTGAGAAACTCTCTCATTTTGTCATACTGCACACAACACTGATCAAATTTTCTCAGGCACATTACGAAGTGACAGCTGTGGGCTTTAGTTTCGAACAATTTGGACTGTATTGGCAGCATATATTTTACTATAAAATTTTACAAATCAATATCTTTAGGTCTTTAGGTAGCACTCAGGCGTCACTCGGGTCTGATGTGCTGTACTATCTGTTGCACTCAGAAAGAAATATCTTTTTTGTTTAGTAAGATACAACTTGATTTTTTGGGGGGGAGAGGGGACCATATGGGATGCCAGTAACTGTGGTCTGTCTTAGGTTAGCATGTAGCAAGGCAAACGCCGTACAGCCTGTGCCACCGATCCAGCCCAAGATACAACTTGAAATCTGTCTTTGCAGCTAAGAGTATATAAAACTGGTCTTACCAGAGTGTTTACGGAATTGCTACTGTGGGTCTGTGGTGGTGGAGTAATCTACTTGACCCTCCCCTTCCCCCCAATATGGCTGTTTTCTCACACCCTGTAAAATTTAACTGGTTGATCTCCCCAGTTTTCAATAAAAGTTGAAAATTCTCTTCATCTTGATCATCAGTTTCTTCTCTTGTTTTTTATCCCTCCCTCCTTCCCTCTCTTTCCTCTTGCGCACTCACTTTCTCCCATACACTCTCATTCACATGTGTATATCAGTCTGTTATCTGTTAAACTTTAAGTAATTTTCACTTGACTTGAGCAGCATATATGATCCATTGGGATCCATATACTGACTTGGTCTCTATGCTTTTCCCATTTGTTCCCAGCCTGCTCTGAGGAATCAAGGAAGGCCTTCCTCCTTTGTAGTAAATGTGTCATAAACTCTTCTAGAGCTTGTGTCCCCTATTTCTCCTTATTTTTCCTTGTACTTACTGTTTTAAACATCCATTTAGGTCTTTTTAGAATTCAATCTGTATTCAGGTCCTACAGGCTTTCATGTCTGTTGGACAGTTAGAATATTAAGCTAGCTTACTTTGAGAACTAACTTAGCATGGGTAGTTAGTTAATCTTACTATGGTTCCATTCAAGCATATTTCAAAGTTAACTTTTTTTGTTTTTGTTTTTTGTTTTTGGGTCACACCCGGCAGTGCTCAGGGGTTACTCCTGGCTGTTTGCTCAGAAATAGCTCCTGGCAGGCACGGGGGACCATATGGGACACCAGGATTCGAACCAACCACCTTTGGTCTTGGATCAGCTGCTTGCAAGGCAAACGCCACTGTACTATCTTTCTGGGGCCCCAAAATTAACTTGTTAATAGACAGGCATTTGTGTCTTGGTTTTTATTTTACTGTGTAACTTGTTTCCAGGCTTTTCTAAGATTATTGGTGGGTTGCTTTGAATCCCATGACTGATTCATGTTCAGCAACTTAAAAAATGTGTATCAGAAATGTGGCCTATCTTGTGTCGTATTTTACTTTCTTGTCTTTCATTTCTCTGTTAATGTAGACTTTACAGTGTATTTAGTTAATTGCCAGCATGCATTTTATTCTAAAATCATGTATATTTTAGAGACATCTGTATTAACAATCACATATATTTGGGAAGCTGAAGCTTCCATCTAAAGATTAAGAGGAAGCTATTAGTGCCTTTTGAATCCTTAAAAGAGAGTAGCCTATAGCTAATGTCAGTTGGGCTTCAGGCTGAAGTTGACTTCTCACATAATCAATACTAGTTTATTGTCCTTAGTCTAAAGTGCTTTGATAATACTCTTTATGATTGCTTAATTGGGACTCAAATGTAGTGTTCCCTATAACCAGATCAGTACCAAATATTTGTTTTAAAAATTCTATTAAAAAAATCTGTGTTTGATAAAAAAATAAGTGTTTAGATTTGACACTGATGTTCTAGATGGTGAACTTAGATCAAAATCAAGACAAATGATTGACAGAAATTTGTTCTAGAGAATAATGAATATCCATTTCTCTATATACTTATTAAAGTCAGTATTTATAAAGGAGAACTGGTATCAGAAAACATCATGCATAGGGCCCGGAGAGATAGCACAGCGGTGTTTGCCTTGCAAGCAGCTGATCCAGGACCTAAGGTGGTTGGTTCGAATCTCCGTGTCCCATATGGTCCCCTGTGCCTGCCAGGAGCTATTTCTGAGCAGACAGCCAGGAGTAACCCCTGAGCATTGCCGGGTGTGGCCCAAAAACCAAAAAAAAAAAAAAAGAAAACATCATGCATAGTAGTGCATGTAACAGTTTTAGTGGGGTGGACTCATTTTCCTCTCCCTTTTCTATTTCCTGAAGTTACTCTTTCTGGCAGGTTTTTTTTTTTTTTTTTTTTTTTTTTATATGTATTGAGGACACACTTGCTGGTGCTCAGGGACACTCTGGCTCTTTTCAGGAGACAGACCTTAGACAGTACTAAGGATCAAGCCAGGGTCAGTTGCATGCAAGGCAGGATGTTTAGCCCTAAACTATTTCTTCAGTTACATCTGACAGCTTTCTCAATCCCCCAGTGCAGTGATTATCTTTTTTTTTTTTTTTTTTCCTTTTCTTTTTTTTTTGGTTGGAGAATGGGGAGATGGAGAACCTTCCCTGACAGTGGTCCATTTCTGACAATACTCAGTCAGGTGGGCCAGGTGGGGCACTGCTTTTGGATGCAGAGCTGCTGGGATCCAGGTGTTTGAGGGCTTTAGTATTTCCCTTGGTGTTGCTCGAAGATCTTGTGCTGCCAGTGATCTAACTGGAGTCCTGTACATACAAAACATACTCTGACAACTATAGTCTGATGATTAAAGATCCACTCCTGTCTCTGCAGTCCCTTGGTAGTAGTTCTTGGAGAATAGAATGGGATTAAGGTGCTTTCCTGGCACAGCATCAGGTTGGCTGCCTGGTACCATGTATACAGTCCCTTGAGAATTGCTAGGGGTGCTTCCTAAGCAGAATGATAAATAAGTCCTGAACACAGTCTGCTCTGGTCTCCAAACCAATAAATAAATAATAGTAGCACCGGTGGTGCTAATTTCCCCTCAACTATCCTTATTCTTAAGTTTATTTTATTTTAAAAGTTCATTAATTTCTCTTGGGGATGAAGACTTTTCACTGTGTAATCACATTTGAATTAGTAGGTAGTACAGTAGGTAGGGCATTTGTCAGATCAAGATTCCATCCCTAACAACCCAGATGGCCTCCCAAGCTTACAAGGAATGATATGATCTCTTAGAGTAGAGCCAGGAGTAACCACTGATTACTACTAGGTGTGGCTTTGAAACCAACGACTAAATAAAAATAGAAACAATAACAATAAATAAAAGCCGTAAGTATTGCTGTTATATTGCTTCAGAGTAGGTAGAGAGTTTATATCAAATAGAATAATTTTGATAGTTTAGAAAGTGTTATAGGTAATGAACTTTTAAAAGGACATTTTCACCTTTTTGAGATGAGAATAAAGATTATTTCTTGAAATTGGGTCTTTAAATTTATAGTTTAAAAATAGCATTTATTCTCATGTTTAGAAAGATATAGGGGATATAGGGCATTTGTTTAATATGTTGCTTTGCTTCTCTTTGGACTTAAAATTACAGACATATCCTTAAAATGCTTGACATACAGAGCTAGAGAGAAACTCAACATGCTGTGTTCCCTCTTCAGCACTGCATGTTCCACCAAACATTATTATTTGATTACTATTAATAATGTCTATTTTTATTTTTTAATAATCTTTATTGCGACTAAAGTGAATTACAAATCTTTCATAGTAATATTTTAGGTACATAGTGAATAGTTTCTTTATTTTTAATTAAAAAAATTCTTTTTGTTTTTGGGCCACAGCTGGCGGCGCTCCGGTTACTTCTGGCTCTGCACTAAGAAATTACTCCTGGCAGGCTTGGGGAACCATAGGATGCCAGGAATCAAACCCAGGTTCGTCCTGGGTCCACCGCGTTCAAGGCTAATGCCCTATGTAGGCATTGTGTTATCTCTCCAGTCCCAATAATGTCTCTAAAAAAACACCTTAATAGGGGCCTTTGCGGTGGCACTAGAGGTAAGGTGCCTGTCTTGCCTGCACTAGCCTAGGACAGACCGCGGTTCCATCCCCCGGCGTCCCATATGGTCCCCCAAGCCAGGAGTGACTTCTGAGCGCATAGCCAGGAGTAACCCCTGAGCGTCACCGGGTATGGCCCAAAAACCAAAAAAAAAAAAAACCCACCTTAATAGTTGAAATAATTAAAAATAATTGAAGTAATATAATGTAATTCTGGTGTATTGGGTTTGTTTTAGTTTAATTGGCGTTATGTTAGAATAAACTGAAATATACATATTTAATTTAGTTTTGTGACTATTTGATGGTTTTCTAATAAGTTTTATAGAATGTTATTAACATGATTTTACTTAGAATGCTTTTATGAAACCTTCAGGAGTTAGCATTTTCAAAATTTGTGAATATACATTTAACATACTTCAAGTTACATTGTCAAGATTTAAAAATATTTTATGTCCCACACTACATTTTTTTTCATACACAGAGTGTTACTACATAACATTGGTAGGATGTTAATTACTATTTTTAATGAGGTAAGGAATTAGGGTTAATGCATGTCTGGTGCTTCTGAGAGTGTTTAGGGGAGTTTGGGGTGGGAATTACAGGATGTTAATGTATCCTGTTAAATCTCTCTAGTCCTTGATAATTACAGGACATGATAGAGACCCTAAAGATAAAGGCACATTTTCAGAAAGGCATATCCTAGTAATTGTGAACTTAATTAAAAATAATTGTGAAGGTCTCCAATGAGTGCTGAGTTTTTAAGGATTTGTGATTATGAGTATAGAGTAGTTTGATAGTGTTGCTATAACAAAATACCACAAACTGATTGGGTTACATCACAGTTTTAAACTTTTCCCAAACATTTATTGAAAATGAATCTTAGATTTATTTAAAACACTTTAAATACTTAATTTCTCCCTGCAACCCCCTCTTCCTCCAGTTCCTAATAAAGGGTCACAACTTGCAGTTTAAGTAATAGAAAGTGGGACCCAGGAGATGATTCAAAGGGTTGGAGTGTATGCTTTGCCTATGGGAATTCTTGGGTTTAATTCTTAGTACCCAGCACTGTTGGGTGTGGCCTTTAACTAGCAAAGATAAACAAAAATGTATTTCCTTACTGTTTTTGAAGCTGGAAATCTACAAACAAGATGCAGGCAGGTTTTTTGGTTTTCTCCTTGTCTTGCAGATAGCAGTATCTCTTTTTGTTATCACTTAAATTTCTTTCTGGTTACTTGCATCTGGGTTCCTGGTATCTTTCCCACTTACAGGGTGTCAGGTTGGGTGGGTTGGGGGAGGTATTTTGGGTTACACTCAGCAGCTCTCAGGGGTTACTGTTGACTCTCTACTTCAGAAGTTACTTCTGGCAGACTGGGGTGGGGGTGGGGACACTTGGGCTGCTGGGTATCAAACTTAGGTTGACTGCATGCAAGGTAAACACTCTACCTACTTGTACTATCACTTCAGCCTCTTGTGGTCTCATTTATTGTAATCACATCTTTAAAAGGCCTGTCTCAAAATATAATAATAATGTCACATACTGGTATTGGGCTTGGGTTTTATTACATAAATTCTAAATGGGATATAGCTCAGCTCATAAGATGGAGCTACCATGACTTCTCAAAATGATAAATGCATATAATTTTGGTCTTCAATTTTATTTCTTGGTCACACCCATACTAATTGGTGTTCGTGGTTATATTGTTTGATATTTTTGCAATATTTTGGTTTTAATATATTTAGAGTTTCCTGTTACAATCAAGTGGGTAGCGTGGTTGCTAGTTAGTATTATTTTCCTTTGTAGCAGGTCAAAGCGTCACATCCAAGCCACAATAATTTTGCTTGATAATTCACTGTGACTTAATCTGGTATTCAGCAGAGTAGTGGTGGTCTGTTACTGCAGATGCTGTCTGGTCATTTAGAAGAGTCATTTGTTGACACCAATTTCTGTTTAAACTGTTTTGATGGCCTGTACTGTAGTTCGGTTCTGGCAATATATATGGCTCAGAGTTAGCAACTCTTTCGATATTTTGTCTTTATAGTTGCTGCAAAATTTTTATTTTTTGTAGTAATTACATTTTATAGTCGTGTGTGTGTACACACTTCCAAAAGTCAGCTTAGGTGTTGAAGAACATTTCTAGATATGTAGAAAAGTTTTTTTTTTTTTTGACCACACCTGGTGGTGCTCTTGGCTCCTGCCTTCGTGCTCAGGAATTATTCTTGGTGGTTTGGGGCAGTAGGGGGAGTGGGGAGAATGATCATTTGGGATGCCAGGGAGTGAGTGAATTCAGGTTGGTCACATGTAAGACAAATGCCCTGCCTTCTGTAGAAAAGTTTTTTTTTTTAAATGTCAGTACTTTATATTACATTAGAAAGATAATAAAGAGCAGTAAACACAGGAGCCAAGGTAATTTGCCATACTTATGTTTTGAATGAAAAGTTAGAACATTGTGCCTTTTAAGAGAAAAATATATAAATTACCCACATTTTACAACTATTGCCTGCCTGAACAGGCTTATGGTACATATAACATATTTTGCCTCTTACCCAACTTGAAATTAAGTGGGTCTTTTTTTTTTTTTTTTTTGTGGGGAAGGTGGTGGGTAATTTACTTCCAAATGGTGCACAGGAGGCCCAGAGGCCTCTCCTTTCTAGTCTCTGCCAAACAGACTGGTTGTTGAGAGTAAGGGCTTGAGAAAGCTGCTGAAACTCTGCAGTGTCATATATCACCTATTACCCAGGCTACCTCAGGCTACCCTATGTAAACCAATGGGATATCATTGTCATTTCATAACAACTTGATTATATTGAGAAATGCATAGTTAGGCAATTATCTTAAAAGTGAACACATTATAGAGAATATTAACACAGACCTAGCTAGAGGAGTAACTTATTGCATACTTTGTAGAAGTTGAAGTCTTAGAATAATGAAACCATAGGAATGTACAAAAGCATATATGTAGGTGTGTGTGTGTGTGTGTGTGTGTGTGTGTGTGTGTGTGTGCGTGTGTGTGTCTGAGTAATAGCACAATGGCAGGGCATTTGCCTTGTATGTGCTGACCTGGGACAGACCCAGGTTCGATCCCTGGCATCCCATATGGTCCCTTGAGCCTGCCAGGAGCGATTTCTGAGCACAGATCCAGGAGCACTGCTGGTTGTGGCTAAATAAATAAATAAACAAATAAATAAACAAACAAATAAATAAAGCATGTATATGGTAATATGTGACAATTTTTTATAAATTATATATTATTATAAATCATTTTGGTGATTAATTTTGATTATGCATTTTACTTTGTTTCTTTTCTTGTTTTGTCTTTTATTTTTTTGGGTGGGGTGATATTTAAGGCTTACTCCTGCTTCTGTGCTCAGAAATCACTCTTGGCAGTTATTCATTCCAACCTTAACCTTAGATTATGCAAAAAGTTTCTAGATTTATTAAATATATCATAGTCAGTAGATTTAAGAATATGTTTTCTGTCCTTTTCTTAACTTCCACTTTTTTCTTTCAGCATTTCAAATACAAATAATATACTCTAGGATATTTGGGTTTGGCTTGCTCCATCCATGAATGGAAATAGAAAAAAATTTTGTTAGCAATCATCTATGAAGCTGAATTCATAAATAGTATTGGCTTTATCCCTATTGCTTTGACTTATTTCACTCAGCAAAATATTCCTCATATAAGCAAATTTCACTGTTATTCAGTATCCTTTCTTTGTAGGTATTTGATATTAGGATTTTGTTTGTTCTTTGGGGACTACACCCGGTGACGCTTAGGGGTTACTCCTGGCTATGCACTCAGAAATAGCTCCTGGCTTGGGGGGACTATATGGGATGCTGGGGGATCAAACTGAGGTCCGTCCTAGGTTAGTGCATGCAAGGCAGTTGCCCAACTGCTTGCACCACCGCTCCAGCCCTGATGTTAGAACTTTAATTAAGAGATGAATTTCATACAAGTCACAATCTACAACTGTGTCTTAGGAGATAAACTGGTCTTTTTGTGGTCTATGTAGTCTCACTGCAACTGACTGAACCACTGGCCTAAGATATTTAATCTAGCCATTTTTTAAAAAGGGCCACATAAACATTTTTCTTCACTGAATATCTGATTTCTGCAAGCTTAGTATAGCTTAATTTCCATTCTAGTTTACAGCACAATGCATTGTCCATCCTAGAGGTAAACAATGTAGAAAGAAAACAATAAGGTTCTTTTTCTCCTAGAATGTAAAGCTTGCTGAAGTAGGACTACAGTCAGCATAGCACTTCAAAAATTTGAACAAGTTATTTACTCTTTTTTCATAATTAAAATAATTGATTACAAAAACTGATGAATGAAATAAATCTGTTCATAGTAATTTGAACAGATTAGACTTTTTCTGATCTGCCTCTTTAGTATTTCTTTTGTCATTATGACTTAAAGTCATATATTAAAAGGCACCAGTGATACTAGTGACATATGGGAGTTTATGTAGGCAATTTATATCTTCTTGGTTGTATATTTCCTCCTTAGGAATATATTAGGTGATCGCTATTGTAGCTTGTGCCATTTCAAACCTTGGTCTACCAGTTATTACTGAAAGTTTTAGCATCTTATTATTTTAGTGTTGGGATTGTTACTTAAATGGCAGGCTGAGTAATATATTTAAAAAAAAGACTATTGGCCTGGAGCAATAGCACAGTGTTAGGGTGTTTGTCTTACACGTGGTAAACTCAGCACAGACCTGGGTTCAACTCCTGGCATTCCATATGGTCCCCAGAGCCTGTCAGGAGTAACCTCTGAGCGCTGCCTGATGTGGCCTAACTCCCTCTGCCCAAAAATAACCCCCTATTATTTTGCTTCCTGTGTGTCAGTCTGCTTTACTTGATTCTCGCCTAGCCTTTCTTATTTTGGGAAATTCTATCAATCAAATTACTGTTCCTTGATAAACAGCTATCTATGATTGATTAAATGATTCATTACCATTTCTTGAAAGTTTATAATAGGTTGGGTTGTTTGTTTTGCTTCAAGGATTATTTAAGTTCAACAGGCTTTTAAAATTAACTGCTGAGTACCGGCTGTATGTTCTTTTGTTAATACTGTGGATTCAGATAAAGTTGAACACTAGATAGATTCTTGATTATTAAAAAGTAGTGAATCATGAGAAATTTGCCCACAGTAAAAGATTTGTGAACACACAGTAACCAAAAATTTGATCAGACATGTAATGAATCTGAGGTATTTTCATCAATGCTTGTGGCATTTCTTGGGTGAAAAGGGGGTTAAGAATGGAAGAGTTGAAGAAATCCTAGTCTAGATCAGATGTTCATCAAATTGTGTGATGTATTGTCCCCCTTTCAAGGTAGAACCAGGCACTTCTTACCACTCCTCACCCCTGAAAACTACCTTTTTTAAACAAATAGAAAACGCTCCCTACTTGTGCCCTAGCTTATTATTGGATTAAAGCATGGTGTTTAATTCAGGAAATGCTGCAGTAGATCATGGTCGAGTAAGTGGATCTAGTTACTGGTTTAACCTTAAGTGAGGTCATGCAAGTTTATATAAACTAGTTTAAAAATAAATTCCTTTATGAATTATTCTCAGCAAATATTTGTTGATTTACCTATCTTTAATACCTGTACATATAGGTTTTATAAAAAAAAAAAAGGGACAAAAATGGAGAAAAAATAAGAAGTCCGGGTGTAATACATACAATAATGTTAAAATAAGATGTCCTGAACCAAAAATGGAATCAGAATAATATTTGCCTACATTTTATTGAGATATTGAATGTTCAGGGGATTTGATTTTACTTCCGTGTTGATTTTTGAAGGGCAACTTCTTTCTACAAAGATAATATTGCTAGTCTCTTTGGGTTTCCATCGTTGTAAAGGGCAGCTGTGACCTTTCAGCCTAATACAACAAGCGCCTTTTAATTCCTGTAATATCTTAACAACCCAATCACATTTGATTCTACTTCCTAAATGCTCTTTGAATCCAAAAATTCTCTCCAGCTTTATAAAAGTTCTCTGCAATTCTATAATACAGCCCAGATTATAATCTTCTGCTGGATTATAGCAATATTCCTTTGATTGGTCTTTTTATTCTTGTTTATTATCTTTTTTTTTTTGTTTGTTTTTTGTTTTGTTTTTTTTTTTTGGTTTTGGTTTTTGGATTTTGGTTTTTGGGCCATACCCGGCGGTGCTCAGGGGTTACTCCTGGCTGTCTGCTCAGAAATAGCTCCTGGCAGGCACGGGGGGACCATATGGGACACTGGGATTCG
This sequence comes from Suncus etruscus, assembly GCF_024139225.1. Taxonomy (NCBI): domain Eukaryota; kingdom Metazoa; phylum Chordata; class Mammalia; order Eulipotyphla; family Soricidae; genus Suncus; species Suncus etruscus. The sequence goes on along the minus strand of NC_064853.1, from coordinate 86,055,213 downwards.
AACCAACCACCTTTGGTACTGGATCGGCTGCTTGCAAGGCAAACACCGCTGTGCTCTCTCTCCGGGCCCTTTATTATCTAATTTTTAAGTCAAAGCCAAGATGATCCTTTAAAAAAATTTCAAATTGGGGGGTTAGAGTGATAGTACAGTGGAATGGGTTTTTACCTTGCACCTAGTTGACCTCGTATCAATCTTTGACATCCCAACAGACCCCTAAGCACTGCCAGAGCATTTCTAAATGCACAGCCTCTACAATCCAATTTTATTTTCCTTTCTCATCTCAAAACATCAGTACTTAAATTTTCTTAAGTGATGATTTCAAAGGTTCTTTAGCACCCAACCCCCTTTTCAAGCATTTACTTTTTGTGTGTTTGTTTCTTGGGCCACACCTAGCAGTGCTCAGGGGTTATTTCTGGCTCTGCTCAAAATCTCTTCTGGCAGACTTGGGACCATATGGTATGCGGGGGATTGAACCCGTGTCTGTCCCAGGTCTGCTGTGTGCAAGGCAAGTACCCTACCGCTCTGCTATCACTCCGACTTCTCAAGCACTTTTAAATCTCTCCCCACTTAGTTAACTGTTGCCTCTTTGGTGTTCTCATTTTTCCCTTCTGACTATCCTTTTGGATGGTCATCCTTTGAATCCAAATTCCAGTAACCCTCCCTCTAAGGTTTATTCCTATAAACTAATTGGGTTAAGTGTTTAACATTTAATAAATTGTTACCACCTCTTTGTCTTTCTTCTTCCTGAGCTATAGCTTTAATGATCACTTTCTTCTGCAACTTAGGGCAGTAATATTCTTGTCATATAGCAGCCTACTCAGACGCTGGTTTGTCATTTAGAATGGAAGTCTCCTAAGTGCTGCTCCAGGGTAATTTATATCTGTATTAGGCTTCATTGGAAGGCCTAAGGAAGTGATACTGTAAAAGTATCAGGAACCATTCTGTTGTTGACTCAGGGCCACACCCAAAAATCCAGGACAGGGAAAGGGGGCAGGAATCAAACATAATTAGTGTTTTGGATGTGTCCTTAATCCTCACTCCTGTTTTGGCATTTTATTTATTTGTTTGTTTGTTTATTTATTCATTTTTACTCTCATTTTTTTTCTTCCTGACCACACCCAGGCATACTCTGGGAATGTTCCAGTATCTGCTGGTACTGGGGACCATATGGATGCTGGAGATGGAACCTGGGTTGACTGATTGCAAGTGCCTTACCCACTCCAGCCCCAAACTAACGTGTCATTATGTTGATTCTGCATCATAGAGAGAATGGCATAGGAACACACACAGCATTTGAACTAAATAGATGCTAATGCATATGTCTGTCTAAATAAGACATCAAGATACTAATGAGTGGTCCTGACTTAAAGAATTCCAAGCTGATAATATTATTTTTAATTTAATGCTTGAAAATAAATGGAAAGAATTCAAAGTTCAGTGTTTCTAAGGTTACTTGAAATGTGGTCACACTTAATTGTTAACATATAGTTAGTTGTTGCTTTTTGTGTTGTAACTGCAGAGTTGAGTGGTTGTGACAAAGAAGACACTGGCTCACAGACTCTCATATATTTACTACTGTTAAAATTTGTTGTCTAAATCATTTCCGTAACATGAGCATAGATAAATGTGTCACTGAAATATATTTATTCCTCTATTTTGAGGTTTAAGTATGTCCAGTAAGAAAATACCTGGAGTGAAAACATGTATTCGAATCATAGTCTTAAACTTATCTAGAGCTTTCGGAAAACTAAACATTTCAGATTAGATGTTGAGAAAATAGACTTCTAGTTCTGCCATATTCTGTAACTAAAACCAGTGTAAATAGATGTAAATAGATATCCCCACCCAGTGATCTAAAAAGCAGTCAGTCAGTCCTAAATAAATACTGTTTGACTCTTTAAAATTTATCACTTTTACAAGGCTAAGGAGAAGGAGGAAAGCTTTCTGTTACTTTATATAATGACAAAAATTCTAAAGCATTTTTTAACTTCGGGGGTCATTTTTGCCACTATGTTATCTTGCAAAAGAAAAATGTGTTTGTGTGATTGAATTAAGTTTAATTATCTGGATATATTATTTGGTGATAATAGTACTTTCATTTTGCATCATTTAATAAAATTGAATTGTTTTTAAAGCATTGTTTATTTTGTTTGAGAATATTTTTATTGAGAAAATAATTAACTTTGTTTTATTTTTAGGGTTATATCCTGTGTTGTGACCTCATGGTTTAAGTGGGAATAAAGATGAGTATAAGCAGTGATGAGGTCAACTTCTTGGTATATAGATACTTGCAAGAGTCAGGTGAGTACTTTCATAAAGTTAAATAGGCCTCAAATTATTTTGATCTTCTCAAAATAACCTTTTATGCATTTGAAATTTGTATCAGTCCAAACTGTTGAACTTTGTATGTTTTCTTAATGTCTGGACTGCCTTGTTAAAGCAATGTGTTTCTGCATGGTTTAACTCTCTGACTCTTTCAAATATGTTGAAGAGACATGTCAAGTAATCTCAGGCAAATATTTGTCATATGGCTTGGCTTACATTGTCCAGAAACTGGTTTTTATAATTTATTACAAAGTGAGACTTTTGCACACGGTCAGTAGGAAAATAAAAACTCTCACTAATTTGATGTGCATTCAGAATTTTTAGTTAACTGTTAGTGATGGTAGTTAGCATTTTAAAAGGTAAAACGAACAGTTTTTTTTTTTCTGAGCACTTTCATAAATATCTTAGACCTCTCTTTTATACTAAAATATTTCTAAAAGGGATTATTAAGAAAAATAGTTGACAGCCATTTGTAATGATGATAATGATAATAATAGTGATTATTAAATTTTTGTAAATAATAAGTGGTATATTTATGAAGCAGAACAAAAACTGCAAAGAGAACATGTTGGGAAGATTAAGGGAACAAAGTAAAAGCAGAAGGAAGAAAATTTGGGACGGGTGGGTTATAAGATGGTGGAAGCATTGACCACAATGCTGAATTGTTATTGTTTATATGAGATGGAATCATTTGGTAGTTGAAAATATGCCGAAGAAAGTAAGTTTTAGAAATTAAACTATTAAGATATTGGAATGTTGAATAGTAAAGTAAGATGCAGTTTAAAGAAAAATTTGTTAGTCATTTGTGAGGGAAGATTGAAGGACTACTTTTGACATTAAGCCTTCATGTATGGTTTTTATTTATTTATTTATTTATTTATTTATTTATTTATTTATTTATTTATATTTATTTTTATTTATTTTTGGTTTTTGGGCTACACCCAGCGGTGCTCAGGGGTTACTCCTGGCTGTCTGCTCAGAAATAGCTCCTGGCAGGCACGGGGGACCATATGGGACAACAGGATTCGAACCAACCACCTTTGGTCCTGGATCGGCTGCTTGCAAGACAAACGCCGCTGTGCTATCTTTCCGGGCCCTCATGTATGGTTTTTAAATTCCAGTTCTTCTAGAGCTTGTTTAGCTACTTATTCTTTTGTATACAGGGCATACCAAAACATTGACTTTATTAGATTTTACCACTTGCTCTATTTTCCCCATCATCATCGTAGTTCTGAGCTACTTTTAGTAGGTTGGTTGTTTTTTAGCCCTATCATTGTTGCTTTCTGGCCTGGACCAGCAGATGTGATAAATTGGTTTAGAAGATTGCTCCAAAATAGAACTTCTATAGATTGTTTTTAATAAGATGAAATGATGCTCTCAATAAGGTAAAATGATGAACAAATTGGGAAAGTTAACCTAATGAATTGTCACATGTATTGCATATATTATGCAAATATTTGTATATTGTCTTGATTTTTTAATTTCAATTTTTGAGTTTTATTTTAATGTTTATTTAAACACCATGGCTACAGGGTTGTTCATACTATAGTTTTATTTTCTGCAGATAAGGTTGTTCATGATTGAGCTAGTCATACAAACTACAGCCTTCACCAGTGTTCATTTCCTTCTACCACTGTTAACAGTTTTCCTCTCACCCTCCCTGATATGCCTACTTCTCTCTCTTTTTTTTTTGACATTGTGGTTTGCATAACTGTTAATGAAGGGTGCCATGCATGTCTCTTTCATAGTAGACCCTTCTCTATTCTTAACTGTACACTACTCTTTGTGGCACGCTTCCTACCAATATTGTCTCCTTTTACATTTGGTGAAAAATGAAAAAAAAAGTTACCTTAAATGTTGCTTTTTGTGATTTTTTTTTTTTAAGGGGGTGGGTGGGTTGAGGAAAGGTTTGGGCCACGCCTGGTGGCCCTCAGGGATTATTCCTGGGTCTGTGCTCAGAAATTGCTCCTGGCAGGATCTGGGGACCATATAGGATGCCAGGAATTGAACCCAGGTCCATCCTGGGTTGGCTTGCATGCAAGGCAAATGCCCACTGTGCTATCTGACCCTGTGATACTCTGGCCCTGATATTTTTTTTGCTTGTTTATGTTTTTGGGCCACACCCACAGGTTACTCCTGGCTTGGGGGACCATATGGGACGCTGGGGGATCGAACCACGGTCCCTCCAGGCTAGTGTTTGCAAGGCAGACACCTTAATTCTAGTGCCACTGGCTCTTTGTTTTTAATTTAACCATTACCTAAGTCATAAAGGATCAATGGATGGGAAAAAATCATAATAACTTTTATAAATGTGTTACAAAAGGCAGCTGTAGAAGATGAGCCATTTGAAATTATAGAAATCAGAAATAGCTGAATAGCTCACCATTGTGTAGTTCATAAGGAGGTGATTATATTAGCATAATATAATTAGCATATATATCATATTACATATTAACATATTACTAATATTAATACCAATACTATATATTATACTATATTATATATTATATGTAACATACTAATACTGTATTTTAATATAGTATTATATAAAATATTTTTAATATATGATAGATACACTACATTTATATTTGTGTGTGTACATAGTTTTTTTGTATTACCAAAGATTGAACCCAGGACTTCATTTGTGGTCCTCAAACTACAGCCCGTGTGCTACATATTATATTTGTTCCCATTTTGTTTCTTCACTTCAAAATAACATATAAGCAGTGTGCATAGGAATTTGTTTACAATTTTTACTCTTACTATAGTCCGGACCTCCAACAGAGCCTTTGAGGACCACTGATTGTAGGACTTCGTATATGTAATGCTCTACCACTGAGCTAGGTCTCCAACCTAAAGAGTTCCAAACTCAGGTTCTCAATTAAGTTGCATGTTTCCTAACATCCTTTACCAGTTGCTTCCATTTCAGGAGAGAAAAAAAACCCAAAGCAGCAAAAACACTCAGTTGTTCCCTAGTGCACCTAAAGCTCCATACTGCCCCCTGCAGGATCAGTCAGTGTCAGGCGGCCTCTCCAAAGTCTTGCCAATTTTGGGAAAGCATGACTTGTGGAGAATGACAAGTGGGATTCAGGTGTCCCATGTTTTTAAATTATAATAATGTTTGAAAGTCACTTGTCTATGTTAGCTGTAGGATAGTTTGACCTTTATTAAGTTTAATAAGTAGTATAGAGCATATTCAGAGTATTTAAATTACTATTCAGATTAAAGTAGAAAGTAAGAATGTAGAGTATGCGTAGCTTTAAAGATTGGAGCTAAAATAGCATGTATTCATAGGCAGCATTGAGCAGTAGTGAGATATGTTTATTTTGTAAGTGGCACAATGAGGCATGCTAATTTGAAATTACTTTCAGAAATAGGAATTCATAGTTCAGTATAGATTGCAGATAGAGCTCACTCAGAGCTCAGTAATGATGAACCCATCTGCACATTTGCCACTTATTCCAGAAGTTTACTCTTGGTTCTGCTCTCCAAATAAATGGTCATTTCTCTTAAAAGGTTTAGCGTTGCTATTTTCTTTATAAAAGACTACTATCATGAAGGAAAAACAGTGATCATGGATAATAAAAGCTCTTTATTTAAAAAATTAGCAAACATTCTAAGGTTTGTATTGTGACATTTTCATAAAAGGAAATAAAGGAAAATAAAATTTCCTTGCTTGTATCAGTCAGAAAGTCTAAAAAGGACCTCATTAAAAATTGTTCTGTTTTGATAACTGTGACTTAGGAATAATGGTTTTCAGGGAGAAGTCTTAATTTTCTTTTATCTTGGTAAGCAGTGTTTAATATTGACAGGACTGTATTTTTTTTTTATCTCCAAAGGGCATAAAAAGATCAAAATTGTTTAGTTTTAAGTATTTTATACTATGGGTGATTACTCTTATCATGAGATCAGATCATAAGCACTTAGAGATATTACCAATTAACAATTTTTCTACTGCACCAATGAACCAGTCCCTCTACTGCTCCCAAGTTAATTTAACTTTTCAGTTTCTATTTTTTTCTTTTTTGGGGGGGGGGTCCCAAGGCTGGCACTGCCCATGGGTTATTCCTGGTAACGCAGCATCAGGAATCAATCGGATTGCCTTTGGGCAAGGCTATTCTTCCCCCCAACCCAACCATCCCACTACATTATTTCTCTGGCCCTCAGTTTATATTTCTTTACTCATAAAATTTGTTGTTTGTTGAAAGGGAGGGACTTACATTTTAATATTCAATCTAAATGCTTATAGACATCTATCGGAAATTGGGAGTACTTCATAGCTCATTGAAACTAAGCAAAAAATTTATTTAGAAAGGTTTTTTTAAAAATATTATTTAAAATCCCCCCTCTTTTTTTTTTTGTTGGGCCATACCTGGAAGTGTTCAGGTGTTGCTTCTGGCTCCGCATTCAAGAATCACTCTTGGCAGTGTTCAGGGGACCATATGGAATCCTGAGAACTGAACACTGGTCATTTCTACCTGCTGTACCTGCGACTCTAGTCCTCATCATCCTGCACTCTTAAGAACTAGATTTCCACATTTAACAATGCTTTCTAGGGAATGCATTTTTTCTCCTCTCTTTAGCAATAACTTGAAAAATTCAGTGTATTTGACATGTTGTAATAAAATAATGTAATAATGAGTATTCACACAAGGACATTAATAATTTGATTGCCATAATAATGCATACCTAACAATCATATGCAAAATAAGTATTAAATGGTATATGCTGAGTTACATGCAACAGAGTCTGATATGATAGTTATTTAGAAGAGCTAAGATATTTGAGGCTTTGTTTTAAAAAAAATAAATCTTTATTTAAGCACATTGATTACATGTTTGTTTGTAATTGGGTTTCAGTCATAAACAGAACACCCCCCTTCACCAGTGCAACATTCCCACCACCAATGCCCCTCTTCCTCTCGCACCCCTGCCTGTATTCTGACAAGCATTTACTTCTCTCATTCTTTTGTTTGTTTTGGGTTTGTGTTTGGGGCTATATCCAGTGGGTTGGAGCTACATCAGGGGTTACTTCTGGCTCTTCGCTCAGAAATCACACCTGGCTTGGGGGACCATATGGGATGTTGGGGATTGAACCTGGGTTCATCCTGGGTCAGCCACATGCAAGGCAAACGCACTATGCTGTGCTACCACTCTGGCCTCTATTTGGAATCTTTTAAATCTTCTCTCTTTGTTTCTCATTTTGCTTCAACTTTTGACTCACTGCTTCAGTTTATTATCATGTTTTTTGTTTTGGAGCCCCACCCAGCTGTGTATAGAGCTGTTTCCGGATTTTGTGCTCAAAAATCACTCCTGTTGGGGCTCAGGGAACCATTTGAGGTGCCAGAGATTAAATCCAGGTTAGCTCTGTGCAAAGTACAAGTGCTTTAGCTGCTGCAATGTTTTCTCTTAGGCCCCTTCATTATTTTTTCTAGAGAAATTGTTCTTGCAATTATATAGGAAGGATTTTTTCTTAGTTGTTGTTTGTTTTGTTTGTGGTATTCATTGTTCTTTGTGTAAATGTAAATGTAATTTTACTTAAGTTGTGGATTTGATCTGGAGAGACTTTGTATTCAGTGGATCAATAACATTTTTATTTATGAAATACTTGAATGTTGGATGCTGTTTTGTTTTACAATTGAAGACTTAACTGAAAATGCTAAAGCACTTTGTCTTTATTAGAGTTATGTTCTGGATATAGTAGTTTTAAGAACTCTCATGTTTTCAAAAATGAATTCATCTTGCCACCTCCATTCTCTGAGAAGGCGGTGGTATATTTGAGATTAAGTATTTGGTTCTTTGCTTTGTTTTGGGGCCACACCTCACAGTACATTGGCAGTTCTCCTGGATTTCTGCACAGGGACCTCTCCCTCTCCCTGTGGTGTTTAAGGGACCATAATGTGATGCCAGGGATTGAGCCTAGGTTGACCACATGCAAGGCACTCAACCCACTGTACTATCTTCTGATTTAAGTATTTTCTATATGATAGGTTGTGTAGCTGTGCCGTCTCTCATCACTGTTTCCAAATATTTTAAAAATAGTTGATTATCTACTTATATACAGGTTTTAGAGCATATCACATTTTTCTGAGGATGTTTATTTCAGATGTTCTGTTTGTAAGATTACTTCTTTCTCTCCCCACATATCAGCCATCCAGCCTTGCACCTGGCACTGTGCTCAGGGATCACTCCCAGCAATGCTGACTGATTTAGATTAAAAAAATTTTTTTTATATTCTCCTCTGTAATGGATAATAAAATGTCAATGATCAAATGACAATATAGCTTCCTTAGTCACAGATAAAGGTAATGACAAAGTAAACATTCTAGCATACCTCCTACTATTATCACTTAATGCCCAAATTGGACAGGCCAAATTGATTACAAGTTATATATGCTTGTGGCCCTGAAGAATTGAACAAGGAGAATTTAGCATCTGGTATGTTTGTTTACTTTCACTCTTACACTTTTTTTGTAAATTAACTTTTAGGTACAAATGTTTAAGCAGGCAGATTTTAACTATAACATTTTGTTATATTCACCTCCACCAAACAATTCTAGTAAATACACTTAATTTTGCTTTATAAATAATAAATAAGAAGTGACATTGGCTTGACACTAGTTCTTGTTGTACAGATGATTAATTATGAAAAGAGTTAGCATAAATGTTGGTAATTATACTTTTATACTTCCAAGTCAGTTGCTCTCTAAGCAAAATGACCATTGTTTTGCTGATAGAGGAAATTCCTATTACACATTCCTTGCTGACATACTTGTTAAGAAACAAAGGTTCTTTGAGAGTTGCCAAACAGAGAACTTACTCAGTCTTAATAGTCATCGTTTGTTTTATTTTTCCTTTTGTAAGAATAGCCAGTGTAAGAAGGATGCAAGGAAATATAAATAGTTGATGGCTCTATAATTTACCCAAGTACTTTTAGGAAAGCAGTAATACAAACTGATTTTAAAATGATCATGTCCACTTCAAGAAGTTTTTTTTCCCTTAAGAGAATGCATGTGAGCACACACACGCAGAGGAAAAATGTCTATAGATACTTGAAATCCTTCGGGAATACTGAACATTCAGAAAAATTTCAGCAATAGAATGAATATTTTACAAGTCAAATAATTTTTTTGGCTGAATAGAATAGTGATTAAATTAGTTTAGAAAATATTAAAAAATTTCATGGTTATATATTTAGTGAGAAATTGCCACAAAAATTATATAGCAAGTATATTACATATACTAGTAAAATAGCATGCAAAGAAAAAGTAATTAAAATATTAATAGTTGCCTTGAGTTTTATATTTTTTTTCTTCCACTTCCCATAGCTTTTAGAAAAGTAAATGCTGGACTGGAGAGATAGTGCTGCAGCAGATACGGTGCTTGTCTTGCATGAGGCTGACCTAGGTTTGATCTCTGGCATATGGTCCCCTGAGCATTAACCAGTGTGATCCAAAAACCAAACAAACAAAATAGACAAATGCTCAGCCTAATTCTTCAGTGTTCAAGATCTCTTAGAGCTCCTCATCTTTACCTGCTGCTTCTTTTTAGCTTCTACGTGTGGAAGTTTTTGGAGTTTACAAAGCTCTGAATTTGGAGAATAGAAGTGAAAATAGACTAGGGGTAAGGAAATGTGTATGTTAGTGGACAGAGGGAAATGATTTTCTTCTTCCTCTCTCTCTCTCTCTCTCTCTCTCTCTCTCTCTCTCTCTCCCCCCCATTCACCTTACTCCCTCTCTCTCCCTCCCTCTCTCCCTCTCCCTCCCTCTCTCTCTCTCTCTCTCTCTCTCTCTCTCCCTCTCTCCCTCTCTCTCTCTCTCTCTCTCTCTCTCTCTCTCTCTCTCTCTCTCTCTCTCTCTCTCTCTCTCTCTCTCTCTCTCTCTCTCTCTCTCCCTCTCTCTCTCTCCAGCCACACCCGGTGATGCCCAGAGGACTCCTGGCTAGGCTCTCCCCCATATGAGATGCAGGGGAGCGAAAGACAGTCCGTTGTAGGCTAGCGCGGGCAAGGCAGATAGATGATGCCTTACCTCTGGTGTCAATGCTCTGGCCCTTTTTTAAAGCTTAAATAGGCCCTTGGATCGAACCACGGCACCTTACCTTTAGCGCCACCTTGAGGCCCTACTTTTTTTCTTAACAGCTGCATAGTATTCTATTGTGTAGATGTACCACTGTCTCTTTATCCGCTCATCTCTTTTCAGGCACTGGGGTTGTTTCCAGACTTTGGCTATTGTGTTGCAGTGAACACAGGAATGTAGAAGTTTGTTTTTTGTTTTGTTTTGTCTTTCTCTCTACATTGTGTTTTGAGGCTCCTAGGGTATATTCCTAGGAATGGTTTTACTGAGGTCCTACTATTTTCTTACTCAGATACTTGCTGTCATAAATGATGATAATCACTGTCTTTTTATATTTCTATGGTGCTGAAACCCTATTTTCTGCTCCTATATTCTCTGTTTCAAAGTAGAGTTGGATGTCTCTGGAGGGTTGCTTACTTAATGCTGAGAAAATAATTTCTGTCATCCCAAGGGAAAGCATTTCCTGAAACAGGCAATATGAAGAAAATGGTTGTTTTGTATTCTTGATTCTTACTTGGTCTCATGAGTAACCACACAAATCCCTCCTCCTGCTGATATTTTACTATCTGCTGAAGTGGTTTCAAACTGATACTTCTAGAGTCTTTTTTTCTATATTCCAAACAAATGTTAATCATACTAGTGAATATGTAGAGTGCTAGAATACAGAAATATTATTTATATCAGATTTGCTGTTACTCTTCGGAAAAAAGTGATTATTTTAAGCAATCACCATACTCTAGTTTTTCACAGATTTAGTTTCATCCTTTTCTTTTTCTGTGTAAATTGAAAATAAAAAAGATGTTTCTTATTTTTAGATAAGTGGAAATAATTTCTGGCTTTTAAACTCTAGTTCAAGTTCATTTTGCTTTTCAAGGAAGATATAGGCCTTTTCTGGATTCATTTCTGCAGATCATTCAGAATTGCATTTTGAATAAACACATGTTTAAAGTTGGGCAGGTTTTTTTTTTTTTTTTTTTTTTTTTTTTGGTTTTTGGTTTTTGGGCCACACCCGGTGGGTGCTCAGGGGTTATTCCTGGCTATCTGCTCAGAAATAGCTCCTGGCAGGCACGGGGGACCATATGGGACACCGGGATTCGAACCAACCACCTTTGGTCCTGGATCAACTGCTTGCAAGGCAAACACCGCTGTGCTATCTCTCCGAGCCCAAAGTTGGACAGGTTTAATTTTTTAGAATTAGGGGATTATAGGACATAAACCCTTACCTAAGACAGCCCAGCTAGTCATATGCATATAGATGAAAGTGAGCAGTACAGCCAGAAAATAACTACTCTCTCAGGTAAATTTATTCCTCTTTGTGCCTGTTTGTTTATCTCAAATATACAAAGTTGGAATAAGACAAAATTCTGTGATCCCTGCGTCAATGAAAAGAATGACATCACTTTTTTTTAGATTGGAGAAATGACCATAAAAACACAGAACCCAAAGAACAAGGTAGATGGTCACATAGGGTGCTGAATACATGCTTAATGAGCATTAGTACATTAGGTAGGCTTAATTTTTCCAAAATGAAAAGATCACAGGACACAAGCCCTTGCCTAAGACAGCCCTGTCTATCATATGCATATAGACAATTAGTAAATACATACAGGAGATAACCACTGTATATTTTCTCTCTCTCTCTCTCTCTCTCTCTCTCTCTCTCTCTCTCTCTCACACACACACACACACACACACACACACACACATACACATGCACACGCACGCACACAGCATAGAACAGAATTATGTGAGTCCTGGGTCAGTGAAAAGGATGACTTCACTTCTATTTAGAGAAGAGAATGAACCTAAGAACACATAGAACCAAACAAATAAGATAATGTCACATGCTCAAGTGTTAGATATAATTGGAAATGACTTGAATTTAATGTCATGGGAAGAAGGAAGGGCTATGGAATTGGTGAGATGAGTCTGGAGAAATAAGTAGGATCAAATTACAAAAATAACGTAGCCTACACAGGATAGGGGCTTTTATTATGATGACCAAAGGGATCATTGAAAATATATAGAAGACAAAAGAGGAGAATAGAGAGCATTGAACAGTATAAACCCTGGACCTTGGATTGCAAAACTAACAAGCAGTTGGGAGAAGGGTTGGGGTATAAAGATGGATCAGAGGTAACAGTGACAGTGGTGGAGGGTCATGGACACTTTGCTGGCGAGGTCAGTAATTGTACATTGATACTGTAATTTTAATAGTATTATTATCATATTACCTAGACTAATAATTTTTTCAAAGGAATGAACTTTTGGGCAAGTTTGTAGCAGTAATAAGTCATAGTGTATCAAGTGTACTGGACTCTACAAGAGAAAGGAAACTGGGGTAGACATAGTCTAGGCAAAGGATGATGGGTATTTGTTCTGGCAGAAAATGAAAACTGATGACAAAGACCCACAAGAACTGATATGATTTAGCAAAAATGGAAGGCCAGATATATCTAAGGAATAAATAGGTTTTAGGGAGGATATGAAGGTACTTAGAAACACTTTGTATTTTATAGAGTCACACCTGGAGGTGCTGGGGGTGAGTGAGGGTCTAGTGCTAGGAATCTCACTTCGTGCCTAGCATGTTAGAGGCATGTGTGGTAGCTGCTATGACTGGAAATTTTTTCAGTTTTAGTTCAAAATAACATTTATGCTAAAGAGACTTTAAGGGTTTATTCTCCTTAGCATAACATTTATGAAAAATGTCAAACGATGCTTATGATCACTTTGGAGATATTTTCTTTCTTTTGAATATACGTGAAAGAAATAGAAATGAATGCATGCACCTGTGATCACTTTTCTGGCCTGACAATAATTCAACACAAGTGTAACTTCCTTCCTACAATTCACATCTTCAACTCTTAGGATAGTTTTGGACATAAACTCTATCTTCTGGTAGGTCCAAATGTAATACTTTTGATAATACTAATTGCAGCCACAAATTACCATAGAAACCATAAATTTTGCTACAGTTTATAAGACTTCTTTCATGAACTACTGAGACTACCTTCTCAGATGGTACACAAAAAAGCATAGAGTTGAGGATATAGTAACATTTGAAACAGTAAGCAGTGATGAACTCTTATTTTCTTTTAATAAACAGACACCTTCCTCAGTTTTAACTTCAGATATATTCTATCTAGCTGTTTAATAGGAGTAGTAGAATGTAGAGGTTACATTCATTGTCTTTGAATAAATTTGAATCCCGTTTTCTCGGTTACTGTCTTATTATGCCATCTGTTTAATTTAGATAAAATAAAATGTTATGTGTTTCCTTGATCGCAGCCCCTAAATTATGGTGTCTATCTTGAAGTCTTTAATCTTGAAATCACTTGACTACGTAGTTTCTCTCTTTTTTCTATTTATGATTTACTACATAATTCACTTAGAATTCAGGAGGGGCATGCAGTTGAAAGCAGTCATCCTCAGCCTCAGTGAAGCTTATGTGATTCACTGCCACATCCTTATCTCTGATTCTTTCCATTTTTAATTCTTAGTTATCACCCTGGAAATCTGCTCATTTCCAAATTGTTGCTGTTTCCCTGGTAGGGACAATATGAAATGAACTTTATTTATTATATCTGTGCATATGTTTAATAATGATCTTGCCACTGGACAAAATCTAGAGGTTAGAATCAAAATGTTAAAAAAAAAAAAGGTTCTGTTCTCATCGATAGTAAGAGGAGGAATTATATGGTTTGGGGTCACCCTCAAGGGCAGGAAGGTACTGTGGAAAAACTTTAGCTCAGATGTCTGTTAACCATTTGAAACATTTTCTAGCCTTTCTGTTTATAAACTTGAATTTTTGGAGGTGTTTTGTTTGGGGGCCACATCGAATGGTGTGCTCTGGGCTTATTCCTGGTTCTATGCTCAGGGATCACTCCTTGTGAGCATGGGAGACTATGGGATGCTGAGGATGGAACCTAGGTTGGCCATGTGCAACATAAATGCCCCTACGCACTGTACTATTGCTCTAGCCTTATGAACCGAAGTACTTTACTTTAAAATGTTTATAAGTGAACTGGGAACTTAAGAATAGAAGAAATAGGGCCTGGAGATATAGCACAGCGGTGTTTGCCTTGCAAGCAGCTGATCCAGGGCCTCAGGTGGTTGGTTCGAATCCCGGTGTCCCATATGGTCCCCTGTGCCTGCCAGGAACTATTTCTGAGCAGACAGCCAAGAGTAACCCCTGAGCACCGCTGGGTGTGGCCCAAAAACCAAAAAAGAATAATAATAAAAAAAAAGAATAGAAGAACTAAATGCAGAAAGGAGATCTAAGCATCAAAAAAAAAAAAAAAAAAAAAGGATGGGACAGACAACACACAGATTAAATCTATTTAACCAAGACTCAAATAATTCCATTCTTAATTACTTTATGTAAAAAAATTCTTAATATTCCATATCACATATATAACGATTGTTCATATGTTATGGACAGCTAATATTTGATGATAAGTTCTGGTGTTTTACTAAGGAGTATAACTATGCTTGGGTTATCAGTTTATTTAAACTTTACTTTTGAATTTAGATTTGATTTCCATTATAAAGCTTAACTTCCAAAGATAAATGGGTGTTTTGTTTTGTTTTTGTTTATTTTTTGGGTCATAGCTGGCAGTGCCAGGGGTTACTCCTGGCTCTGCGCTCAGAAGTTGCTCCTGGCAGGCTCAGGGACCATATCCTGTGTTGGCCGCATGCAAGGCAAAAGCCTTACTGCTGTGCTGTGCTATCATTCCCGCCCCAAGTGTTTTGTTTTTAAATAGTTATGATTCAGTTGTTGTTGGACTAGATAGTTCAGTGGACTAATAAACACATGCTTAGTTAGCATGTGGGAGATCCAGGTTCAGACCAAGACACTGCCAGAAATGATCCCTGAGCATGGATTGATGTTGTCCCAAACTAAACTATGACAAAAACTAATTTCTAAGGAAGCTAAGTGCCCAAGAATGCATTTTTTATGTTTAATTTATTCATACAGTATAAGAGTACTTAAGCAAAAGGTAATAGTCAATTATTAAGATTCAATTTTCCCTTTTTGTTTATTTGTTTGTGGTCCACACCTGATGGTGCTCAGGGGTTACTCCTGGCTCTGTACTCAGAATTTACTCCTGGATTGGCCACGAGCAAGTCAAATGATTCTGGCCCCAATTTTCACCTTTTGCATTAAGTTTAACTTAGCTTACTAGAAAAGAAAACTTATAAAATATTGAATTTATAAGATGTTTATGCTTTATAAGTATACTACAATGGTTTTTTTTTTTGGGGGGGGGTCACACCCACAGCACTCAGGGGTTATTCCTAACTCTAAGCTCAGAAATCACTCCTGGCAGGCTCAGGGGAACATGTGGATGCCAGGATTTGAACCACCCTCCTTCTGCATGCAAGGCACATGCCCTGCCTCTATGCTATTTCTCCCCCCCCCCCCAATGGTTTTTTTGTTTGTTTTTGTATTTGATTTTTTTGGGTCACACCCGGCACCACTCAGGGGCTACTCCTGGCTCTATGCTCAGAAATCGCTCCTGGCAGGCACAGGGGACCAAATGGGATGCCGGGATTCGAACCACCATTCTTATGCGTGCAAGGCAAACGCCTTACCTCCATGCTATCTCTCCTGTCCCCTTCCTACAATGTTTTTTAACGTTTAGCATAAATTATTTTGAGTGGAGTAGATGAGTCACATGGTTTACTACAAAAGCTTTGCAACTTAAAAAGTTGTTGTTTTTTTTTTTTTTATTTTAATTTGGGAGGAGAGGGGCCAGGCCTAGTGGCGCTCAGGGCTTACTCTTGATTGCATTCCAGAATCAATCCTGGAAGGCTTGAGGGCCATATGTGGTACCATGGATGAGACCCAAGTCAACCACTTGTAAGACAAGTGGTTATATTATCACTGTGGCCTCATGCAACTTTTAGTTGATTTTACATGTTGGAAAAATTATGTCTCTGCTAAATTTTCTATACAGTAGTAATTTCAGTAGTATATTACATATAGTGAAGAGGAAAATATTTGGGACTGGAGTGATAGTACAGCTAATGAGACCCTTGTCTTGCATGCAGATTTTTCGGGTCTCATCCCTGCTGTCCCATATGGTTCCTCGAGCTTTGTCAGGAATGATCTCTTAGTGCAGAGCAAGGAGCATGCCCTAGGGACTGCCAGGTGTAGTCCCCCCAAAAAAGCCACCCCCACTCCCAAATAAAACAAACAAAAGAAAGAAAAGAAAAATACAACAATAACAACAACAAAAAGGTCATAGCTATAGCACAGTGGTAGGGCATTTGCCTTGTATGTGATCAACCTGGGACCAACACTGGTTTGATTTCTGGCATCCCTTATGGCCCCCTGAGCCTGCCAGGAGGAATTTCTGAGTAACCCCTTGAGCACCGTTGGGTGTGGCCCTCCAAAAAAATTACATGAAAATTAAAGTGCTTGAGTTTGTTATTTCTTTAAAGACATATTTGATTGTAATAATAGAATGGAATTTCACATAGAGGAATATGGCTTTAAAATTTGATTTGTGTTATATAGCCATGCTACCACTTGAAAGTTATTCTTAAATTTCCTTTTTTCTCTTTCAGGATTTTCTCACTCAGCGTTTACCTTTGGTATAGAAAGCCATATCAGTCAATCTAACATAAATGGTGCCCTTGTCCCACCTGCTGCATTAATTTCTATCATCCAGAAAGGTCTACAATATGTAGAGGCAGAAGTTAGTATTAATGAGGTAAGGATGGCATTTAAGATACTAATTTTCTTTGTTGGGGTTGGGGTACTTTGGGATTACACCAGGCTGTGCTGAGGGATCTGTCACAGCAGTATTTGGGAGGTCATGTGCAGTGCTTGGGACTAAACCAGGCTTAGTCACTTATAAGGCAAGCCTCTTACACCTGTATTCTCTCTGCTCCCTCAAATACTGATTCTTAGCTCTTAAATATTTTTTTAACCTGATAAATATTTATTGTCTTACTTGAAATTCACCAAAATTAAAGCACATTATTTCTAATATAGCTGTCAGTTCACGGAAGAGAGGTGTATATATCATTTGTTACGACCATTTATTATGGTTCATTTTTCTCTAGCTGGCTTTATACGTAAATAGTAAGAAATTATTGTCTTTAGAAACAACATTGCACTGTGGAGTCTGAGATCATAATTATGGTCTGAAAGTTAGAAAATCTTAGTTTGTTAACTGAATTTTGAAGGTAGTTTGTATTTGTAGACAATTCTTGATATTGGTGTCTATCTAAAGTTCAGATGTATGGCAGTTTCAACCAGGTACCCACTCACTTAAGACATGTAGACCAACTTCTGCATGCTACCTGTTTTTGTCAAGTTCAATCTGAACACAGTCATTTTTAACTCATTTAAACACTATGTAACTGCTTTTGTCTAATTATGTGAAGTTGAGTGATATGATCAGGAATTTATGGGTTACAGAACCTAAAATATTTACAATTAGTCTTTTATATTAAAAAAGTTGATATCTGGTTCCCAAGTGATAGCACAGTGAATGGTAGGGCGTTTGCCTTGCATGCGGCTGACCCAGGATGGAACTGGGTTCGATCCTGGCATCCATATGGTCCCCCAAGCCAGGTACGATTTCTGAGCGCAGAGCCAGGAGTTATACCTGAGTGTCACTGGATGTGGCCCAAAAACCAAAAAAAAAAAGTTGATATCGAATCTGTTAATTTTCATATGTTTTATGATGTTTAGATATTTTTATTTTGTTCGTGTTTTAGAGATTATTTTCATTAAAATTCTTTTATGGGGACCACTCCTCAAAGACAGTTTGTGGCAGGTATGTGTTCAAGATTCCTGACAGCTCTGTTCTCTAGCTGGTGGTGCGGCAGCAGAGTGGATATAAGAGCCCTGCCTGATCAAAGATGGACCACTAGGTCTATTGTTGGTGTTATTGGGGGGAGTGTGACACATTCAATGTCAGGAATGGAACTCATACTCTAACATGCTAGGGTGTGCTCCACCACTTGAGCTCTCTCTATCACCTTTCACAACTATTTTTAATATCAAAGTACTTACATCAGTACTTACTGTTGTCATTGTATTGTCTACAAATGATTTTGATTATTATGTTTCTCCTTTTTTAGAACTAAAAAATGGTGTCAGGCTAAAGTATGCCTTTATTGCTTTTATTGCTTTTATTTCTGAAGTCCCCTTTATTACATGATTTTCTCATTTTATCTGATTTTTAAAAAACGACTTAAAATTATTTTGTTAGAACTAACGCAGTACTCCCAGATGTATTTATTTTGACTGTAGCTGTTTTGGAGAAAAGGAATGTGGGTCTCCCTGGCAGAGTTTAGGGGGGCAGAGGAGCATTCTGTAGCAATTTTTGACCAACTAGGTCAATTCAGTGCAAAGGCCTGAACATGTGGTGGTGCTGCCTGGGCTCTGCAGTGCTGCTGTTTACCTGGGACACTGAGTCTCTACCCAGTGGTGGTAGGTAGGGCTGTAGTTTGAGGAACTGAACCAGTGTCATCTATATGTAGTAGCAAGGTACTTAATGTCTGTGCTGTCTTTGGCCCTGACTTTAAAAATATTTAGTTACTTACAAGTTCCTTTCTCTTCCTATACCAGTAACCCTTTATAATGTAAATCCAGAAATAGTGGCATATTTTTTTTTAGCTCAAGACACCATCTTACACTGTTGTAGGTGTGCTACTCAGCTAATTGATACAGCTTCTGTTTCAGATTTGATTCATGTTTGTATCTAATACTTAGTGCAAACCGTTTTAGTAAACATAAAGTTTATTTTTATCAAGTAGAGGTGGTTTTTGGTATTATAGCAACTTTTCAGAATCAGAGAGGACTAGCCTATGAGTTAGAGTGGTGCCCTTTAATATTAGTGCACAAAAAACTACCCCCCAAGAAATGGTTCGAATCAGACACACAGGCTAGCTTGGTAGTTTTCAGGGATTTTCTTTTCTCTCTGTGAATTATATAGACCAGAAGTTGAATAATATTGGGCTCGGCTACAGAAATTTTGTTTCTAAGGTAAGAATATGTGACTCCGTAGCAGTAAAGTACTTATTTGTATATACATATGTATATGTGTATAATTCAATTCCCAGCACTGCATGCACACGCACACAGTTTTTGAATGCAGATATTTTTTGGTTGGGGGTGTTGCTCTGAAGCCCGTAGTACTCAGTGCTTACTCCTGTCTTACAACTCAAGGATCTCTCCAGTTGATTTTTTTTTTTTTTTTTTTTTTTTTTGGTTTTTGGGCCACACCTGGCAGTGCTCAGGGGTTACTCCTGGCTGTCTGCTCAGAAATAGCTCCTGGCAGGCACGGGGGACCATCTGGGACACCGGGATTCGAACCAACCACCTTTGGTCCTGGATCGGCTGCTTGCAAGGCAAACGCCGCTATGCTATCTCTCCGGGCCCTCCAGTTGATTCTTAAGGGGTCATATCAGCTGCCAGCGATTGAACCTGAGTTAGCCTGATGCAAGGCAAGCATACTACCTACTGTTCTATCTGTGCTGGAAAAGCAGTTGTTTTGATTCTGTGGTTTAAAACTATTTTTTTCTAACAGCTGCCAGGGAGAGTAGTGCTGTTTTGCTATGGGTTCGTAGAACATTTCTGAATATCATGGGTTAAAAGAACCCAGCTTACTTTACTTAGCTCTGTTACTTGTCTTTTAAAATGTGTTTTGCACTTCTGCAATATTAACTGAGTGGGTCTATAGCCCGATTTATGAAGACTTTTTTCTTTAAATTTTAATTAAGTCAAAAGAATTTTGAGTCCAACAGTACAAATTTTTTTAATGATAAAAGAATTCCTGTATTATACCACCACATAACTTACTGTTGTATTAACTATTGGTCATGCTTTTAACCAACAATATTTTGCAAGTTAATTAGTTCTTTCATGATCTGTGCCTTTCAATATTTGGGCTTTAATATCTAAAATTCTTTTTTCTTAGAATGAAGATTTTTCATTGCTGCAGTTGATTTGCTTGAATACAAATTACCCCTAAATGGCATCTTTGATTTGTATTCTCTCTCAATTTCCCAAATCCAGGATGGTACCTTGTTTGATGGTCGACCAATAGAGTCTCTGTCACTGATAGATGCCGTAATGCCCGATGTAGTACAAACAAGACAACAAGCTTACAGAGATAAGCTTGCTCAGCAACAAGCAGCAGCTGCCGCAGCTGTCGCAGCTGCCACAAACCAACAAGGATCTACAAAAAATGGAGAAAACACAGCCAATGGGGAGGAGAATGGAGCACATACTATAGCAAGTGAGCTCAGATTTAAAAAAAAAAATTCCTTTTCAGAAGAAACATTTTTCTTTATAGGATTGTTTCATCTTCTAAGCTAAAATAAGGTCTACTTCATTTGTGACAGCTTTGCTCATTTCTCTAATGTAGATCCTATCATTTTAAATGTTATTCCCAAAGGCTTGAAAAAGCTAGATAACTTCATGAATTTTATAATCTAGAAATGCTTTTTCTACAGTGAAGTAAAATTTGCTTTTGATTTCTAAATAAAAATCATAACACTAGTTATTAGCAAATACAATAAGGCTCTGACACAGCTACAAAGGCTACTCTCATGTTATATGAATGGTATCAGCAACCCCTACTGGCAGAAACTCAGAATAGCATTGTCATGGATATGTTTAATTTAGATTGTTGTATCCTTTTAGTCATGTTTGGTATCTAACCTTTTATAGTTTATCTTCTAACCTCACCTTCTCCTATCCCTACCTTAACACATTCACACATGTTTATCTTTTTAAAATAGTGTGATTTGGTCTGACTTAACTAAAGATAGAAATTCATTCTTCATGTTAGAAGTACTAGTTTGACAGGTATTGTCATTTTTATCATTACTGGATCTAAGTTATGTTACACGACAAAACTGTTACAAAGATCTATTTACAGATTTGAGAACGTTTTTAGCCTGGGATACTAGCCTTACCTAATCGAATTGTCTACTTATTTCCCATGACACAGATAATCATACTGATATGATGGAAGTGGATGGGGATGTTGAAATCCCTCCTAATAAAGCAGTTGTGTTGCGGGGCCATGAATCTGAAGTCTTCATCTGTGCCTGGAACCCCGTTAGTGATCTCTTGGCATCAGGGTATGTTTCTCAAAGAAAAAGAAAGAACATGTCACTGAACTCTTTGTTACCATCATTATTTTCAGGCTTTACTGTTGGTTCTTTGTGGTCATTTTGACTTTGTAAGGCTTTATTATTCTTAGAAGTATTAAGTAAACTTACTGCTTTAGTAATACTTGGAGCCTCCAAAATGGAAACTAAGAAGTACTCAAAGCAGAAACAGCCCTTAGTCTCATCGATTCCGGAAAGACTTGAGAACTTCAAGAAAAATTTTAAACTATATTGCCTATTTTATAGGTCTGGAGACTCAACAGCAAGAATATGGAATCTTAGTGAAAATAGTACTAGTGGCTCCACACAGTTAGTACTTAGACATTGTATACGAGAAGGAGGGCAAGATGTCCCAAGCAACAAGGACGTGACATCTCTAGATTGGAACGTGAGTATCATTATAATGTCTCCGAATGAAAGACTTACTAATATCCTTAGCATAACCTCTGAGCACCAGCTAAAAACTTTTCAGCAGGATTTGTCCATTTGTCAAGACATTCTATAGTGTGCTACCTTAGAAGAACACTAGTTTTTGAGTCCTCACTTCCATATGTGGTATTAAAAACAAAAGTTGGGCTCAGGAAGATAAATCAAAAGACAGGAATACTTTTTTTGTATTAGGGAACCACAGGTCACTCCCTGACTCCACTTAGTACCTTGAGCACTAAAGGTACTAACAAACCCCTTAACCAAGGGTCTCAAACTCAATTTACCTGGGGGGGGGGGCGCAGGAGGCAAAGTCGGGGTGATCCTTGAGTGCAAAGTCAGTAGTAAGTTTTGAACATTGGGGGGTGTGACTCAAACAACTAAAACAAAACAAAACAAAAAATGATTCCTCTAGGGCAGGGCCACAAAATGTTGTACAGAGGACTGCAAATGGCCCACGGGCCCATGAGTTTGAGACCCCTGCTTAAGCAATCAGACCAAGGTTCAATGCCCAGGTTTTTAGTTTATCGGAAAGCATAGTCTTCGTTAAACTAGTAATCTCCAAGGGCCGGAGCTATAGCGCAACGGTAGGGCATTTGCCTTTCATGTGGCTAATCTAGGACAAACCTCATTTTGATCCCCTGGCGTCCTATATGGTCCTTCAAGCCAGGAGCGATTTCTGAGCACATAGCCAGGAGTAACCTCTGAGTAATCCCTGGGACGGCCCTCAAACAAAACAAAAAAGA